>NW_026622775.1:45439264-45743529 GCF_023065955.2 Ursus arctos | reverse complement strand
TATTTGCCACGAACAAAATGCAGGTTTCTTATCATTTTGCAAAGAAAAAAGTCCTTAAAAAAAAGATTTCGTGGGAATGAGAATATTTTGCAGTTAAAAACTAATGGAAAATATGCTCACTATTTTTGGAGATGAAAAATATTTATAAATTATACATTAGCCTGTTGGATGGGCACCTTCCCTACTCAGAGATGTCCGCATTTGATCTTATAAAAATTTCAGAATGATAGCTTAAACAATAATATTTCAAAGTGCTTTCTTGCTTAGGTTGGTATTCACAAATCTCTGTAGGAGGTAAATAACACTTTATTTGTTCATACTTCTTCATTTTAATAACACTTTATTTGTTCACACTTTTTCATTTTCATTTCATTTATTTGTTCATAACTTTTCATTTCATTAAGCACTTGTGCCTCCAGGGTTACTCATACTTTGTACTGATGTGTGTACTATTGAGAATAACATGTTTCAGGGATATAAATGAGGAGGTGGCCCCTATCTGTAGGTGAAAAAAAAAAGGCATTGTGTGCAGCCATGCATAAAACTCCACTCATCATCTTTAAGAGGCCTCTATGGCTACCCCTTCTTTTTACAGATTGTGAAAGATTGAAGACCCTTGGGACAAGGGAAAAGAAGTCCTGGAGATTGTTAGATTTTATTTATGACTTTTTGTCACTTCATGATATCTTTGATACTTATTTTTACCGAATTTCTCCTGTACAAAATGTTGTTAGGGGTCACACTCTGCGTTTATGCATGTTCTCTGTATCTTCTCTATTCATGCATCTCCAGAGAAGGTAAGTCAAATAGTATGCTGATATTTTACACTTTTAAATTCCAGGGGAGAAAATGAGCCACTTTCTTAGAAACACTACCAGGAAAAAAAATGGAAATTAATTCAGATTAAATTGCATGGATCATGGCCAAATTTTCATCTTTTGTAACCTTATTAAGAAATGTTATGGGGGCGCCTGGGTAGCACAGCAGTTAAGCGTCTGCCTTCGGCTCAGGGCGTGATCCCGGTGTTCTGGGATCGAGCCCCACATCGGGCTCTTCCGCTATGAGCCTGCTTCTTCCTCTCCCACTCCCCCTGCTTGTGTTCCCTCTCTCGCTGGCTGTCTCTATCTCTTCAAATAAATAAAAATAAAATCTTAAAAAAAAAAAAAAGAAATGTTATGAAAGCTTCTTGCCTATCTTTATGCATAAGCTTTCTGTTCTTTTTACAAAATATTGTTTCAAAATTCATGTAAGAAATCAAATAATCAGTTTTAACATGGTAATTATGTATGGCTTCTGAATACTTTTAAAGTGAGTTATTCATAAGTTTATTAATTATTTCCAAGGAAGTTTCTCTTGTATGGACTTTTTTTTTTTTTTTTTTTTTTTTTACTAAATGTATTTGTGTAAGTTGCCTTAAATCATTTTTGAATTTCTTATTGTTAAGAAATAAGTGAGTAGATTTTCCCCCTCCCCCCACCTGAAATCATGTATTCTTTTACTTGGATTTCCAGATATCAAACTTGACATGAATAATCTTGATGTCAAAAAAATCATCCCTAAAATTAAATGATTAGATAATCATTTACCCCAGTTCCTTAATACAATATTCAATCAGTAGCAGTTAATTTTAGTAAGATCAGGTTTGGACAATATATTACAAGGAAATGTTTAATGTAAATCCAGCAGTTGATGTAACACCAATCCATATCTTATACGAATAAGTCAGCTCCATTTTCCTTGAATTCTCTAGAACATGAGTTTCTAATTCTAGGAATGTTTTAAAACAGAACTTGTAATTGTAAAGGGCTGGTTGAATCAATGTCAAGCAGTGAGTTCTCTGCATGTGCCCTGTGGGGTTTAGACAGTGGTAAAGCCTCATCTTGGGGTGAGAAGTGCGTGTGTTGAGAGGAAGATGCTTTTTTTCTAGAAATTGGAAGATTCCATACATAGAGAAATATTAAGAATAACTTAAAGTTTTCCATCATAACATATGACTTTCATAAAATCATATTCTGTTTTACATACGATGTAACTGCATTTAGGAATGGAAAACAGAAAAATAATCGGTCATAGTTGTACTACTTTGATGTTAACCACTGCTCACATTTTGCTGCATTTTCTTCCCATTATTTTTCATTTTCCATTATTTTATGTTCCAGGTGCCTTATTTAAACAAAGGTTTTTCAGGCAGATAATAACAGATAAACCTTGGAGGACTTACAACAAGTACTTTATGTGCATTATCTAATTACATTTGCACAAACATACCTTTGAGGCAGCTACTATTTATTATCTTTGTTTGATACACAAGAAAATTGAGGAAGGCTTATTAAGGTCAGCTCATTTGCCCAAGGTCATATGGCTAGTAATTTGTGATGTCTAGCCTTGAATCTAGGAAATCTAACGTCAGAGGTTTTGATTTGAATGTTATGTCACATTGTGTCTCTGCAGAGTTATTTTTGTAGATTGAAGTTAATTAATTAATGTAGCTTGAAAATAAAATCATCTTTTTTTTTTCCAGAAAGAACTCAACCATATTTATCTGTTACAGATATGAGTTGTGGTCTGAGCTACTTTATATAGATGATTATATTGTTCGAATTATTGGTCTATCAAATAATAATTATTATTTTTTTAAGATTTTATTTATTTAATTTAGAGAGAGCGTATGCGAGTGTGGGGAGGGCAGAGAGAGAGGTAGAGATAGAATCTCAAACAGACTTCATACCAAGCACAGAGCCTGAGGAGAGGCTCGATCCCTCCACCCTGATCATGACCTGAGCCAAAATCAAGAGTTGGGCCTTTCAGTGGACTGAGCCATCCAGGCACCCCATCAGATAATTTTGATATAATAAAATTATTTTGATATAATAACAATAATTATGAAAGTTATGGTTAGCAATATTCTTATATTTGGCTTAGTAACCAAGTTAAAATATGTTTAAATGGATTGCTTTACCTTAGTTTTTGACTAAATTTTCTCAATCCAGTTTCTCAATCCTTCCCTTTTCTTTGACTGTGGATACCTAGCTTAATAAATGAACATATTTAGTGCTGCAAAGATACTTGTATACTGTGAAATATTTCCTCTTTGATTTTAAAAAATGGATTGAGGCAAAATTGATCATGCTCCCTCTTAAAATTTATTCCTGCAGCTATAAAGCCACAATAGTGTTTGAGATTTCTGATTGCATAGGAAATGAATATTGGAGAAAGCATGAGTGAATTGCAGTAAAGAAGGTGTAACTTAAAAAAAGTCAATCTGAATTTTTATTGCCCAGTTTCAAGGGCATAAATCATTATTTGATTAAGAATGTGATTGTTCTATGTGTAACTATCTTTTTTATATTCAGAGCTAGACATTAGCAACAGCCCAACCAGTGCTTTTTTTTTTCAGTGCTTTTCTGAGCAAACTGATATGTTGAGAACTACAAAAGTAGTGTGAAGAAAGCTGACTTTGAGAGAGTTCAGCAGCTGCGTAGAACCCAAAAGAGGTTTTGGCTTTTCCTACATGCTTATTTATTAGACAGAGTACAGGGATAATAACACATATTTGCCATATTGGCAAATTATACTGTACTTCTAGGTCCTTTGAGTGAAATGCAATGGGAGGATTCTTCTCCTGGTGATGAAACTGGGAGCCCTCTCCTCCACATTGGCTGTAATCAGGGTTGGAGAGCAAAAATTGAAATGACAGTACCCCACAAATATTTTTGTGAGTTATACTGACATTACAGTGTAGTAGCCAATTGAGAAAAAATGGTAAGTTAGACACAACTGATACCTGAGGATATCTGGTTCTGTCACTAACTAAAGGATTAACTTAAGAAACAACTAACCTCTTTGGTCTTAGTTTCCTCCTTTGAGCACAATAGGAAGATTGGATTGTTTGATCTCTTCTAGTATCATATTTATAACATTTCCAGTACCTCATAGCTCTTTGTATGGTGCTGAGTACATAGGAAGCCATGAAATAGCTGCTGATTAAGTGACTGTTAAATCAGGTGTAGGGGAACCTGAGGGTAACCAGGTAACACAGAAGGGTAAAGAATACAAGCTTTACATGGTTGATGAGATTATAATAATACATAGATGAAATTGAGGAAAGAAGGGTTATACATCTCATATTTTAATGGCCAATGTCTGACTTGAACATTTTCCTTGATTTTATAAAGTGTCCAAATAATTACACCTAAGCGGAATCCTGGCTTAAGTGATTCCTAATGTAACTTTTAAATTCTTCTACAGGTAGGGTAGTGTTATGATTGTTTGTCCCCCCACCCAAAGATATGTTGAAATCCTCACCCCCAGTAGCTGTGAATCTGATCCTATTTTGAAACAGAATCTTTGTAGATTTCATCAAGTTAAGATGAGATCATTAACCCAATGTGCTCGATGTCCTTACAAGAAGAGGGAAATTTGGACATAGATGCAGATACACAGGAAAAGGCCATCTGAAGATGGAAGAAGCTACAAGCCAAGGACCACCACAGACTGATGGCTGTCATCAGAAGATAGGAGACAGGCAAAGGACAGAATCTCCCACAGATCCTTGAAAAGAAACCAACCCTTCTATTACCTTCTTTTAGAAGTTCTGGCCTCCAGAACTCTGAGAGAATAAATTTCTGTGGTTTTAACCTGCCCAGTTTGGGATAATTTGTTATGGCAGCTCTAGGAACCTAGTATAGGTAGGCAACTTCTTCCAAGTTATTCTGTGTTGGATGATGGACCTAAAATACATCCAAGTAATAGAAATAAGCCCGGCTAATCAGCTAAATATTTCCTTTTTAACTGAGGGAAACAGAGTTGTGAGAAACCTGAAGATTATGGTCTTGAACTACATATTCCCACCGATGACTAGAGAGGGAGTTTTTATTTCCACCTGTGTTTAGAAGCTGTTCCCAACAACTGCTGGCAATGTCAACAGTTAATAAAATCCGCAAGACTCTCCTGCTTTTATTTTAGTGAAAACAATTTCAAAGTTTAACTGTTTCAAGATTTAAAGAATCGTACATAGTATTCAAGATTCAAGTATTCAGGTATACATATATGTGTGTTTATGAAGGTAAACAACAAGAAATCTCAATAAGCTATAATGGGGCTTCCCAAAGTGGCTAACTACATTTTACAGCAATAATATCACACTATTTTTCTACCAGTATGTAAATGGTAGGTATATGTTATGTTCCCTGTCATCTCTTCCAAGTTCACCTTTCCCCAACAAATCAGCGGGAATCTTTGTGGTATCAAGTATATCTAAATGGCTTAATAGTTAAAGACATGAAAAGAATAATTATTAATTGAGCAACCAAATGTTAATACACTTAAATGCTCGCACTGTGACAGATGCATTGAAGGAATAAACAAAATATTAAAGAATAGTTCCTGCCTTCCAGGTACTTAAAATGGAGTGAAAACAGAGATTAAGAGTACAGACCCTGGAGGCAGGTTGCCCTGGCTTTGACTGACTTCCAAACTCATACCGTCTCTAAGACATTGGGCAAATTATCCTTCCTCTGCTTCATTTCTTCATTCATAAAATGAGGTTAATGATAGTAGCTATTTATTTGTTTATTTATTTATTTAAAGATTTCATTTTATTTATTTGAGAGGGAGAGAGAGAGAGAATGAGCGGGGGTGTGGACGGGAGGTGTAGAGGGAGAGGGAAAAGTGGAGGAGACTCCCCCCTGAGCAGGGAGCCCCACACAGGGCTCAATCCCAAGACCCTGAGATCATGACCTGAGCCAAAGGCAGATGCTTAACCAACTGAGCCACTGGGGCACCCCAATTTTTTTATTTTTTTAGACTTTTAAGTAATCTCTACACCCAAAGTGGAGCTCAAACTTATAACCCCATCATCAAGAGTCACATGCTCTACTGACTAAGACAGCCAGGCACCCCTGATAGTGGCTACTTTATATGCCAAAGGAGTTATTTGTGTTAAATCAAGTGCTTGACATATAGTGAGTGTTTGATAAATATTGGCTATAGTTATGTTACTGATATTACTTATGAAATTGGTTTTAAAACAATATTGGCCATATATTCTTAAGCCATATATATATATATTATATATATATATAGTAGTTTATATATATATTATATTTAATTTATATATATAATATATATATAAAATTTTACTAGACTATTGGGAATAAATGCTAAGAAGCATAATTAAACTCTGAAACATAGAGAGCTCATTGCATGTTAGACTTAACTATTTTAATCTTGGTAGAGAAACCGGTAACATAGACCAAGAAAAAAGGACTTACAAGTGAATTGTGTAAAGAAAGCCTATGCCCAATTAATTTTTTTCATCAGCTGGGTGGAAAAGAAAAACTTGCAAATTTCTTTTCTTTTCTTAAAATTTTGTATTTGACTGAATGTTTTTCAAAGGATTTCTGTGAATGTCATTTTCATTGCTTAAAAATAAACTAAAAAGTAAATTTAAGACACCAAATCTCAGCTGTGGTAGGACAATAATCATCCCTTAGAGATATCCACATGCTAATCTTTAGATCCTGTGAATGTTTTACCTTATATGGCAAGAGTGAGTTTACAGGTGTGAGTAAGTTAAGAATCTTTAAGTGGCCGAGAGTATAGTGGATTATCTAAGTGGACACAATCTAATGACATATGTCCTTAAAAGCAGAGAATCTTTCTCTGCTGCAGTCAGAGGGAGATGTGACTATGGAAGAATGGTCAGATAGATGTAAATTTCCTGGTTTTGAAGATGGAGTAAGGAAGCCATGAGTAGAGGAATGTGTGTGGTCTTTAGAAGTTAGAAAATGCAAGAAAATGGATTGTCTCTTAAAGCCCCCAGAAAGAAATACAGCCCTGCTGACATCTTGATTTTAGACCTCCGAGACCTGTGTCAGACTTTTGACCTACCAAACTGTAAATAGTAAATCTGTATTGTTTTAAGCCACTAAATTTGTGGTAATTTGTAACAGCAGCAATGGAAAGCTAATCCATCAGCTACTTCACATCATCAAGGAGAAAGAGTTCTTCCCTGCTCTCTCTTTATCTACGGCTTTTTCCTTTGCTTCTTTAGTTGTTACCCTCCTGCTTGTCAAACAAAACATGTACACACACACACACACAAATGAAAATAAAACTGGTATATAAAAACTGTTTTCAAGACACTGGGCATCAGGCACAAAAGAAGTGATTCCTGAAGGACACCGATAAAGTGAGGCCCATTTCCCCCAATTTACTACCCCCAGGTTGCAACACAGGGTGGGGCACCCAGGCAGACCAAAATGGACTCCTTGAGTTGAAAAGTTGGATCTGAGGGAGTTGAATCTGAGAAGAGCAGGAGGTTAGAGTTCTTAGGACAGAGTACTGGAGACAAGACAGCTGCAAAGAGTTAGATCCCTGGAGTTCTTAAGATGGCCCCCGTGAATATTCAGCAGAGCGCTGATCAGTGCATGCAAGTAAAGAAGAAACTATTCAAGGCTGAAAAAACAACTAACCAGAAGGATTAGAGAGAACAGTGTTTGGCACTTGCACAGGCCTGGGAATGATTCCCATTTCTACTAGCCAGAATGGAAAAACTCATAATTCAAGAAAGGTCTTGCCCAAGTACTAGGAAATTATTAGCCCTAGAATGAGAACCCCTCTGCTTCTGCCTAAAAGATTCAGGAAGGCAAGATCCAAAAAGCTTAAATTATTTCCAAGTTCCTTAATTGCATCTCAGAATAAAGCAACAAACTAGGCAAAATTCATCATGTTTGTTATTAAACAAGATTACCGAGCATCCAAAGAAGTAGGAAAACATAATGCATAATGAAGAGAATATGCAGAAAATCAAGATTGACCAAGAACTGCCACAGTGTTAGAACTAGCAAAAAAGGACATTGAAACAGTTGTAACTATATTTCATATGTTCAAGGTGTTCATAGGGACATAGAAAAATACTTAGTTTTAATTCAAAATTTTAGAGGTGAAAGCTGTAATGTATGACATGAAAAATATCTTGTATGGAACTAACAATAGATGAACATTGAAGAAGAAAACATTAGTGAACTTGAAGACATAATAACAGAAACTATACAAAATGAAAAGCAGAGAGAAAAGGATTTTTCAAATGTAAAGCATCAGTGAGTTGTCGGAAAACTTCAAGCAGTTTCATGTACTTGTAATTCAAGTTCCTGATGAACAGAAGTGGAAGGGCAGAAAAAATATTTGAAGAAATAATGGTCAAAACTTTTCCAAACTTGCCAAAAATCTTACTCCACAGATAGGAATCAGTTTATCAAAAGCATATAAGAATTCTAAACATTTATGCCTCGAGTAACAGAGCTTCAAAATACATGAAACTGAACAGATAAAACTGCAAGGAAAAATGGAAATCTTCTCAGCAATGGTCAGAAATTTTAATACTCCTCTCTCAGTAAATGATAAAACAAGTAAAGAAAAAAACAGCAAGAATTTAATAGACTTATCAGCCCTATTAACCATCTTGATCTGTCTGATATTGATCGAATACTATACCCAACAAGAGATTACTATGCTCTCTTTTCAACTGCACATGGAATGTGTACCAAGATAAGTCATATTCCCAGCCATAAAACAAGTTCCAATCAAAATCCCAGCAGGCATTTTTTAAAAAATTGACAAGCTGATTCTAAAATTCTTTTAGAAGTACAAAAAAATTTAGAATAAACAAAACAACTTTGAAAAAGAACAATTTAAAGGAAGAGTACTAACTAGTTTTAAGACCGTTAGTATAGCTATAGCAATCATATAGTGTAGTATTACCATTAAGAAACACAAATAGAGGGCTCCCTGCTCGGTGGGGAGCCTACTTCTCCCTCTCCCTCTGCCCTTCCTCTTGCTCTCGTGCTCTCTCTCTCAAATAAATAGATAAAATCTTTAAAAAGAGAGAGAGAGGGAGAGAGAGAGAGAGAGACAAATAGTTCAATGAAAAGAATAGAGGGTCCAGAAATAGACCCACACATACATGGAAAATGGATTTTTGACAAAGATAAAAGAGTAATTTCATGGAAAAAGAATAGTCTTTTCAACAACTAGCGCTAGAATAATTGAACAGCCATATGCAAAAATAAAGGTAAAAACAAAATACTTTGGTCCATACTATCTCACAATATACAAAATTAACTTAAAATGGATTATAGACCTGAATGACAAAACTAAAATGTAATAATTCTAGCTGTAAACGTGGGGGAAAACCTTTGTGACCTGTGTTAAGCAAAGATATCTTAGATACATTAGCAAAAGCATAATCCATAGAGGAGTAAATTGATAAATTGGATTTCATCAAAACTTTAAAAACTTGCTCTTCAAAAGACATTCTTACATGGAAAAGCAAGCCATATACCAGGAGAAAATTCAAGGACTTGTGACTAGAATGTATAAAGAACTCTCAAAACTGCATAAATTAAAAAAAAAAGAACCAGCCCATAAAAAATAGGCAAAAGATCTGAAGAGACAGCTCACAAAAGAAGATTTATGGATGACAGATAAGCATACAAAAAAGATGTTCATTCATTAGTTATTAGGCAAATAATAATCAAAACTGCAATGCGATATCACTGTAGACAATGTAAAAATGATTAAAATTTAAAAGATAGACCATGCCAAATGTGGGCAAGGATGCAGAGGAACTAGAGCACCCATTAACTCATGGCAGGAAGGTAAAATGATACAGCCTTTTTGGAAAACTGTTTGGCAATATCTTGAAAGTTAAATATGCAACTACCACATGATCTAGCCATTCCATTCCTAGGCATTTACCCAAGAGAATTACCAAAAGTCTTGTATACAAACGTTCATAGCAGCGTGATTTGTAATAACCAGAGACTGGAAACAATCCAAATGTGTATCACCAGGTGAACAGATAAACAGGTGATGATGTATCCATACAATAGAGCACTACAAAGTAACAAAAAGGAATGAACTATTCATACAGGCATCAAGATGGAAGAATTCCAAAATACTGTTCTGAGGGAAAGGAGCCAGACAGAAAAGGAGAACATATTTTATGATTCCATTTACGTGTCAGTCTAGTTATATCTATAGTAACTAATACTAACCCATACTAATGTAATCAATACTAATCTATAGTAACATAAAGCAGATCACTGTTTACCTGAGCACGGGGAAGGGAGAGAGAAAAGTTTGGGGGTGATGGATATATATATATTATTTTTTGGTTGTGGTGATGGGCTTCCCAGTGTGTCCATACGTCACTCAGTATAAGCTGTGAGGATTAAATGCATTTATACAGGAAAGGCCCTAAAAAGTGTGATAAGAAGTAAATGCTTACAGTTATTAAATATTAATAAGGTATCTGAATAACTGATTTCCTGTATCAGAGTTTTATCATTTTCTATTCAATTTCTCACACAACCATTCTTCTCACCTGCAATGGTTTTGTTTTTCATCCTCTTTCTTTTATGAGTTTTTTTGTTTGTTTTTACTTGTCCTTTTACTTTTATTCTAACAAAGCAGCCCTACTGCTATGGAAAGTCGTCTTCTTTTGCTACCACTGGATTTCTTTGTCAGTGAAAACAATGGGTGCTGTAATAGTCTCTGGATTAAAAACATCAACCCAATAAATGTCTTTGGGATGAAGAAATTTGTCACAAAACCTTCTTCCCACAAACTCTATTGAAGATGTTTTACATGATAGATCAGCTTTTATATTAAGAAACCCAACATTTAAAATGTACAAAGTAATAATGGGAATGAACTCACTGTCTTTTTAATTAATAAAAATAATTAGGGATAAAGAGACTTCTGATTATGTCTAGCACTATAAAATAATGACAGGGGAAAAGGTAAGCTATTTCCTAATTTGAATTTTTGATTTTTATTCACTCTAGGCTAAGGCAAGAAAGAGTGAAATAAGCTACTAGATCCTATCTGCTCATAGGTAGTATAACTGAGACTTCAGTTAAGAAATATAAAAAGCATTTTATTTCTCTTAATTTATACAGGGATATTAGAGGTGGGATGGGGAGTAAAGAGAACTGCACAGTGTATCAACTCAGATAATCTATTCTTTATGTTCGACATTTTCTTTCCAATATAGAAAGGGAATACAGACTGGAGAAATCCAAAGATGAAGCAAAATAATTGTAGCAATTCCCCCATCTAGGAAGGACTACGTTGGTAGCATGAAATAGCCCAGCAATTTTCTTTCCACTAAATGAAAGAGGAGGGAAGTCTCAAAAGCAGTAGTGATTATTTAATACAGGTTAAGAATACCTAGAGTCAGGGGCGCCTGGGTGGCTCAGTCATTAAGCATCTGCCTTTGGCTCAGGGCCTGATCCCAGGGTCCTGGGATCGAGCCCCACATCGGGATCCCTGCTGGAAGCCTGCTTCTTCCTCTCCCACTCCCCCTGCTTGTGTTCCCTCTCTCACTGGCTGTCTCTCTCTCTGTCAAATAAATAAATAAAATCTTAAAAAAAAAAAAAAAAAGAATACCTAGAGTCAAATAGCATTTCATCGGTGCCCTGTAATAGTACCTTATGTTCCTTGTGTGTATAGCCAAACATGTGACTAAAAATATCTTCATATAAATTCAGTTTCATAAACTGTTTTGTGGGGAATGTGCACTGAATCCATAAACACCATAGCAACAGTTTATGTTGGTCTTATTCAAGCACAGACGGTCATATGAAATATATTGAAGGAAAGGAACAGACTCAACAATTTTATCAATACAGTCTACACTTAAAGAAACAAGAAACATAGAAGTGTTATTTTGTATAGCAATTTATGAATATTTCAGTATTTTTAGTCTGTTGTCTTAGAATATTGTGATTCATCGTTTCTTTATTGTTAATAAAATTGCTTTTCTATGGAATTACTTGTGGCCATTATATCTTGAGCTGTAACCACTATTCAAGGCAGGTTTTTTTGGCCATTATGTGGGTTAAGAACATATACAAATTTTTTCTACTTTGGACTTTCTATATCACCATGGAAACTATCCATGAGTTAAATGTTTGTGAATAATTTGTGGTCCTTGAAGCAAACTTTTGATGAAATAAATCCTTTCATGACCCATTTTTTGAGTGTGAAAATTTCAGAACTTTTCCCCTTAAGATTAAGTACCCGATTTAGTTTTGTTTGTTTTAGTTTCTTTAGTTACCTGTGTGCTTTTTTTTTTTTTTAAGATTTTATTTATTTATTCGACAGAGATAGAGACAGCCAGCGAGAGAGGGAACACAAGCAGGGGGAGTGGGAGAGAAAGAAGCAGGCTCATAGCGGAAGAGCCTGATGTGGGGCTCGATCCCAGAACGCCGGGATCAGGCCCTGAGCCGAAGGCAGATGCTTAACTGCTTTGTGCCACCCAGGCGCCCCTACCTGTGTGCTTTTAATCTTTGTTTTGTTGACTACACTTGCTTTTTGCAAATTTCTCTGCTTCCTCCTCCAGTTATGTGGTGTTAGTGACTGGATGTTGTGCCTGTCTCGGAGGGACCATTCTCAATCTGACATTTTATTCAGTGCAGAGTTGCATATAAACAAATGTGCTTTCAACATCACGCCTGGCTTAGATGCTCCCCTATTTCCTAGATAATTTTTGAAATGAAATAAATTTTCTTTCCATTTCTTTCTATAGCAAACTTTTAATGAAGCCAAGGCAGCATTCTTATTTATAAGGCCTAATCAAAGTATTTCAAGCAAGCATTTAAAAACATCAACTTTTCTAATTCACACTAGTTTTATTAAAATATTTTAGAATAGATCATTACATATATATATACACACATATACATATAGAATTTATATATATTCATATATTACATATATATATTTAGAATTTTACCCAGGTATCTGAGTGTATTCTAATATTTTTGGTGATTGTACTCTAATTACAACACCTTAATACTGATACTAGAGAATAAGTACACTAACAATTTAATACTTAAATACAAAAATAAAAAAATTATTCCTATAAAACTCTAATACAGATGATACTGTATGAAAATGTGTGCCAATCTGGTTTAATTAAATTGATAATTAATGATTCTGAGAAAAAACACAGATAAAAAATTAGTAATGTACAATCTTAGGAAATGTTTGTTATTTCAGGAAAAAATTATTTTTAGATTTTCTAACAGAATAGTTTCTATTCAATATGTATGTTGATTATAAATGAACCTGTGCATTTTAAAGCAACTCCAATGTCACTTCTATTTAGTAACTCTAACTCAACTATTTTTTGAGATAATATATGTACTAGGAAAAAGCAGAATTGTATTTTTCGAGTGTTTTCTACAATTCAGATATTTTTATTAAGTTTATTGACATATAATTCATAAGCCATATAATTCACCTACTTAAAGTGTGCAATGCAACGGCCTTTAGTATATTCACAGGATTGTGTAACCATCACTACAATCAGTTTTAGAACCTCTTCATTCCTCCAAAGTGAAACCATATACCCATTAGCAATCACTTGCCATTTGACCCTACTCCTAGCTCCAGACTTAAGCAATTACTGATCTTTTCTATTTGTAAAGATATGACTGTTCTGGAAGTTTTGTATAATAGAATCATACTATATATAATCTTTTGTGGCTGGTTTCTTTCATTTAGCATACTGTTTTCAAAGTTATCCATATTATAGCATGTATAGATACTTCACTCTTTCTTAATCTCAAGTAATAGTCCACTATATGGTGGTGCTTCACATACGTATCCATTTATCAATTGTTAGACATTTGAGTTATTACCACTTTTTGGCTCTTATGAGTAATTCTATTGATATCCAAAAAAACCCAACTAATGCATTAAGAGATTTATTTGGGTAAATTGCTCACAGTGGACTTTCCCCGAAAAAGAGGGGAGGAATAAGCTTATGTAGACCTTTCTCTTTGAACAAAAGCTAGAAGGCAGAAAACTGTGAGGTGTCACCATGAGCACCTCCTGCTGTATTAGTGTCATTGGAATAATACATTTGATATGGTAGCAAAAAAAAAAAAATTCCCGTATAAGTTTTTGTGTGGACATGTTTTCACTTCTTATAGATATATCCTAGGAGTTGAATTGCCGGTCTTTTGGTAACTCAATGTTTAACCTTCTAGGAAACTACTAGACTGTTTTCCAAAGTCATTGCAACATTTTGCATTCACCAAAGGTTTATGGGAGTTCCAATTTCTCCGCTTCCTTGCCAATCCTTGTTATAGTCTTTTGATTATCGTCATCCTAATAAGGACCGGGGAGTGGCATGTCCCGGTTTTGATTTGTATTTCCCTCTGGCTAATGAGGTGAACATCTTTTCATGTGATTATTGACCATTGTGTGTCTCCTTTGGAGAAATGCCTATTCAGATTCTTTGCCTGGGTTTTAATTGGGTTGTCAATTTATGGTTGGTTATAGACTTTTTTTTAATTAATGAGGGTAGACTTCCCAAAGCTGTTTTTTAATTGGTGAGTTTTGACTGTATAAAAAAATGACTTCCACTTTTAATGTAGAGTCTGTTCTACTTAAGCCTAATATACGACACTGATTTTTATATAAAAATACCAACGCAAAATGTATCAATATAATTGTATACTTTATTTAAAAATCAATAATGGCAAAACAATTTTATTAAGCAATACTTTTAAAATAATGTTATCTCTTCTTCAAAGATAACATTCTTTTTTTAAAATAACATTTCTTGGGAAGAAACACATGGAGGATATTTTAGAAAGCAAGAACTACTTATTGGCTAATGAACTGTCGGGCTTGATATCATGAAAACTTTTACAGTTCCAAGAGGACCTTGGCATTTAGACAATGACAATATTGTTTGAGAAGTCATTTTTTTTTTAATGACGCTAATGTTTCCCTATCCTGCTTTGGTGATTTTCTCCTGAATGTCTGCGTAGGAAGATTAACAATGTCCATACCAGTTACATGTCTGAATCCTAAACGCTTGAAGTTGGCTGGATGTCATAGGAGGAAATAAAAATATTTTCTGCCAAACATCAATATTCTAATATATTGATCCTGTAGATCCCTGGAAATATATGTTTGATTTTTGTCGGGTTTTTTTTTTTTTCAGATTTTACTTATTAGACAGAGAGAGAGCACAAGCAGGGGGAGTGGGAGAGGGAGAAGCAGGCTCTCTGCTCACGCCCGATGTGGGGGTCTATCCCAGGACTCCGAGATCATGACCTGAGCCGAAGGCAGACGCTTAACTGACTGAGCCACCCAGGTTCCCATATATGTTTGATTTTTAACATGCAAGCTCTTTGTAGAGTGGCAAGCTAAATTGAAATATATATGAAAATACTAAAAAAATGGTTTAGAAGAAAGCAGCATTATTACTATATTTCCTGAGACTATTCTCTAAGGGTCTCTAAGAATAATGCCACTTGTTATTTGTAATTTTTTTATTATATACTTGGCATTTTCATCACTTATATCTCTTTCCTAATAAAAACACTCATTAAAAAACTTAAAACATTCCTGATTAATATCTTTTTGTCTTTTATTTTATTTTTTTATAATAATTTTTTATGTTATGTTAGTCACCATGCAGTATATCCTTAGTTTTTGATGTAATGTTCCATGATTCATTATTTGCGTGTAACACCCAGTGCACCATGCAATATGTGCCCTCTTTAATACCCATCACCGGCCTATCCCAGTATCTTTTTGTCTTTTAAAAATCCATACTTAAACGGTAAATTTTTTCTTAAATTTTTTGTCTATAAGTTTTCCGAGAGCAGAGAACATGGTCTTGTGGGCCACAAGAACCTGGCATATAATAAGTGTTTGTTACATGTTTATTGAATGAGTGAATTAAAGCTATTTTTTAATTGGTGAGTTTTAACTGACTTAAAAAAAAAAAAAGGGATTTCTACCATTAATGTAGATCCCATTCAACTTTAGCCCAATATATAATATTGAGTTCATTTAAAAGTGTCAATATAATTTTATACTCTATAAAATACAGCTCCTCCCCCCACCCTCTGCTAAACTGGGGTCCCTGGGGGGAACTTGATCTGCGTCCACCCAAGATAAATCAGGAGATTAAAAGCAGTTTGGGAAGGCCAGAACTGTCAGGGATTTAGGAAAGAGGAGAGTCCAGGGGAGGGTTTGCTTTCCCCAAGCTGGCATCCTCTTAGCAACTGCCCCCCACCTCCCCGGCAGGGTAGGAGGGTCAGCCTGCAACCACCATAGGCAGGTCTGGGCTGCCAAATGCTCCAGGCAGGTGGGCTGGAAAGAGACCCATACGGGCTTGCTCTCCAGGGAAGAAGGTGTTGCCCCGCAGTTTCTCGGGGTGAGGGGGGGGATCCTTGACCTCCGCCTTGCAATTTGCTAGTAATTCATGCTTGATCACCGCTCAGCTTCTTGATGGTATCCTTGGAGGTGGCATAGATCACTTTGCTCTTAAGGGGTACAGACTCAGGGACCCAGAAGATAAACAGCAGATCCTCCTTCTGACTCTCTTTATTTAATTTTTACATATTAATTTTTTTCCTAAGGTGTGCACCCTTTTATGACATAGGGTGCCTGAAAGACTTATTGATGAAAAGGGAATCAAACCTTCATCTATGCATTTTTCCATCTGGGTTGCGGCTATTGGAGAAATGCTCTGTGAGCCTCTTGCCATCTAATGTCTCAGACCCTGAGAAGTCCATCCGGACCCACTGTCTGTTACAGGTCACAGCCCTACTTCACCAACAACTTCTCAGTGGCCTTTGGTTCAGTTCTTTTCAGATTCTCCCTAGGGAAAAGAGAGAAAGGGAAATACGTTTGCCTTTTACATTCTGTAGCTGATGATTTACAAAACAAATAAACATTGATTACCACTGGAAAGCTTGTAGACAACTACCAAGCCTGCACGTCATTCCTTCATGATTCTGAATATTTTTGGCAAATGCCAAATCAGCACAGTGGCAGAGCTGCCTAACAATGACTCTACAAGCCAGGGCTGAGAAATCATAGAAACTGAAAGCATCGGACTGGCCACAAATCAATGATTTCAACAATTTTCTTTTACTTGTAAGAATGCAAGCAATCTCAGGCATGAGTTAGTATTTTTAGAGTCCTAGTTATAATAAGATCCTTTCATTTCTAGACTCAATTAAGAAATTAAAATTATGTAGAAAGGAACAAGCATGACAATGAACCTCACTTCACCTCGCTCATGAGCACAAATAATTGATTTTTCCTCCCTAGTGATACAAAGATACTGGGGATGAGATAATTAAATTTCTTCTGCATTAAAAAAAACCTGAGAAAGTAAAATATGAAAGAGGTTTTTTGGGGAGAAAGGATTTTAGATATGTAATCTAGCGATTACTCAACTGTTCTTATTCTGCAGAGGAGGAAATTTAAGCCCAGAAATTTTCATTTCACAAGAACAAACTTGAGAGATGAGGCAATAAACCTCAAAATAGATTACAGTAACAATGAACTATCTGCAACACATCTACCAAAGGGAAAATATGAAAAACATAGCCCCTTACTAAACATACGCTCTAAACCCATGGCCAAAGATGAAGAGCTTCAAATGCACTGCCCACCTTTTCTGCTGTGGAATTATTAGCAAACTATCAGTATTCCACATTTATTAGTGATGCAAATTAAATATTAAGACTGGGGGAAATTCTTCTAGTTGGTCTTCAGCAGCAAAAAAAAAAAAAAAAAAGAAAAAGAAAAAAGAAAGAAAGAAAGAAAAAAAATAGATGTTATTTCAGGGGAAAAAAATGACTTATACGCCTTGGTTGATCAATTTTAACACCTTGCAAATTGGCTTTATCCATTCTCTTTCTCTTTGTCTTGTCTGTCTCTCACACATACACCATTACATATTTTTTTATTTGAACTATTTGAGAGTAGGCTGCATATGTCAGGCCCTTTAGCAGTTAATGTTACAGTATGTATTTCCTTAGAACAAGAATATTCCCTTATAACCACAGTGCAATTAGCAAATTGAGGAAAGTTAACATTTCCATCTAATCTACATTTTCCCCTTGTACATAACTAATTATATTAGTATCTAGTTTATTCATTCCTTGGTTGTTTTTACAAAAATAAGCAGATTTGCATATGTTTTCTTATTTTCCTAAATAGAATTGCTTATACAATAAGTCCATTGAACAAATAAAATGCAAAGCTAATTTTGAAGTAAAATTATTTTTGTAGATTTTGAAATATTTTTTTTCTTTCCTATGTCTTCTATCCTTAGTTCTTTCCTTCTTTCTTTCCCCATTATTTGGCATAAGGCAAAGCTAATTTCGCAAGGAAATGGTGCTGTAAGAAATGAGGAGTCGATCAAAGGTTCCAAACAGAGAATTAAAATGATCAGATCTAAGATTAAGGAAGTCAACCGTGGCTGTTGCGTGGAGGGGGTAATAAAAAGGGGAGACAGTAGAGGTTGGGGAGGCTAATTAGGAGGCTATTGAGATTTTCCAGGTAAGTGATATCGAGAGCCTAAATTAGGGTCATGGCTGGAGGAGTAGAGGGGTGAAGGTGCACACCATCTGAATTTGGAGAATGAACAGAGAAGGAAGGTGGAGATTCTACTGTTTTATAGCCTTGGAGGATATTGATGTCATTGTCTGAACTGGGACACAGAGAAGGCATAGATTTGGGGGTGGGGGGAAGATGAATGGTCTGGTTGTGAACTTGAAGAGTTTGAGGTATTGGTGTTCCGTCCATGTGGAGAGGTCCAGGATAAGATATGATGACATAAAACTAAATAGGGAAAACGCAGGGTGCTATATAGACTGGGTGTTAAAAGAATGACTTGCTCTACAGTTTCATTTCATTGTTTTCATGCAGAGCCATCTTCTTTCCTTTGAGCCCTTACCCAGGTGGGCCTTCAGTGAACAAGTGCTGATGCCTAGAGTCTTCTTCATGGTTAAACCGGAAACTGAAGCCGAAGCATCATGGTCTTGCTCTTATTTCACATAGTTGCATGAACTATTTGGCTGTAGTCTTGATAAAGACAATGTTCTACCACAGGCATTTTGTAATAATGCATCATGGTGTCTGTAAAGAACTCTGACTCTTGAATTTTTTCATATTCTCCTTGTAAGATCTGAGTGAGATCTGAGAATATGTGTGGAAGTGAGCGCAATTCAATGTCCAACCCACACCTGTTCACAGGGAAAACACATACACACATGTTTTTTTGGAAAGAAGTCAAACTTCTATTGTTGCTAAAATTCTTTCTGTGGAGAATAGATTTTATTTTTCTCTACGTATAATTTCCTGTTGTACATGGAAAGGAAATGTTTTCTCTTGTTTCTAGTAAACAGTCATGCATAGAAAATGGAAAACCTTGTTTGGAAGAGAAATGAGTCTCTATTTTATCCTCTCTATAGCTGGGAAAGAGGACAGCTTTTATAAGAATTCTCCATGCCCTGATTCCACTCTCCCCTCCCTCCTCTACGGCTGCAGTATCTGTGCCTTGTCAGTGCCTAGATGGGCTGTAAATACATAAGAAGAATCCCAGCACAGGATGTATTAGAAGGAAGAAGGATACTGAGGTAGGAATGGAAATAATAATCCCTCTTCTGGTGTGTTGATGAAGGCAAGCACATTCCTGTGAAAGCCTTGTTATCCTCCCTTTGGCCAACACCAGGAGTAAAATTGCTAAGAACTCAGAGGCACCAGAAGCCCTGTGCCCACTAAGGAATTCTGACTCTGGCCCTGATCTCTTGCCAGCATGACCTCTTTGCCATTTTTTAAGGGGGGGAAGGGACAGAGGAAGGGAGAATCTTAAGCAGGCTCCACACTCAGCATGGAGTTGGACAGGACCCTCAACGGGGGACTTGATCTCACCACCCGGAGATCATGACCTGAGCAGAAATGAAGAGTCAGACATTCAAACAACCCAGGTGCCCCACATCTTTGCCATTTTTAACTCCCACCCTACAGCTTGACTTGAGCTCAGTTGATGCCACAGGGTAGTTCATTATGATAATATTTGTTTGAATTATTATACTGTATGCAACTTTTACACTAGCCTGGTACCTGTCAATTCTTTTCTTTGTTCTTATCTAAGAAGAATTTATGATTTTCTGGACTCTCATAGGAGAAACAGATGCTTTCTAAATAGTAAGGCACAGTATCTTTACTGTGATAGGGGAACTGTGATCATACTCATTCATATATATTTCAGCATTGTGTGTGTCTGTACAGTTTCATTACTTTATTTCCACTAGACATGCCTATTGTCTATTCTTGAACATCTGAGCCTACCTCTTGGTTTCATTTTGGGTATTTATCCTACCTCCTTTCTTCCCACAGTTCCCTCTGGTTAATGCCCCAAATCTCTCCATCTATCAGTATATTTCTCAACTTTCTAGATTTAACTTAGATAAATTTTGTCTTAATCCCCTCTCCTCCTTTTTAAAATTGCAGTCATCTTTTTCTTACTCAGAAATTGTATACTGCTTCCTGTCTGTGCTATTTATTTGGCAACTATACTGGCTTGTACTATTAGTTTCCTTTTTCTGTGTCTAAATCTTGACTTTCTAAATAAATGTCATCAGGCAAATAATGATCAAACCCTTGGGCTTTGGAGCTTGACAGACTTGTGCTTGAATCCTTGCTCTTCTGCTTAATAGCCATAAAACCTTGAAGGTACTTAGTCTCAAACTTCAATTTTCCCGTCTGGGAAATGAGCATAATCAGTGTAACCATAAGATTGTCTTGAGAAGTAAACAAGATAATATATATAAAAGATTTAAAACAGTGATTAAGAATTGGACCAAATGTTTGCTCAAAACTATTTTTTTTACTGATTTTTTTTTTTAAAGTTGTTAAGTCCATAAATTAATCAATCAAATAGGGCTTGAATGTTTGGCGAAGAATGACCACACATTAAGGTGATAATTTGGTTGGAAAGCACTGGCATATATGCTAGATAAGACTATTTCAAAATAGAAACCGTTTTCATGGAAGGCTGATAATAACATAAATAAATGCCATTCCCTTTTGTAGCACTATCCTAGCTCCCTTCTAATTGTCAGGAATAAATCCCCACACAATGGCAAACTGCCCTGCCTTTTCCTGAGACTAAACAAATCAGCCTGGGTGGCATGTACATATCAGTGTCATTGCTCCTTTGCCCAAGAAGCAGTATGAGCTGAAAATAGATTTGATTTTTCTCCCCCTAGAAAAACGAAGCCTCATATTTTTTCAGAAAGAATTGTTAGGACGACGTCATTGAATGCCTTGATGGAGAAGTCATGGTGGTGTCTCAACTTTCCCCAGGGTACGTAGAAGCACAGGAGACAGATCTCTTCTTGTCCCCAACATACTGCCTGGGACCAGTCTCATTCTTGTCAGCCTTGTTTTTAAAAACTAGACCCTGGGGCGCCTGGGTGGCACAGCAGTTGAGCGTCTGCCTTCGGCTCAGGGCGTGATCCCGGTGTTCTGGGATCGAGCCCCACATCAAGCTCCTCCGCTATGAGCCTGCTTCTTCCTCTCCCACTCCCCCTGCTTGTGTTCCCTCTCTCGCTGGCTGTCTCTATCTCTGTCGAATAAATAAATAAAAAAAAATCTTAAAAAAAAAAAACCAAAACTAGACCCTATTTCTTCTTTCCTTAAAAATGTTATTAGATAAACTGCCTTAAAAGTTCTCTTCTTGGCTATGTTTCCACCATTTTTGCTCCTGGCCTTTAAAGTTGTGTCCCAATCCAGCTTTTTTGAATTGAGCCTCTTCCCCACCCTTTGAAAGATACCTCAATTTGCTGTGTTTGTTTGTTTGGGTTTTTTTTTTAAGATTTTATTTATTTATTTGAGAGAGTGAGAGAGAACGAGCGGGAGGTGCAGATAGAGAGGGAGAAACAGGCTCCCTGGTGAGAAGGGAACTAACTCGGGGATCGATCCCAGGACCCTGGGATTATGACCTAAGCTGAAGACAAATGCTTAACCAACTGAGCCACCAGGTGCCCCTCAATTTGCTGTGCTTAGATCCACCTTTACATTATGTATTATGGTGTGTACAGCTCAAGACTATTAATTGCAGTTGAGTTTCATAGATCATACATCCAATAAGAAAGGAAGGACATTTGGATTCTAATTTAGATGCTATCATTAACTAATTTTCTGATTTTGCATGCACCATTTAGCGCCTGGGAGCTCATCTCTGTTTCTGCAAAATGAATATATTACTACCTACTCTAACTGCTTCAAAGAATTTTAGAGAACAAAACATGTTAATAATAGTAAAGGTATTTAGAAATATTATGTAAATACGATTGAACTTTTCACTGCTAATCAGTTATTATGCAGCAGTCTGGAATAGACAGAAACTTAAATACAATGTAGTGGGCCATATAATTATTACGATATTTAAAAGACCTTTTCTTACAAAATATTAGTCTATATATGAGTTACCTATGATTTTCTCAATGTATCCCTTAATCATCTATTAGCCATGCTGGGTATAGA
Organism: Ursus arctos; assembly: GCF_023065955.2. Lineage (NCBI taxonomy): Eukaryota > Metazoa > Chordata > Mammalia > Carnivora > Ursidae > Ursus > Ursus arctos. Next base: position 45,721,143 of record NW_026622775.1, on the reverse strand, counting down.
GCACACATTTGTGACTGCGTAAGTATAACACAGAGATTTGTTATAGAGAGTGAAAGTGTAGGGTGAAGAAATAGGAGGAGTAGAATAAAACTAGCATGCGGTTTTGTCCGTTACACACCACTCGCAATCCTATTACCTTTACCTACGCAGTTTCCATGTATTGCCTGTAAGCACAAAAGAGAGAACAGAATTAAAAGACCTTAAGAAGAAAATTCAAAATACACAATGTGGACATTGACCTTTTGTTCATTTATTTGAGTTTTTTTGTTCCTGGTTATTTTTCTTGGGCAAAGAAAAATGAAATAAGGACAGATTTAAAGTTCTCTTCCACTCGTGACATTTAATGATTTTATTTTTCCCTGAAAATCTGAAATGGGGAAGTTGTAAGAGAGGAAAACAAAATGTGTATTTCATTTTGCTTCAGATATGACTAGTTCTTTTAATTTCAGCATGCGCGCTATCTTTAAGTATTTATTCATTCGTTCAGATAAACAGGAATTTAATTTATTGAATTTCATTGAATCAAATCCTGTTCAGTGATTTATTTAACACACATCCCTTTAACCATGTTAAACCATGTTAAACGTTATTCCTTTCCTTCAAATTTCCTTCGGCTGTTTTATCATGTATTTACTCTTCACATGATAATACTCTAATTACAGAACTGGAATTCTATGGAATATTTGCTAAGATGATAGAGTTTGCTTTGTGAAATATTCACAATAGGTCAGAAAATAAATTGTGAAATAAAGATAAATCAGTCAACAAATCCTAGCACTTATAGCCAACGTGTATCTGCAGGGAGAAGACGACTAACGTATAGAGTAAACTGATGTCAAGCAGTATCGGATGAGAACATTTATGGATTCGTGGCATCTCCATCACAAAAGGCACACAGCTGCTGAGATTTGGGGCTCTGGATTATTATTTGCCCCTTACTCTATCTTTATGAATCATTTATCTCTAACAAATAGATTACAAGTAAGCAAACTATCACAGTCTGCAGCCCCAAATCTGGCCTGCCTCCTGTTTTTGTAAATAAAATTTTACTGGAACACAACAATGCCCATTTCCCTGTTGTTTGTAGCTGCTTCACTACAAAGGCACGGTTGTGACAGAGACCTCCAAAGCCTAAAATACTTACTACCGGGCCCTTTACAGAAAAAGCTTGCTGATGCCTGAAATAAATTACAGTTAAAAGTCAAACAATGCAACAACTCACGTCATCTCCCTTCTCTGTGGAAGAAAAATCAATACCGATTCATTTCTGTTTATCTGGCTATGTTTTAATTCTTATTGTTTTTATTAAGTGCAAAAGTTGAGAATAACATTGTGTTGCCAATTTATCTACCTAAACACATGGGAGTGTTTCCTTGAGAGTATTTCCTTTTGAAAACATTACCAAAGTTAATGGTAATGAATATCTCCCTAAATTTTGTAAATTCCATACAAATTACTAGTGATTATCCATGGTAGCAATTGCTTTCTTAATTATTAAGTAAGGAAATACTGGAATATCTTTACTCACATTTTAAGATGAAATAAACTTAATTCTTTTAGTTGAATATTTAAATCTTTCTAGTCATTTCAATTCTCTGGTAGTCTGATCTGGGGAAGTGTAAATCTTCAGTAGAGTTGTTCTCAAATTCTCTTTTCATATTCTCCCCCATTCCTGTTTACTTCCTTAAGAGCACACGGGCAGTATTATTGTTCTTGACAAGATCGCGATATGATCAAAATGGTAAACGTCAAACTACTGAGTAAGGCGGTCTTTGCTGGTTCCACTAGTTACAGATCTTCCTCCAGAAGTGACGACTGTACTGATAAAGTCTTTGTACGATGGTTGAAGGATGGAATCGACCTCTCTCAGTTGTGTGAGGTGTATGGAGGGACTTAGAAAAGATATTGTGCCCGCTTTAAGGAATCAGAGCTTTTTGAGTGCAAGCTGATGGGCATTCGAGAGTGTACCAGAGAGCGATGAGTAACCATATCAAGGACAATTTAAGTGAATGGCTTTGAAATTGTGCTGAAAGTCTGAGTGAAAATACTCCAGCAGAGACAGGAATTGGAATTGGTCCTCACATTGGTAAGGTACTTTCCTAGGAAAGCTTTCCAGCACATCTGCAGATCAATACATTCAGCTTTGTCATGGATAATGCTTTAAAGGCCCTTAGGATCTAGAAATCCTTGGCTATTTAAAATAGAAAATGCTGGTGTATGTCCTGAAGGGATTATGACCATCCTACTAATTATTCTGAATTTACATGAGATCCTGTTTTATCAAAGGTATTAGTTTTACCTGCAAGCATTGTGATACAGTAAATACTACAAAAACTGGAGTTGCAGGTATAGATAAAGGCTGCTGTGTTTGCATAGAAAATAAATTTTAAATAAATCTTGGGCACTTTTCAGACTTCCTGACCTCATAGCAGTCCTGCTTCTATATTCCCATTAGTCACTTTAATCAAAATCTCACAAATATTTAAGTTTTTAACTCTTGCCAATAATTCAGCCTATGATAATCTTATTGCTAATTTCGAAGTAGACAATTATCTTATTGGTGCAAGTTTTTGAAGGAGAACAGAAGGAGAGGAGACCCTAAAATAGGTCACTTTGGAATGAGGATTATTTAGAACTAAAGGTAATCAAAACTCAGCCGATTCATGAGGAGCTCTTTACCTCCCCCTAAACTGCCTAAATTTACGTTGGAAAGGGGGCCTGTACCAGGAAAGAGTTATTACCAGATACATATTTTACCTAAGAAACTTGTTTGAGTAACAGGGCAGCCTTTGTTTTTCAAATATCACCTCTCACCTTTGTGAATGGCCTTCCCCTCCTTCGTATCTCCAAACCGCCACCCCTTTCTCGGGCTCAGGCCCAGGATGTTATATAAGCCTCAATCACCTGACGGCCTTTGAGTCTCAGATTTTTATGGGACTTCCATTCATACAAAATTAAATCTGTTTTTCTCCTGTTAATCTATCTTATGTCAATTTAATTATTAGAATAACCAAAGAACCTAGAAAGGAAGAAGGGAGAATTCTTCCTCCCCTACATTTTCTTCAACAATGCATTTCATTTATTTCTTTGAAGGGGTCATTCAAATAAGAGTACAAAATTTAAAAGAAATGACATGCTGTAAAATGTCATTCTCCCCTCCCACTGCCATGTGTCAGCTAACTAGTTATCTTCATGAAAGCAATCACTGTTCCATTTTCTTCTGTGTCCTTCCAGAGTCCGTCTGTACATGTGAAGCATTTACTCATATCTATATCTATATCTATATTTATATCTATATATTATGATGCAAATAGTACTATGTTCTTCATACAGGTCAGGACTTAGTTACTTTATCTTGAAAATATACATTTGAAATGGTTTCCTGTCAGTTCTTCATTATTTTTAACAGCTTCATGATATTCCCTTAGATAAATGAACCATGTATTTAACCAACTCCCATACGAAAGTTTTATCTAATTTTCTGGCTTTGTTTTACTTTTTGTGTGTCTGTGTCAGTATGTGTGTGGTGTGTGTGTGTATGAGTGTGTATTGGGGGGCTCACACACAGGAGCAACGTTACTCAGTTCACTCATACTATTGTGTTGGACTGTATGAGTCTCTTCTGTTCTAATTTTACTTTTGCCATCGTCCTTGATCACCAAATGCCTTTTTTCACTTCTCCTTTACCATAGGCGTCACTGTAAGGTGTGGTATTTTCTTGGATAGGGGTATAGTTCTATAAGCTATAAACTACTGGTTAGCGTGTGTATATTTAAAAATCATATTAATGGTATCGTGTTATTGATCTATTCTATACTTCATGGTTATGACTTCTGAATTGCTGCATGATAGTTTTTAACATGTCTGTTATTTTTTCCAATCTTATTCCCTCGCAATGGACACATAGGATGCTTCCAGCTTTCATGATCACAAACAATGCTGTAACAGCCATATGCGTACATACACCCATATGGATCTACACATGAATGCTTCTTCATCCAACATTGCTGGGCATCGTAGCATTGCTGGGCCTTAGTCATGGTTGCTGTGTACTACAAGTTTTCCGCACGTAGCTGTGCCAGGTTATGCTTCTACCCAAAACATGGGGGATTCTCATTTTCTCACATCCTTGTCAACATTTGGAATCCCATATCTCTCTGATTATTTTAATCTGTTGCATATAAAGTGATAAATAATTACTTAACTTTGCATTTCTCTGATGATTAGGGAGATTTGAATTATCTTCCTATGTTTTTCAATCTGTGAAGTTTCACTTCTTGTTCATATATATTTCTATGGGTTATAACTTGAGATTCCAGTGCTTTCCAATCTTGTAAGAGACTCATATTCTAGATAACATTGTCTTGGTTTTTTCTTTGCAGTATTTTCCCCTGATGTTCTCTTGAAACTTTGCAAAGCGAAAATCCTTAATTTTGATGTACTCATTAATATTTCACCTTACGCTAGATGTTTTCTGATATCCTTTTTAAAATTAACTTTAGAGTGTTAATTACACAATTTCTTACACTGAACACATCAAAATTTCATTTGTGCAAATTTATTTTTCTTCATAAAGTGCTTAAATAATCTTTCCACAATTTCTTTCTTTTTAAGATTTTATTTATTTATTTGAAAGAGAGGACACTGAGTGAGAGAAAGAGAGAGAGAGAATGAGCAGGGAGAGGGATAGAAGCAGTAGAAGCAGACTCCCCTGCTGAGCAGGAAGCCTGACACAGGGCTGGATCTCAGGACCCTGGGATTGTGACCCGAGCCGAAGGCAGTCACTTAATCAACTGAGCCACGCAGGTACCCCATCTTTCCACTGTTTCTTAAACAATCACTCTTTTGCTCACTTCTTTGTGGTTCCACATGCAACCATGTCAATCTATCCAGCTATGTCAGTTTTTAAGGGTCCCTTTTTTCCATTTCCTAATTCGACTGCTTGTTGTCACACCACACAGCTTTTATTTTATGTCTATGTTGTGCATCTCACAATCCAGCGACATGATTTTCCTTTGCACGTTAATATCAGCAGAATCTGCATATTGTTTTTACATGTTTTTGTCTTCTTTCTTCATCAGTCTTGCCAGAGGTTTATCAATTGTGATAATTTTTAAAAAAAGCTTGTAGTTTCACTCATTTGTTTTCTATTTTTATTTTATTTTATTATTTTATTTTATTTTATTTGGTTTGTTTTCAATGTAATTGATTTCTGCTCTGCTCTTTATTATTTTTTCCTTTCTGCTTGTTTTGGGTTTAGCTTGCTTTTCTTTTTCTAGTTTTTTTTTTTTTAAAGATTTGTTTATTTATTTTAGAAAGAGAAAGAACATGAGTGGGGGTGAGAGGGGGGAGGGAGGAAGAGGGAGAGGAAGAGAGAGAATCTCTAGCAGATTCCCCACGAGGGCTCGATCCCATGACAGTGAAATCATGGCCCCAGTTGAAACCAAGAGTGGGATGCTCAACTGAATGAGCCACCCAGAGGCCCCTTTTTTCCCTAGTTTCTTAAGGTAGAAACTTAGACCACTGATTTGGGACATTCTTCTGTCCCGACATAAATATTTAATGCTGATGAAGCTGCAGTTCAGTGCGTTCTTCAGGCAATCATTTGTGTGTCTGAAAAAGCACTTAACCTTCTTTGAGAAATGTTTTCTCTAGGTATGGTTATGAGATGATAGATCTTCAGATTTTTCTTCTAGAAAATAATGATGCTGCTTATCTTCTCACTTGGGTGGTTTCTGATGAAAAGGCTGCTGTACTTTTTGTCTTTGCTCCTTTGTATGTGATGGTTTTTTTGTTTTTTGTTTTGTTTTTTTCTCCTCTGCCTGCCTTCAAGATTTTCTTTTTATCTTTTTCAGCAGTTTGAATGTGATATATCTATGTGTATTTTTTTTTTTTAAATACTGCTTTGGGTTCTTTTAGGTTCTTGAATTTCAGTTTTGATGTCTTTCATTATTTTTGGAAAATTTATGGTCTTTATCTTTTCAAATATTTTTTCCGTCTTGTGATCTCTCTGTTCTCTTTCTGGGACTCCAAATAAAAATATTTAGATGATCTGACATTTCCCCACAGCTATTTGATGCTCTGTTCTGTTGGCTTTCATTCTATTTTTTTCTCTTTGTGTTTATCTTTTGGTGCTTTCTATTGACGAATCTTCAAGTTCATGGATTCTTTCCTCATCCAGGACAAGTCTGCTGAGCCTGCCTAGGAATTCCTCAATGGATCTTTACTTATGCCCCAGGTTTGACAAGTCTCGTTTTCTCTCCTTAAGGCATTTATTTCTTAGGAGATAAGAAAGCAGGCAGGGAAATGTGATTTTTGCCTTTCCAGCAGTGGCAGTGAATTCCCTCCTCCTTTATGGGTAGGCACAGTTCTCTTCAGTCTCTTATGCTGCCCCCACTCTTTCATTTGCTACCCACTGGAAGTTTTTGAAAGAGTTAGTAAGTAAATGCAAATTTTGTGTCTGGGGCTATTGTCAGTTTTATTCTGTTATGCTAGCCCATTCTCAGTCTTTAGCAATGTATTAAAATTTCAGATGATCCCTTCTTATCATTGTGTCTGATGGTTCTGCCTTCTTCCTATCTTCTATCATAGATGAGACAGTCCATACTGCACTCTCTCTAATGGACACTGGCCCCTTATTGGATTTCCAGGTTACTTGGTGTTACTCTGTAACAGCAGCTTTTTGATAGGTTCGAGAAAATTTAGGATTTTGTAGTTTATCTGGCTTTTTCTTGTTAAAGATTTCTTTTCAGCTCTCTGCTGCCTCGGTGTGAGGAAAACTCTCCTACAGATTTTTTTTTTTAAGATTTATTTTTTTCTAGAATGGTTTTAGATTTATAGCAAAATGAGGGGGGAAGACACAGAAATTTGCCATATTTGATACATCATTATCATGCAGAGTTCATAGTTTATATTACCATTCACTCTTGTTCTTATATAATATATGGGTTTGAATATATGTATAATAAAATGTATTCATCATTATAACATCATACAATTTTCACTGTCCTAAAAAATCTCAGTGCTCCACTTATTCATCTATCCCTCTCATCCCAATCCCTGGCTACCATTGATCTTTTACCATCTCTATAGTTTTGCCTTTTTTAGAACAATATAATTGAAACCATACGGTACATTGTCTTTTCAGATTGGCTTTTTTCACTTAGTAATATATATTTAAGATTCTTCCACGGCTTTTCATGGTTTGATAAATAATTTCTTGTTAGCACAGAATAATATTCCATTGTCTGATGTACCACAGTTTAATTATTCATTCACCAACTGAAGGATATCATGGTTGCCTCCATGTTTTGGCCATGATGAATAAAGCTGCTATAAACATCCTTGTATATATGTTTGTGGATATAAGTTTTCAACTCCTTTGGGTAATTACCAAGGAGCATGATTGTTAGATCTTATAGTAATACTTACGTTTAGTATCCTAAAACACACCACACACACCCATACGCACACACACACACCTCAAACTGCCAAAGTACCTTCCTAACAGGCAGTGTGTACTATTTTGCATTCACCAACAATGAATGAGAATTCCTGGTGTTTCACATCCTTGACAGCATTTGGTGTTGTTAGTATTCTAGATTTTGGATGTTCTAACAGGTGTGTAGTAGTATGTCATTGTTTTAATTTGCATTTTCATAGACTATGGACCACCTTATCATATACTTATTTGCTATCAGCATATCTTTTTTGGTGAGGCGTCCGTTAAGATCTTTGGCTCAATTTTTAATAGAGTTGTTTGTTTTCTTATTGTTGAGTTCTTTGTATATTTTGACTAACAGTCCTATATCAGATGTATCTTTTGCAAATATTTTCCCCCATTTTGTGGCTTGTCTTCTCATTCTTTTGACATTTCATTCACAGAGCAGAGGTTTTTAATTGTAATGGAGTTCAGCTTACCAAATATTTCTTCATGGATTGTGCCTTTGGTGTTATTTTCTTATTAATTTTTATTATGAAATTAAAGTCAGTGTTCTTAGTTCCAAAAATAAATCAACATTGTGTTTTTATTATAATTTTAAAAATTGTAAGTTAATTGAAGAGAATTAACATCTTATTATGTGAAGTCTTTCTGTTCAATAATAAGTTGTGCCATACAGTTGTTCAAACCTCTTTTTGCATCCTCCAGGAGGATTTAACATTTTTTTATGTACATTGTGCATGTTTCAATATATTTCTTGATATTTTATTTATTTTTGTGTTATTTTAAATGGATTATGTCTTCCAACTGGCAGTTATTTGTTAATGTGAAGATTGCTGGTTTCTGTATATTTAATTTTCCACTCAAATTCAGTAAATTTTCTTACTGATTGTAATTTTCTTCAGCTAATTCTTTTATTCTTTTTCTCCAGAAAATAATGATGTAATCTAAATTTAACGATGACATAAATTCCTTATTTTCAATTTTTATATTTTTTCTCTGATTTAATTGCATGAATATATTCAGAACAATGTTAATTATGATGGTGGTAAAGAACATATTTGTTTTATTCTTGATTTTAATTAAAATGGTCTTAATGTTTCCCAATTAAGTAAGATTTAACTAACTGAAATGTCTTATGTTACTGAGAATACTAATAATTATGTTAGCTTTTTGTTATATGACTTTTCATTATGCATGGAAATTACTGTATGATTTTTCTTCATTGGTTCCTTAATATGTAAATTGATATGTAAATTGATATAAATAGTTATACTAACATTTAACCATCCTTGCATTTTTAAAATTAATAATACTTCTTATGCTGTATTATTATTTTAAAGTGCTCTTGGATTCTGTTTGCTTTTTTTTTCATTCATAATTATTAAATAAGAATGATTTGTACTTTGCTTTCCTTTTCTGCTATTGTTTTTGGGTTCTGGATCCATACTATGATCATTTTCTAAAGACTATTTGAGTTCTTCCCATTCTTTTCTCTGTATTTTTGAACAGAGTGAATTTCACTGTAGTTATTTTTTCCTTACAAGTTTAGTAGAAATCCCTGTGAAACTGTTTGAACCTTTAATCTTTGGGAAGAATAGCTTTATAGTGACATCTTCTAGAGTAATTGGTCTAGGAATATTGTATACTATTTTGGGGTTTAATTTTAATTTATGTGTCTCCAGAAAATAATTTATTTCATACAAGTTCTTATTGTCATTGAACAGAGGAATGAGCAAAACAGTCTCTCATAATTCTTTTTGTGTTTTTTTTATTCATGGTTATTTCCACAAAAACATTTCAATATTTCGTATTTGTGCTTTTACTCTTTTGTCCTTGATGAGATTATTAACGGTTTGCCTTTTTTTTATTTTAAAGATGATAATTCTTAGATTTACTTTTATTCTGTTAATGATTCTTAATCTACTAAAGTCTGTTTTTTTTTTTTTTTAAAGATTTACTTATTTATTTGAGAGAGAGCGAGCATGCGTGCACACAAATTGGGGGAGAATCTTCAAACAGACTCCCTGCTGAGCATGTGGCTTTGATACCAGGACCCATGAGATCATGATCTGAGCTGAAACCAAGAGTTAGTCGCTTACCTGACTGAGCCAACCCAGGTACCCCTGAAAGTCTGTTTATATTTAATTCCTTCTATTTACTTTTCATAGGTTTGGTTTTTTATACCCTCTCAAGATCAATGTTTTATTCATTCATTTTACTATTGTAGTAATTGTATTATTTTATATATTAATGTGATACTTGAAACTATGGATTTTCCTCTGACAATGCTTCAGTTCTGTTATGTATGTTTGTTCAAAGTTTGCTTCTCAAGTGTGAACTTGCATTTCTTCCAGAAGTTACTTCCTTATACCAAACACACTTTTAATATTTGATTTTACTGGGCCAAATTAACCTTAAAGTATGTTAGTTACTTTGGAGCAGCTCTGTTTAATTACTAAATAAAAATATACAACATGATAGGGTACTGAGGACATATGTGGGAAATATGTTTTTTTCCATCTGAAAAAATGAAGCATTTCTATTGTATGGGTTAGCAATAATAAAAAATGAATAAATGAAGGTTCTAAGTTTGAATCATTAATGTTCTCTTTTCCTTAGCTGTTTTGCATATCCTAGACTGAGAATAATGACTTCTATTCTAACTAACCTCTCAGTAATTTGAAAAATACAACTGGCTTGCTCCTGTTCCAGTTTGCATGTAACCACAAGCTTGAGAATGACGTAACCTGCTGTGGTATAACAAAGAACTTCACAGTGCCCAGAGGCTGTGTATGTCTAGGGATGGATTCATAAAAAGTAGTTACATTGAGTTTTATGGGACTTCTGAGAATAAGCCCGTTTTTCATGATACATGGTCACTTTATTCACCTTGGTGATGGCCTGAGGATCTGGAAATTAGATGGGATTTAAAATATTTTTCTCCCTCACAAAATGAGGTGGGTAGTTTATTTAGTGATTTGGTTATGTATAGGTTTGACATTAGGACAGAAAGCCAGAGGGATACATGGATAAATGATAACTCTGAGTGAAAGTTATTATATTGGCGTTTCCACATTCAGTTCCATTGAGAGTGTGGCAGGATTGTTGATCTATGCTTTCCCACCTTTTCCCACATTCCCTTTTTTGTCCATGCCTGACCCTAATATGAGAAGCTACATAGTAATAATAATTTATAATGATAGAGCTAATGTACTGACTATTTATTCTTTCCTGGTATTGTTTTAGGTGTTTTCGTATTTATAATTCACTTAATCCTCACAACAAACCCGTGAAGTAGGTATATTATTGTGGTAAACGTTCCAAAGTTGTTCAGTTCCTAATCCCCAGAATCTGTGAATATGTTATATTACATGGCAAGGGAAACGGTTTCACATGGAATCAAGGATATTAATCAGCTCTTAAGATATGGAGATCATCCTGGAATATCTAGGTGGGCCCAATGTAATCATAAGCATTCTTTAAATGTGGAAGAGAGAGGCAGAAGGTCAGAGTCCGAGAGAGTTAAAGAAGCTCTTCTGTACTTTGAGGATAGAGGAAGAGGTAAGGAAGGAAGAGGTAAGCCAAGGAAGGCAGGCAGCGTCTAGAAGCTGTTAAAATCAAGTAAACATATTTCCCTCTTGAGCCTCAAGAAGGACACAGCCTTTCTGACAGCTTAATTTTAGCCCAGTGTGATCCATTTTGGATTTCTGAACTCCAGAACTGTGTAATAATACATTTGTGTTGTGATAGGCCACCGAGCTCATGGTAATTCATTCCAGAAACAATAGGAAGCTAATGTAATTATCATACTTATTTGGCAATGATGGGATAAGAAAGAGAGGTTAGGTAACTATAGTATTGTTTTCGTAAAGTCAGCTTTCTTATCAGTTACCAATAGTACAATGTATCCTTTTTTAGTGCACAATTTTATGAGTTTTGATAATTACGTATAGTCATGAAACCAAAACCAAGATGAAGATATCAAACTTTTCCATCACCTTAATAAGTTCTTATGCCTCCTTTGCAGTTAGAACTTCTCTCCACCCCAAGTGCCTAGAAACTTACCTATTTTTTTTGTCTGTACGATTTTGTCTTTTGCAGATTGACATATCAATGAAATAATAGTTGTGTGAATAGCTTGGCAATTCTTGTCCAAAAAAAGTGTATAAAACTGGACAAAATGGTCAAAAACAATCATGTAAGGCACAGAAAATTGACCAAAAATAGATAACAACTTGAGAAGTATTAATTCCTAAAAACCTGTGAGAGTTTTGGGTAAGGATGGCAAGAGTTTCTGGCAATTTCCCTGGGACTGCTTACATCTTCAGTCCCTGTTTAGATGACAGGAACTAGATTCACAAGTTGTGGCTGGGTGCAAAAACCTGTGGTTTTGCTGCCAAAGGAGACAGACTGACCCAATTCAGGGTAGGAGGCAAAACCCCTGCTTTGCTGATTAGCAATGGTGATAGAGTCAACTGGGAATGGGCACGAAAATCTTCCAGGTGGATATTTCATGGGGAGACGAGGAAGCCCTTGAAATGCTCAGATAAGCCATGTGCCCACATGCTGACTGGGAGCCTATGCATGTGCAAGAGAGAGCTAAGGGTCCGGGAGCGGGTGGGGAGGGGGGCGGGGGGAGAAGAAGGAGAAGAAGAAAGCCTAGGAAGACATGAAAACAGGCTGCAACATCGATTGCATTTCACAAACCAATACAGATAAATTGGCAGAGGCTGGAAACTGCATGGTCAAGGTGATTGAACAAAACCTCTGGCTCAAGCATTAGCTAACCCCTTAGGAAAATACAGGGGGCAATACCTAGGAAGCCAGGCTAAAAAATCAACATAAGAATGAAAAACCTGAACAGAGACATCAGCGACTCTGGAGCAGATAGATTCTGCAGTTTAAATACAGACAAAGACTTTTTAAAAGTCCAATAAACCCAGAAAAATAAAAAAAGAACCCAGAGTTGCTACAATAGATAATCTAAAATGAGCACTTTTAAAAAGAAAAAAAAAAAAAAAAGACATACAAAGAAATAATAAAGTGTGACTTTTACTCAGTTACAGAAACAGAATCTATCAATAAAAACTGACTCTGTATGGTTCATCTGCTCCATTTAGCAGAGATTTAAATGCACCCATTATAAGTATATTCATGGAAGGAAAGGAAATGCTGTTCAAAGAATAAAAGTAAATTAGGATGACAATGAGTTAGTAAATAAGGAATATTGGTAAAGAAATGTAAACTATATAAAAGGAAATAAATTCTGAAGTTGAAAATTATAACTAGAATGAAGTGACCGACAATATATTTGAGATGGCCGAAGAAAGAATCACCATGAATGTGAGAATCACCATGAATTCCAACTATCTCCTATCTCCAGCCAGGAGATAGAGGGGAACAGAAACAAATATTTGAAGAAATAGTGGTTAAAATAAGTAGGCTAAAATTTGATGAAAAATATGATGTCCCAGGTCCCAGAAATTTAATGAACCCTAAGAAAGATAAACACAAAAAGAACACCACCTATACACATTGTCAGACTGTGAATGTCAATGGTATAAAAGAAAATCTTGAAAGCAGCAAAACAAAAATGATTTGCAACAATATGATTAGTAACTGATTTCTTATTGGAAACAATGGAGACCCAAAGGCAGTGTGGAATGAAATATGCCAAGTATTAATGAAGAAAAATAAAATAAATGAAGAATTAAATATTATATATGTATATATGTATATATGTGTGTATGTGTATGTATTATATGTTATATATAAAACTAAAAATCAGCAGAGGAAGTAATACGGTAAACTAAAAATGTTATTCCAAAGGAAGGCAATGAAAGAGGAATGAGAAATACATGAGCTATAGGAAAAAACCCAGCAAAATGTAAATCCAAACTTAACAATAATTATGTAAATGTAAATGGACTAAACTGTAATCAAAGGCAGTGTTTGCCAAATTGAATAAAAAAGTAAGATTCATCCCTATGCTTTCTGCAAGGGAAATGCTTTATTTATAGATAAAGAAATAAATAGTTGAAGTAAAAGATGGAAAAAGCGATATGCCATTCAAACAGTAACTCTAAATAACCTGAAGTAGTTATATTAATATCAAAGTAGAGTTTAAGACAAGAAGTATTACTAGAGACAGAAACAGACTTTTCTAATTAATAAAGTGGCCAATACACTAAAAAGATTTAGCAATTGCACTTAAATAAATTTACTTAAACAGGGTCCCTAAATAAATTAAGCCAAGTCTTACATAATTACAACAGAAAAAGATAACTCAATAATTATAGAAATTTCAATACTTGTCTCACAGTAATTGACAAGGCAACTAGGAAAATAAAAAGCAGTAAGATTACAGAAGACTTGAATAACCCTATCACCAACTTGACTTGACATATTGAGAACTTTTCGCCGAGGACGGCAGAATGCACCTACTCTTCAGTGCACAAGACCCATTGTCCAAGATAGACCTCCATGCTAGGACATAAAACAAGTTTCAATAATTTCAAATGGATTGAAATCATATCAAGTATATTCTCCAACCACAACAGAATTAAATTAGAAATAAACAACAGAAAGAAGTCTGTGGTTAGAGGAAAAATTGTAACTTTAAGCACTTACAGTGGAAAGGAAGAAAGATTTAAAATCAATAATCTCAGCTTCCACTTTAAGAAGCTAGGAAAACAGAGCACCAAATCCGGTGCCGTAAGAGGAAGATGAAAATAATAAAATCGGAGTGGAAATCAATGAAACAGAAAAGAGAAAACCATTAGAGAAAAATCAATGAAACTAAAAGTTAGTTCTTTGTAAAGATCAACACAGTCAATAGCTATTTTGCTAGACTAATAAAAATAAAAGAAGGAGATAGAGAAACTAGAGCAGAACAACAACATTAGATGTTGACCTTGATCTTACCTCTGTCAGATATAGATTGCAGATAGTGGAACTCCCAAGATAAATTTGGAGATCCAAGATTGGAGGCCACTAGCTTCTCATGCTTTATTTGGAATACTAGGTCGTGTTAGTCAAACAGATATTTTGACATAATGACATGGAAACAGTAGACAGAGAGGGCCTGCCATAATCCACAGCCTCCTGCAATGCCAAAGAATTTTAGAAGAGCATCCAGATGTTCTCCATGCCACAAAGAAAGGTTTGGAACCTAGCTAAGAAACAGCTAGCAAGAGGATTCTCTAGGGTTTGATGAGGGACACAAGAAGAATGTTTTTCCTTTGAGAAAGTTGAGTTTCTTCATCTGTAAGATAGTATTAATCACTATCTACTTGCACTTATTCTACAAAACAATAAGGTTGTTTTAATACTTAAATGATACAAAGTATGTGAAAGGTGCTTTATAAGTGTTCATAAGCACTGTAAAATGTTATTTCTCTCTCTATTAATTGTTGTCTATTTGTGGTAAGGGGTCTTTTTGTAATTATTCCACTTAATTTTCCTCTAGTTTGTAAATTTTCAAAAGCTTTTCAAACTATTACAGAAATTTGCTGTTTTATAGATTTCTTTTGTAAAAAAAATAAGCTGAAGTCTTGTTCACATTAAGTTCTGTAAAATTTTATTCTCTCATAAATTTCTGCTCGATGTAACACATGAAAGTAAGTTCATCTTTTTCTGAAAATTTTTAAAAGATTTTATTTGACAAAGAGAGGCAGCGAGAGAGGGAACACAAGCAGAGGGAGTGGGAGAGGGAGAAGCAGGCTTCCCACTGAGCAGGGAGCCTGACGTGGGGCTCAACTCCAGAACGCTGGGATCATGACCTGAGCCGAAGGCAGACACTTAACGACTGAGTCACCCAGGCGCCCCAATCTTTTCCTGAATTTTTTACCTCGATCTTTCCACGGCTATACTGATGGACTCTTCTTTTCTTTACTTCTTTAAAACCTGCATTCAGAAAATTCATACTAAAATACAAATGTTTGCAAATAGCTTTAATTGGGGGCGCCACTTGGAGTGTAGATAGGATGGGGAGAGAGATTTGTTTTAGGAGACATCAAAATCTCACACATACTTTGTCCAATCCCCAAATATTCTGATTCGGTAAGTCTGGAGGGACATCTGTATTTTTAAATAGAGTATTTTAAAACACTGCAGCACACTCCTGCTTGCAACCTCTGATCTGAGGGATAAAGCATTCCAGAAGGTTGGGAGTCAGTCAGCACATATGGAGGGTTAGGAAGGGCATCCTGGCCTGTCTGGCATCCTTGAATCACATCACAGAAATAACTGCTTGGTGTCCTAAAACCAGTCAGCACATAGAGCCCTCTCTGATATCGGATGGACTCTGATGGAGACTTTGTCACCAATGTTATGTTGAGAAATAAGTACAGTGCACTGAGTATTTTACTGTGAGTTCTTTGTCCCCCATCTATGTAGTTCTTTATCTTGGTAAAATTGTTAATGTCAATAACCAGTCAACTATTAATGAAATATAACTCAAGGTAAGCTATATTTTCATCACTCACTGAATTATGCTTTAATTCATACTTCATGGTACTTCATCCTCAGGGGTTAGATTTCACCATTCTATGATTGAATGACTTAGGCATTCATGTTTAGAACAATCTTGTGTCTTAATGAGGTGTTTACATAAACATTATGCTCCTGAGCAAATAGTAACATTTAACTTATTGTGATTACACTTAAGATGCAAATTTTGTAATAGAAGAGGACTTATTTTAAAATAGTTTAATTTCCAATAGAATTTGAAGACAACTCTTAGAGTTACCATATAAGTTATATGTACTTTTACCATAGATTAGCTGCCAAATATGTCATATTTTCATATTCTTTTGTTGATGTAAAATTCATATGATGTTGTAAAGCCTTGACCCTCAACAGCTAGTTCTCCCAGCCATGTGGATAATGGAATTTTAAAGTATATAAAATCTACTAAATAAGAATATTTGATTTTACAAATAAATGCAATAATGTCAGTTATTACATAAAGTGCACATTTATTAAGTGGTTTCTAAGTGCCAGGCACTGTTTAGGAAATTTTCACATCCATTATTTCAATATGTTTTTTTTCAGAGATGTAACTTAGTAGATTAACAAAACAAATAGTATTAGCCTCTTCTCTGGAAGGAATGATACATGGCATCATGATGCTTAAGTCAAAGGAAATAGCTTTGAAAGCTACTGTTTTAAAATGAAACAGGCCTTGTCACATTCCTTTTCTGAAATATCACCAAAATTTTTGTGTTGTTGGTTTGAGAAGTAGTGAGGAAAGGAGGTGAAGAGAGGACAGAATTACTCTATTTTCTTATTATAGACCTTCTCTTCTGTGCTATATGATGCCAACAGAAATAACTTAAAATATCCCAAGTCCCTTAGAAGGTTGAGAGGTACAGTTTTGCAACATTGTGAGGAAATGGGGTCTCATTCCAAGTCTCAGCTGCCTGGAATGCAAAAGTGTTGGGTTACTTTAAAGTTCTCCCTCTCCCAATGCTCTTTACTACAAGTATCCTGAGACCATGTCAAGGATGGGGCACAGGGATGGCTATTCTTTTAAAGTCCCCTATGAGGTCTCTGGGCTGTCTTTGGTGTCAGGGTGTTTGGGAAAAATTTCGTCTGAACAGTTTTTTTAAACTTATGGGAGAGCAGGGACAAAATAATACATAATATGTCAAAACTCTTAAAATTCCTGCTTTCTTCCTCAGAGCCAAAACCTCAGAACATCAGTGTAAAACTTCCACTTGAATCCCAAGGCCCTTGGAGGAGTTGATTCACTGAATACTCACAATGAGGGAGGGAGCTCTTTCCCAAGAGATGGTGTGGGAGCCAGGCAGGGCTGAGAAAGTTGGGACTCAACTCAAGGTCTGTTCTTACTCACTCTTCTGAGATTTAAAAAAAAAAAAAAAAAAAAAAAAAGACAATTTAGATATTAAAGGGGAAGAAAAATCCAAACTCCTTTTCTTCCTTGTGCATTATAAAATCGAAGATCTAATATAAAGAAGAAACTTCATAGATCATTTGGTCCAAAGACCTACCTAGCGATTAAAGTATTACACTTCTTTTTTTGTTTAATCTCTGATGATGTAAATCGCATATCTGGCTGACTGCATTCTAATTCTTTAGAACTTAAAAGCTTTTTTTTTTTTTTTTAGATTTTGACAATTATATAACAGCTTTCTAACGTGACATCCATTTCCTCTGCCATTCTCAGCCTCACGCTGAAACTGGGGTTTTACCTTCTTTTCTGAAACAGCTAAGTGCTGGAACCTCTCGGTTTTTCTTCTCTAGTTGTCCTCAGAATAAAAGATCCATGATCTTTAGGCAGCAAACACCAGATTCTCTCTCTCACATTTTTGGTGCAGGCTAGATTATTTTAAAATTTAAGATGAGGTTCATACTAACATCCAGAGCATCTTTGTTACTCCCACATTGAATTGCTTTTGTGTACAAAAGCATATTGATGTGATTTGATACATTATTATTTTTAAAAGATTTTATTTGTTTATTTGATAGCAAGAGAGAGAACACAAGTAGGCAGAGCTGCAGTAAGAGGGAGAGGGAGAAGCAGGCTCCCTGCTGAGCAGAGAGCCTGACGCAGGGCTCCATCCCAGGACCCTGGGATCATGACCTAAGCTGAAGACAGACCCTTAACTCACCAAACCACCCAGGCAACTCCCATGTTTTGTTTTTTTTTTTTAATTTTATTTATTTATTTGATAGAGAGAGAGAGGATACATTATTATTTTTAAAACAGCAACTCATAGCACCTTGTTCATCAACAGATTGGCTTATATGTTGCCCAAGAGCTGGTCTAATTAGATCTGAACAAAAATGTCTTCAAACACGGATTGAAGGGATAGAATTCATCTAGACACAAAAGAATTCAGTAAAGTCACTTATTTATTCAATTAATCCAGGGCATTTAGTGTCTATCATTAATCTAGATTTATTTAGTGATAAATGTGGAAGTAACACTGAAGAAGTTTAAGGTTAATATTTTTGAATCTTAACTTACCTCTAGTTATATCTGTGAAGGTAAATTAGTCTTGACACATTAAAATAAATGTTTAAAATAATCGCGAAAGTATTTTGAAAATAAAAGTAAAACTTTTCCCCAAGTTTGCATCTCCAATAATAGATATGTCTTTGACCAGGTCTATTTTAAAATTTTTTTTGCCTTTTTCCCTCATTTTGATTTATCTATGACTTAATAAGAAAAGCCAACTTTAATAAAAACAAGAGCAGAACAAAAACCATTGATTGGTCTATCAGTACTTTGGAAAACTTCAGGATTTTTATTAAAAGTCATCTTAGGTAGAAAAAAATTTATTCTTTTTGTTTTATTAATTTTTAATAAAGTCATTCTTTTAGGCTCTATAGATATATTCAGAAAGTAAATAATTTTGGAAAAATAATGAATTTGAAAAAGGTTTAATTTAATCAGGGCTGACATCAAACAAGATCTCAAGTAAGACTATTTTTTCTGTGGATGGGGGTAAAAGTAACAAAACATTCTTACTTAGTTGATGCCATCAGAAAGAGGATCTAGTTTCTCTCATTTAAAACAAAAAAGGCACAGCAAAGGTAGATTGTGATATTTTAAGTGGAGGCGTTCCAAATACTACTGGCTCAAATTAAATCATCAGGCATTTCCATTAAAGTATCTTTGTGTTGAATTGTATAAGTAATTGCCTACTCTGTGTTTATGTTTAATCTTAAACCCTTTAATAAGTAATAATTTTAAAGGCAGTAATTTATCTGTTTCTCCCCAATGGATTTCAGATATGTAATGGACAATTATCTGTTGTTCTCTGAGGTACAATTGTCTCTTTAAATGAAAAATACCAGTTTCAAAATCTGAGATTATAAAATGAGAAGTTAATTTATTAGTAAATTATTTCCTGGCTTCCAGTAAGAGTGTCATGAATACAATTTATGAACGCAGAACTTTGCTTGAATTGTCTCAACAGTCCATGGATATCAGCTGTTCACCATTTGAAGTGTAGGTATATGATAGACATTTACAAGGATTCTTTTGATTAATTACCTATGGGAATCACAACATAGTAAATAAAAGTCACTCATGGAAACTCAATAAAGCAGGATTAACTACAGGAAACAAATAGTCTTGACTCAAGAAAATTTAGAAAAAAACTTTTTTAAAGGACATTTTCAGACAATTCTTCTGAAATGACCATGTTTGTGGGATATTGAAAAGTCAAGGAACTATTCTGTGATCTCTTCACACTTGCTGTCTGATGTTGAAATAAATTCCTATTTGTATTTAAGTAAACTAAAGATAACGTTTGTTGCCCAATTTCGCATGCGCAAGAACTAAGGTTGATTTCTTTAAACCAAGCAACTTTCTTACGAAGAGTTCAGATTCTACCGTGTACAAGTATATATATGAGAAGAAATTGGTTGACATAGGGTTCGCACAGAATTCAAATCTTAACTTGAATATCTAATGTACTTTGATGAGAAATGGATCAGACTCCTTTTGTTGTGCTGACCCCAGAGATGCAATCTTGAGCATTTCATGTCACTCGAGGAAGAGAGTGACATATCCCAGACGAGAAAACAGCTCAAAGTGTATCAACTTTTAGAACTTTAGATCAACAATTTTTCAATTACTTTATCTATATTTATGTCAGAAATGAGAGTTCCATTTATGCTGTGTAACAAGCAACCACAGTATCCGAATAACTTAAAACATCAAAGGTTTAGTTTTCTGCTCACTCTCTTATGTATTTCAGGGATTAGCTTTGGGCTCTAGGCCACATCACCCTCACTCAGGAATGCCAGGTGTCAGGGGTCTATCATTTAGGGAAGAGATTATGGTGCCCTGGTTTTTCAAGCTTTCTACCTGCAAATGACACATATTCCTTTCACTCCCATATTATAGGCCAATAGGAGTCACATGACTATGTCTAACTTCAAGGGATGGTTAAGCACAATTTTACCACATGACTGAAAGAGGAGAGCAAGAAACAGTAATAAAAATACTAGTGAACAATACTAATGATTATGACTGCCGAGAATATTGGTCACCAATTTCGAGTTTAATATTCTCCTTGCTGCATAAAAATATACTTTCTCCCTCTTGTGGGTAAATAAAATTCCCTGGATTTCTCAGTGTTTCTGTAAAAAGGACTAGCATTCTGAGAGAGGGAGATAAACAGAACATAAGGTTAAGAAATGTTTGCTTTCACTTATCCTAGAAGCATTTTACTCTTCACATATCATGAGAATGATTTCTGTGGCCATTTGGATTAGGCCCCTAGGTTAAGTTTCAAGGTGTCAGAGTGACTGGAAACTCTCTTCCTAGGTATTTACATTCCCAAATCTACGAAGTCCAGAGATTGGCAATATCTCTAGGTCACAAAAGCAGGAGACATGCAGTGTTTATCTGGCCCTTGGAAAGAGGTATTTATAGTCTCAGGATCCTTGCCATCTCCTCTCAAAGGAGCAAAAGGGTTTTGTTTTGTTTTCTTTTGTTTTTCTTTTTCTTCTTCTCCTACCCCTTGAAAGACAGAAACAGCTGTCTTTCTACTGGATGTCAACAAAGAAAATCCATTGTTCTCCATTCCTTTGGAGATACAGACTTTGAAGTTTGTGTTGGTAAAACATTTTATCTGACTTTCCTGAGGCCACCCCTGAGGTAAGAATCAGGGTATGAGGGATCACAATGTCATTATTTACTTGTTAAGTGAATAATGATAGTCTGGCTCTGATCAAGAATACCTCCACCTCATTTATTCATTCAAGATAAAATGAGTAAAGATCAATATTAAAAATAGAACACTTCTGTAAGGGAAACAATCCAAAAGCCAGATCCAGTCACACAGCAGCAAGGCCAGGTCTCTAGTGATATGCAGGACTTGCCCCTCATGAGATGGTGCTGGGGTAGCTCCGTTAAGTCCAGGTATGACACCCCTAGATCCAGAGATTTGTGAATATAGAAAGATATTTGCCTTGCATATGCTCAGTATACAATGACTGCTCAGCTTCAGGACAATCACAATAAACACACCTGTGGGAAAGGGGAAGAATGGGAATCATGGAGCCAACTTGTCCATACAGTGCTGACATTCTGCTGGGGAACATACCGAGGACTCTTCCACTCCTCATACACTCACGTGTTTTGTGGACTGAATGTTAGCTGCGTGCCATACCTATTCTCTTTGGACCAAGTGTGCTATCCGTAGAATGATGTCAATCTTCTCTGCTGCTACAGCGTTCCCCATTCATGGCCGGATACATTTAGTAGTTAATTGAATATGTGTGATTAAAGCTCAGCCGGAACTACTTACTGAAGGCAAAGAACCACAGCTGGGATGATATACCTGTGGAATTTCCCATCTTCTCAAAAACATCTAATTTTTTACTGTTTGAGTCTTTCACTCAAACTGCATTATACTGCCTGAAATTTACTTTTTCTATTGTAGGTAAATTTTTTTAGTAATAGTAATTAATACATAAGCACTCTTATTTCTGCATAAACACATACATAGTGCCAATCTGAAAAATGGAGCACAGTCTAATACCCTCTTTAAGCATCATAGAAGGAATAGGGCTAAAATATGTCTCAAACATGCAGCCAAGTTGAATGGGAATACAACTCTTGGAAACTAATCTTAAAAATTTAAATTAAGTTTTATTGTGATTGAAAATGCCACGTTAAGTGATAGGGCTATCCACCTCAAATTTTCTTTTGAATGAAACACTTAATAATTTGTATGCGTGGTGCATATGTATATTGGAACGGTATCTCAATAATCACACAATATATCTTCATAAGAGGATCTATGCTTTCAGGCTCGAAATAGCATTACTTAAAGAAACTCTATTGGCACTCACATGAAATGTTCACTGATAGGACAACAAACGTTATACTTGAAATTAACTTCAAATAAAAGTGGAAGGTGCAAACACTTTAAAAAGTCAAGTGAAATTTATCCCTCCCTCCTTCCCTGTCTCTGTCTCCTTGCATTCCTCCCCTCTTTCCTTCCTTCCATTTGTTTATACAGGAGACAATTGTTATTCTTATGCATTCACTCTCTGAACAACATTTCATTGAGTACCTGCTGCGAAGCCTTTCTATTACATAATATTCTGTACTTTGGGAAGATATTGTATACCTATTGAATTAAAAATATTTTTTGAGTTTACAGTCTATTCATTAAGTTCAAAATCCAAGTGATATATGCAAAGATACGCGTTTAGACATTCAGCCATCACCCCTGCCGCGGTCAACCTATGTTGACTGAACTCCCTTAGGGAACCATGTTTTATTATGCTATTATGTAACCTTCAAGTGTTTATGTAAGTATAGGCAAATGTAAAGATATATTATTACCTTCCTAAACAAAAGATATGACACTGTTATGTACCTTGAATATATATTTTTTTAATTAACTGTATGTCCTGGAGATTTTCCATATCACAGTATAGAACTTTCTTCGGTCTTTTTTTTTTTTTTTTCCAAATCTTCACATATGTATCTACACCAGTTCATTTAATCAGTCCTCTTTAGATGAATATAGCTAGCTGTCACTGAATCTTTTGCTAACACAAAAGTACTATAAGAAAATAACCCTCTATGTAAATAATTTTAGGTGTTTCCGCAGGATTAATTCCCATAAGAAAAATTACTGGACAAAAGGGTAAACACATTTTTAATTATATTAAATTTTGTCAAATTGTCCTCCACAAGAGTTGTGATATTTTGTACTCCTACCAAGAATGAATGAAAATGATTTTTTCCATATAACCTCCCCAACAGTGTGTTTTGTCAAACATTTTGACATTTTGGATATTGACCTAAATGATAGGTAAAAGTGTTATTGTATTTTAATGAAGATTTCAGTTATGATGAATGAGGATGCACAATTTTTATTTCTCAGGGGATATTTTTATTTAATTTTCAGTGAATTGTTCATGTTTTTGCTTATTTTTTCTATTGAGCTGTTGGCTTTTTTCTTCTTGATTTCTAGGTATTTACATATTTGGGTATTATGCATTACCTGCAACAAGGTTCTTTTTATTTTTAGGTATGAGATGTGTCTTTCCTTTTGCTTATGGTGTCTTTGAGATTCATTTTTCTTGTGGTGGCATTTAAAAAACTCACTGATCATTTTATCTATCTTACTTTAATGACCTCTGCACTTTGAGTCATGGTTAGAAAGATCTTCCTTCTCTGTTATCAGAAAATACAACTACGTTTCTTTAATACCTTTAGGTTTCATGCTGTGTAGTTATTTTTTCACTTATAACTTATCCTGGATTTTCCAATTGTACAATTATATCATTTGCAAAGAGTGTTAATGTCACTTCATTCTTTCATTTTTCAACTTCTAATAAAAAATGAATTTTGTAGGGGCACCTGGGTGGCTCAGTTGGTTAAGCCTCTGACTTCGGCTCAGGTCATGATCCCAGGGTCCTGGAATTGAGCCCCAAGTTGGGTTTTCTGCTCTGCAGGGAGCCTGATTCTCCCTCTACCTGCCACTCCCCCTGCTTGTACTGTCTCTCTCACTGTCAAATGAATAAATAAAATCTTTAAAAATAAATAAATGTATTTTGTACCATAATTGCAATGGCTAATACCTCTGGCACCTTGTTCATTAGTCATGGTGATGGTGAGCGTTTTTGTCTTGTTCCTGCTCCCACTATTGTTTCCCTATCTGGTGTGCTGGTTTCAGGGCTTGATGTATATATGTGTGGACAGGTGTGCACCCACATGTGTTAGCGAACATTTCAATGATTTTTATTGTTTGCATTTTTTTTTGTAAATAAAAAAAATCAGTAGAGAATTTATCAAATGCCATTTCAGCAACCAGGAAAATAATCATGTAGTTTTTCACCTTAGATCAACACAGAGAATTAAAAGTAATAAAAGATTTTCTAACATTCAGCAATTTTTCTTTATGCCTGCAATAAATTTCACTTGTCTTTGATGAACTGTTATTTTAACGTGCTGCTAGATGGGCTTACTATCATTTTATTTAAGATTTTCTTAAATAGTGAAAATTGGTCAGCATTTCTTTTTTATTTGCCAGTTTGCAATTTTTTTTGTATTTTAATATCAATGTAACTCACACTTTATTAGAATGATTTGCATTCTTATTTTTAAGTGTGGTTTAGAATAATTTATTTGTTTTTTAAGTTTAGAAAAATGCTCTGTGAAATTGTCAAGGCCTACTGTTTATTACTTTGGGGAAAATCTCTTTTATATTTAACTTTTAGTTTGATTTTTTTTTAAAGGATTTATATAGATTCTATGGCCAAGTTTGGTATATTATATATTCCTGGAAAATACTTTTAAATTTGTTATGTTTAGAGGTAGGAAAGTTTTTTAACATTTAAAAATTATTCTGTTTCTATGCTTTTTTTGTTCTTGTGATCTCTCTTTCTGTGCACCTAGTTTTCTTCCTTCTTTCTTTTTCTTGATCATAATAGCTAAGATTTGATCTACTTTTTATTTTTATTACATTGTTTTATTTTAATAAATTTTGTTATTAGTTCTAATCCGCTTTTCCCCATTTTTTTGTGTTCTAATTCATTCATTTTTGTCTTTATTTCTACATTTATTCATTTCTTCTTCTTTTTCATGGTTTATATCCAAAATATATACTACCTCCATTATCATTACTTTCTGGATAGTTTGAATTTTTGGTTTACAGTTCTTTGATCTAAAAGTTTTTTAAACAAGATTTTAACTTTTAAAATTTAAACAAATAAAATGGTTTCTAAATGGAAAGACTTTTGTTTCTTATTTTGTATTAATTATTGAATTCATTGTATTGTGGTCAGAGAATGCTTTTTGTATTATTTTTACACTTTTAGATTTATGAAGTCTTTTATGACCTAATACATGATCTTTTTTATGCATGTGGCTTGGGCCCTTGTGCCTATTATCAGGGAAATATTTGCATAAGTGCATCAAACCTACTTTTAAAAAATATATTGTTTAGGTCTTCATTATTCTTATATATGTTTTCATCCATGCAATCTGTCTTTAATTGGCTGGTGGATTTTTAAAAATACTGTATTATATAAGTAACATGTCATTTAACAAAATTGAAATATTTTGATCAAATGATTTTCACATTTCAGTATCTTTCTCTCCCATTTCTTAACATAGTTGCAATATATTGCAGATGTTAACTGGAGGATTTCCAGATAGTGTTTTAACTTGACCACAATTTGTTAAAAGTCAAAGGTCAAAAACTGTCCTGTTGTCAAGAGGGCAGATTCTGGACATGGAATTCCCCACACAATGTTGCATTTGTAGTTTCAACACCAACTCTTGCTTGGTGAACCTCGTCCTTCTCTCTAATGAAAGCTTATGAAAAATTAAGCAATTCTTTTGTTATTTCTCTAAAATGGACATAATGGTTTAAGTTGATGAAAGTTGCTGCCATAGAGCACTATTTATATAAAATGTGACTCTGTCTACTTAGGGTCAAATTCCTTACATTCCAAAGACATGTGTGTCACTCTTTCCCCACAAGAGAATGCTTTTCTACAATTCATCAAAGTTCATTGTACTTGTGTAAGTGGACACATCCATTATGCACAGTGAGGTCTCAAAAAGATGAAGGGGATGTCAGAGAAAAATGATGACTCCTGATCTCATACAAAATGTATGTATTCTACGCAAGTTAAAGATGCAAATACAAAAAATATGCCTAGAGCTCACTGTGAAAGAAGAAAGCAAGAAATGTTCTTTCAATGTATTCTTTTCTATGTCTAATCTTTTGCTTATTTAGAAATACAGGAGGTTAGTAATGCTTATTTGAAGCAGACTCATTTGATTCTAGACAGTGAACATAGAACTTAAAAATACTTAGTTTTAAAAAATCTTATTTATTAAATAAGAACTAAAAGCTCTCTAGTAACAATATAAAAATATGAAAAGAACATGGAGCTATAATTCACAGAAAGGAAATATAGTTGGCCCCACAGAAATCATAGAAAAATAATCATAGAAAATTCTAACATAACCTTGAAACAGTGTTATCATGATTCTGTATAACATTGTAGAAGTTCTTTTTTAAGAAGGCAATTTCAGTGATGGTAAGGGTGTGATTTGGTGGTGGTAAGGGTGCCATTATGATGAACTGCTGATGGGCCTATAAACGGGTCCAACCCATTTGTGTAGCAATGTGGGTAAGTATGTAATGGCAAAATACCGTGACCCAGAAAAGCAGTTCTTATGTTCAAAGGAAATACCAGGATATGAGTACAATGTGTATATACAAGTATATGTCTGTTGACATATTATTTATGACAAAGACATTTCCAACTGTCTCCTTGGACACATACTTAATGTTTGATAATGGGGGAAATAATTTGTAGCATATTGATAATATGGGAAATTACATAGTTACATAAACTTATTATTTTTTTAAAGACCTTATCTATTTATTTTAGAGAGATAGAGAGAGAGTGAGCGCATACACGAGTGGAGGGAAGGGCAGAGGGAGAGGCTGAGTGTGGAGATGGACACGGGGCTCGATCCCAGGACCCTGAGATCATGACCTGAGCAGAAATCAAGAGTTGGTCGCTTAACTGACTGAGCCACACAGGTACCCCAAAATTAGTATTTTTGAAGGAAATTTTGCATCATCAAAAATTATAGTATAACACTAAGTAAAATGAAAGCTAGCAGCATGCTTCTATTTGCATATTTATCTTTATATGCAGACACAAATATACAGCAATATTTTTAGGGACACATTCTTACAAACCTACATAGAAACTAAAATTATTAGAAGTAAAACTCTACCATGTTAATAGTAGGTAGATATTACTGGATGAGAGGATTATATAATTTTAATTTCCTTTTTATATTTTAAGTATTTTCCAGTTTCTTTACTAACTATACATGAGGGAAAAAATTAACTATGGATTTTTACTGGGGGAGGCTATTTCTACTTATTTACCTTTAATTTTACTTTATCACCAATCATTT
This sequence comes from Ursus arctos, assembly GCF_023065955.2. Taxonomy (NCBI): domain Eukaryota; kingdom Metazoa; phylum Chordata; class Mammalia; order Carnivora; family Ursidae; genus Ursus; species Ursus arctos. The sequence continues at coordinate 45,693,745 of NW_026622775.1, read as the reverse complement.
TTGCAGGATTATCAGAATAGCCTATGATCACCTTATTGAATTCAGTTTCATAATGCAATGTTTCAGTGATCAGTTGCAGATTCACACTTCTAGCTTATCATCTCTCCTCTTCTTTCCCAGTGATTAATTCCAAACTCCATTCTGAAGCACCTGCATCATGTGTGGAATCTGAATGAAAAAACCGTGTCCCTTTGTAACTTTAAGTAACCATATTGCTTAGAAATGGAGAAAAAAGTATAAAAATATTAAGCAGCTATCACAAAAAAAGTACTAGGTACTTTTATTGGAATGAAATATAAACAGAGAAGGGTTTAATCTTCAAATGTATCTTTTACTAAAAAACATAGATGGAAAATTAAGTGGAGAGCGGCATTAATGTGGAATTGTTTAACCGAAGTGGTAACATGGTGAGAATTTTCTATCATTTATTGAAAACGATACTGGGCTGAAGATTTGTTAGGGCTGGTACTTGCTCCATGTCCAATTACAGTGTACTAGCATATTGTAATGTTGCTTTTTTAGTAGCATGTGATTGGACTCAATGATTACTTCAAGATAGCAGAGGAGATCTGGTAGTCCCAAGTACACACAGCCTTAAACTGTTAACTCACCTGGGAACCATATGTGTAATGACATAGGAATGATGGATCTTCAAAGTCAGACCCTCTGCCTAAGTAATTTTTGATCTATCACAAAGATTGGTGAGATGGGTGTGTACCAAATAGCTTTGTGGATATAGCATGCATATGCCTGATTTGATCCTCCTCTTGAAAATATTGAGGAATATAGAAGATCATTCTGCTAGGTGGCTAAGTACAGTTGTCCCTCAAACAACATGGGGGTTAAGGGCATAGACCCCCACCCCCATACAGCTGAAAATCCACATATGACTTTTTAAAAAAGTTTTTATTTAAATTCCAGTTAGTTAACATACAGTGCAATATTAGTTTCAGGTGTATAATATAGTGATTCAACACTTTTATACATTGCTCAGTGCTCATCATAAGTGTGCTCTGAGTTCCTTTCATCTATATTACCCATCTGCTCACTCAGCTCCCCTCTGGTAACCATCAGTTTGTTCTCTATAGTTAAGAGTCTGTTTCTTGGTTGTCTCTTTCTCTTTTCTTTCCCTTTGTTCATTTGCTTTGTTTTTTTAAATTCCACATGTGAGTGAAGTCATATGGAATTTTTCTTTTTCTGACTGACTTATTTTGCTTAGCTTAATACTCTCTAGCTCCATAGTCATTGTAAATGGCAAAATTTCATTATTTAATGGCTGAGTGATCCCATTGTATATATACCACATCTTCTTTACCCATTCATCTGTCAGTGGACACTTGGGCTCTTTCCATGGTTTGGCTATTGTTGATAATGATGCTGTAAACACTGGGGTGCATGTATCCCTTTGAATTAGCATTTTTGTGTTCTTAGTGTAAATACCTAGTAGTGCAACTGCTGGATCATAGGGTAGTTCTATTTTTAACTTTTTGAGGAAACTCCATACTGTTTTTCCAGTTTGGCTGAACTAGTATGCATGCCCACCAACAGTGCAAGAATGTTTCCCTTCTCTACATCCTCACCAGTGCCTGTCATTGCTTGTATTTTAGCCATTCTGACAGGTGTGAGGTGATCTCATTGTAGATGTGATTTATATTTCTCTGATAAGCAGTGATGTTGAGCACATTTTCATGTGTCTATTGGCTATCTGGATGTCTTCTTTGGAGAAATGTCTATTCATGTCTTCTGCCCCCCTTTTTTTAACTGGCTTATTTGTTTTTTGGGTGTTGAGTTTGAGAAGTTCTTTATAGATTTTAAATACTAACCCTTCACCAGATAAGTCATTTGCAAATATCTTCTCCTATTCCATAGGTTGCCTTTTAGTTTTGTTGATTGTTTCTTTCACTGTGTAGAAATTTTTTATTTTGATATTGTCCCAATAATTTATTTTTGCTTTTGTTTCCCTTGCCTCTAAAGACATATCATAAAGGAAGTTGTTACAGCCAGTGTCAAAGAGGTTACTGCCTGTGTTGTCCTCTAGGATTTTGATCGTTTCAAGTCTCACATTTAGGTCTTTCATCCATTTTGAATTTATTTTTGTGTATGGTGTATGAAAGTTGTCCGGTTTCATACTTTTGCATATTGCTGTCCAGTTTTCTTAACACCATTTGTTGAAGAGACTGTCCTTTTTCCATTGGATATTCTTTCCCACTTGTTGAAGATTAGTTGACCACCTCTTTGGTTTGGTTTATTCCTAGGTTTCTTTTTTTTTTTTGTGCAATTGTAAATGGAATTGATTCCTTGATTTCTCTTTATGCTGCTTCATAAGTGGTGTACAGAAATGCAAGAGATTTCTGTACATTGATTTTGTATCCTGTATGTTCCCTCTAAACCTATTTTGTTAAGGGTTTTTATCATGAATGGATGCTGTACTTTGTCAACGCTTTTTCTGCATCTATGGAAATGATCATATGGTTGTTATCCTTTCTTTTATTAATGTGATATATCACGTTGATTGATTTGTGAATACTGAACCACCCTTGCAACCCAGGAATAAATTCCACTTGATCATGGTGAATGATTCTTTTAATGTACTGCTGGGTTTGAGGTTTTTTTAGTATTTTATTAAGAATTTTTTGCATCCATGTTCATCAGGGATATTGGCCTGTAGTTCTCTTTTTTTTAGTGGAGTCTTTATCTGGTTTTGGTATCAGGGTAATGCTGGCCTCATAGAATGAATTTGGAATTTTTCCTTCCTCTTCTATTTTTTGTAACAGTTTGAGAACTCATCTTTAAATGTTTGGTAGAATTATTATGTGAATTCATCTGGCCCCAGACTTTTGTTTGTTGGGAGTTTTTTTTTTTTATTACTGATACAATTTCTTTGCTGTTCAAATATTCAGTCTGTTCAAATTTTCTATTTATTTCTGTTTCAGTTTTGGTAGTTTATATGTTTCTAGGAATTTTTCCAATTCTTCCAGGCTGTCCAATTTGTTGGCATACAGTTTTTCATAACATTCTTTCATAATTGTTTGTATTTCTGTGGTGTTGGTTGTTATTTCTCCTCTCTCATTTGTGATTTTTATTTATTTGGGTCCTTTCTCTTTTCTTTTGATATGTCTGGCTACAGGTTTATCAATTTTATTAATGTTTTCCATGAACCAGCTCCTGGCTTCATTGATCCATTCTATTGTTTTTTGTTTTGTTTAGTTTCTATATAATTTATTTCTGCTCTAATCTTTATGATTTCCTTTCTTGTGCTGGCTTTAGGCTTCATTTGTTGTTCTTTTTCTGGCTCCTTTAGGTGTCATGTCAAGTTGTTTATTTGATATTTTTCTTGCTTTTTGAGTTAGGCCTGTATTGTTACATACTTCCATCTCATGACCACTTTTGCTGCATCCCAAAGGTTTTGGACCATTGTGTTTTCATTTTTATTTGTTTCCAGGCATTATTGTAATTCTTCTTTGATTTCCTGGTTGACCCATTCATCATTTAGGAGCATGATGTGTAGCCTCCATGTATTTGTGGTCTTTCCAAATTTTTTTCTTTTGGTTGACTTTTAGTTTCATAACATTATCGTCAGAAAAGGTGCATGGTATGATTTCAACATTTTTGTATTTGTTGAGGCCTGTTTTGTGATCTAATATGTGATCTGTTCTGGAGAATATTCCATGTGCACTTGAAAAGAATGTGTATTCTGCTGGTTTGGATGGAATGTTCTGAATATATCTATTAAGTCCATCTGGTCCAGTGTGTCATTCAAAGCCATTGTTTCTTTGTTTATTTTCTGTTCAGATGGTCTGTATATTGATGTAAGTGTGGTGTAAAACTCCTCTACTGTTTTAATGTTTTTATCAATGAGTTCCTTTATGTTTGTTGTTAATTATTTTATATATTGGGTGCTTCCATGTTGGGTGCATAAATATTTACAGTTGTTATATCTTCTTGTTGGATTGTCCCCTTTAAGATCATATAATACCTTTCTTTGTCTTTTCTTCCGGTCTTTGTTTTAAAGTTTAGTGTGTCTGATATAAGTATTGCTACTCTGCCTTTCTTTTGACATCCATTTGTGCATCTGCAGGTGTCTTTAGGTCTAAAATCAGTCTCCTGTGACAGCATATAGATGTTTTTTTTTTTTAATCCATTCTGACACCCTACATCTTTTGATTGGAGTGTTTAGTCCATTTACATTCAAAGTAATTATTAATAGATATGTACTTAGTGCCATTTTGTTACTTGTTTTGTTATTGTTTCTGGAGATTTTCTCTGATCCTTTCTTGTCTTTGTCACTTTGGGCCTCTCCTTTGCACTTAAGGAATCCCCTTTAACAATTTCTTGCAGGGCTGGTTTAGTGGTCACAAACTCCTTTAGTTTTTGTTTGTTTGGGACACTCTTTATCTTTCCTTCTATTCTGAACGATAGCCTTTCTGGATAGAGTATTCTTGGCTGCAGATTTTTCTCATTCAGCACTTTGAAAATAACATGCCACTCCCTCCTGACCTGTCAACTTTCTGTTGAGAAATCTCCAGTTAGCCTTATGGATTTTCCCTTGTAAATTAAGGACTTTTTTGTCTTTCTGCTTTCAATATTTTTTTTCTTTATCACTATATTTTGCAAATTTAGATACAATATGTCTTGGTGTTGGCCTGCTTTTGTTGATTTTGATGGGAGTTATCTGTGCCTTCTGGATCTGGATGTCTGTTTCCTTCCCCAAAGTATGGAAATTTTCTGCTATTAATTCTTGAAATAAATTTTCTTCCCTCCTTTCTCTCTTTTCTTCTCCTGGGACTCCTATAATACGAATGTTATTACATTTGATGGAGTCACTGAATTCCCTGTCTATTCTTACATTCCATAATTCTTTCTCTCTTTAGTTCAACTTCATTATTTTCCATTATTTTGTCTTCTATATCACTAATTCTTTCCTCTGCTTCTTCCAGCCTGCTGTTCATTACATCAAGCCTGTTTCTGCATTCTTCATTTCTGATTGATTATTTTTTGACTCTTTATGGTTAGGGTCTCCCTGATGTCTTCTATTCCTTTCTTAAGCCCAGTGAGTATCCTTATGATTGTTGCTTTAAATTCTCCATCAAACATGTTACATTTGTTTCACTTAGATCTCTGGCTTTGGCCTTATCTTGTTCTTTCATCTGGGATAAATTCCTCCATCTTGGTATTTTGTCTAAGTCTGCCTTCTTCTGTGTGTTAGAAAAGTCAGTTATTTCTCTTGCTCCTGAAGGTAATGGCCTTATGAAGAAGAAGTCAAGTAGTGCCCCGCGCCTGAGGAATCAGGGAGTATCTCCAGTGTGTGTTGTGAGTACTATGCTGTTGTGTTGTGGCTGCTTTATCCTTCAGGCCAATTGTCTACAGAGGCTCTCCTTGCCTGTTGTGGGCAGTGTTTTGTCTCTGGCATGAGTGTGGTAAGTTTTAACTAGATGCACATTGGTCTGCTTGTGAAGTGAGACCTGACACTAACTCCACCATAACTGAGGCACTGCAGAACCCTCTGGTTGGAAGAAGTGGTGGGCTTGTGCTGGTCTTCTGGGGGAGGGGCCCACCACTCTGGGACTGAGGCAAGCTTGACTGAGAAGGGCAGTTTCTCTAGAGAATGGGGGGATGAGGGTGGAGATTGGTGTAAAGAAGTTGTCAGCACTGAGCTACTCCCTCAGGTGGCTCTGTGTCTATGCTGAGTGGCAGGGGAGGGAAATGGTACCAGCCAGCTCCTTTGTGCCTGGGGAGGCATCTCTGTAAACAGTGATCCTGATGAAAGCTCTCCTAGAATAGCAAATAATTTTCCCTCTGTGTGCCCCAGACATCTCTCTTTAAGTTTAAAACATTTTTCAGAGCTAAAAATATATACTCTGACAAAAATAGCAAACATGCATGCTTATTCACTTGCCTTTATTGTAACCCTTAGCTAGTGTCATTTCTGACATATATGTGTGATTACTTTTTTTCTCAGAAGGTAGTACACTGGGCGCTGACTGGTACTCTTCAACACAGGACTTAAAGACAATGAGAGTATAATTATAAGGCAAAAGGACATTTTCTTATGTATATGGAATATTACGCAAAAATGAGCAGTAATTAAAAAACATTATTATCAAATAGGTATTGAAGTGGAAATATTCCCTTAAAACTGACATCTGAGAACTCTCAAACTTAAAAGATATCTTTGAATCAAGTGCACTTCCTGAATTATCCAGATTGGTTTTACTTGAATGAAGCCCTGTTCACCTTCACTTATTCTTCCAACTCATTGTAGATTTATCTGATTTGCAACTGAAACAGTGGTAAAAATATTCGTCTGATTTAGTTATTATTTAACTCTTATAATACAAATATTGTATCAAATGCTGTACAAAACCAATTATAATATTCCTCTAAAGTTCTGCATTTGAGACCATCTTGTTTAGTCTAGGAATTGAAAGAATTAGATGTTTCTAAGGCTCCTTATTTATCATGCAAATTATAGCCCTAGAATCTCAAGAAGACAGTAGTCAGCCTTCTATAAGCCCTACATCCGGTCAAGCTTATAAGAAAATCCAGTTTATTTCCTCCTTTGACACCAGGAGAAATTTTGAACCACACAAACCTTGGTCTGCTTGAGGGACTCCTCGCTCCAGCCCTATTGCTTCATTACAGTAAAAGCTAAGCTAATATCCTTTCCCTGCTGTCCTCAAGCCATTTTCAGACCTGCCTGGAAGCCTGCACTTCTTCCCTGGAAAGCTTAGTTATGTGAGTAATAAAGCTTTCCATGCACTCTTAGTGTGTGTATAGTGACATACCATCTCTACATAAGAACCAGATTTGAGCAGAGATCCATCCTGCCTTGTGGACTGATCACAGCATAGATCAGTGGGTTATACCCAGTTATAAAAATAAGAGATCTAAGAAATAATTCTAATTCCTCTTCACAAAACAAATATTTAAGTATTTGAAATTCATGATTGCTTTTCTGATTCTTTCTTCTTCAACCTGCTTATGTCCAGTTTGTTTTATTTTTCTCAGGATCTGATATACAATTTATTTCTGAGCATTTGACTTAGGCTTCCAATTTTCCTTGTTCAGATAATAATTTGGATAAAACTTCTATATCTTTTTGATAACTTTCCCCTTCAAGTGTTATGTTAGTTCATTCTAGGTGTTAGCCTTAACATAGCTGGACACTCATCTTCTGTACTGATCGATTTGTGTGAAAATGCATTACTATTGGTGGCTTATCTTTTGTCTACCATTCCTTGATCATTAGATTGGTGTATCTCCCAGACGATTCCTTGCACTCCCACCTACTACATCTCTGAAGAAGTGATTTAATGCCACGTTCAAAGCCTTCTTGGCTCGCCCCACAGAGGCAGTAAATTTGGTCATATGCTGAACTGTAGCATCATGCTGAGCTCCAGATGGATCTGGACTGGATCTCAATTTATGATATAAATCTAGACCTACAAATCCCTAGTCCAAGACAGAGGATTAACAAACTAGCTGGAACAAAGGAGAAAATGCCATTCTCTTTTCTTAGCTTTTCCACAAAGGAATTAAGCATTGTTTGTTATGTGACTCCTGGAAATAAGCTTAGGCCTTGTGGCCACGAGATGCTCAGTTGCCATCGATGGAAATGAGACCTTGAAACTTCTACTTTGATATCCAGCACTGTCAAGTCTTTTCCCCACTGTATATTCTTGTCACCTTCGTCATAAGTTAATTATTGTTGTGGGTTTATTTCTGCGGTCTTTGTTTTGGTCCACTGATCCCTGTGTCTACTGGTATATGCCTTTTTTAATTTGTATTTTTTTTAAGTAGGCTCCATTTGCAGAATGGAGCTCAATGTTGGGCTCAAACTCATGACCCTGAGATCAACACCTGAGCTGAGATCAATAGTCAGAAGCTTAACCGACTGAGCCACCCAGGTGCCCCTACGCATTTTTTAAAAAATCTTTTAATTGTAGTTTTGGTGTAATCTCAGGAAGAGTTCAAATTAAATATGTATGTTCCATCCCCTGTCTTTACCAAGGTATCTACCACTTTGGCTGCTATTCTTCAATATATCCTAATTTGGGATCCACAAGAATACCCAAAGCTAATAAAGATTCTATCATGACTCAAGATAGTGAAAATTCCAGAGACTTATTCATGTATGATGGAGAATGTAGGTGGTTACCACAAGGCTGACATTAACCTTGGAACAAGAAACTACCATTTATGGTTCTTGTCACACTCAGAGCTCATGAGGAAGTTCATAAGTCTGAATTAAACAGCAATCTTGAAATCAGTTGTTAGTCTTGGGAATTTTATAACCAATGGTAGGATAGCTATTATTGAATATTTGTATCTTCTTTAAATTCATATGTTAAATCCCTAATTCCCAACGTTATGGTATGCAGAAGAGGTGTGGGTTTTGGGAGGTAATTCAGGTTAGATTAGGTCATAAGTTTTGAATTTTCTTGCTGAGATTGGTTGCCTTTTAAGTAGAAGGAAAAAGAAAAAGCATTCCCTCTCTTTGTGTGCACACACTGAAGAAAAGCAAAGTGAAGACGCAGTGAGAAGGTGGCTGTCTGTAAGCCAGGAAGAGAGCTCTCAGCTGGAACCAAATCTGCTGGCACCTTGATCTTGGACTTTCCAAACTCCAGCACTGTGAGAAATAAATGTCTGTTCTTTAATCCACTCACTCTATTGTATTTTGTTATGGCAGCCTGAGCGGACTAAGACAGTGGCCAGCCCTGCCTATAAGGACATTAATGGTAAAATACGGCGTTATAGCATTTCCTAGTGTTCTTGACACTTTGGCTGAGCTTACCATGCTAGACTTCAAGGGATAAGCACTTAAACATAAGAGGCATCTGGATATTAATTATGGGTAAAATGTGTACTCTGAAAGCCATGTAGGCTTGAGAGAGAAGCAGAGAAGTGAAAACACTGGTATAAAAACAGACAAATATGGATCAATGGAACAAATAGAGAGCCCATATACAAACCATGCATATATGTTCAATTAATTTTTGACAAAGGAGCCAAGAAAATACAATGAGATAAGGATAATCTTTTCAATAAATGGTGTTGGGAAAACTGGACAATCACATGCAAAAGAATGAAACCAGACCATTATCTTACACCATAAACAAAAATTAATTCCAAATGGATTAAAAACTTGAATATGAGACTCAAAACTATAAACCTCCAAAAAAAGAGGAGAGGGTAAACTCCCTGACAGTGGTGTTGACAGTGCTTTTTTGAGGGGATTTTACAACAAAAGCAAAGGCAACAAAAATAAAAACAAACAAGTGGAACTACATCAAACTAAAAAATCTTTTACACAGCCTAAGAAACCATAGATAAAAAGAAAAGGCAACATATGAAATGGGAGAAAATATTTACGAACCACATATCTCATAAGGGTTAATATCCAAAACATACAAGGAACTCATATAACTCAACAGAAAAAACCCCAGAGTGCCTGAATGACCCAACTAAAAAATAGGCAAAGAACCTAAATAGGCATTTTTTCAAAGAAGACATATAAATGCCCACAGGTACTTGAAAAGATACTCGATATCATCAATCACTAGGGAAATGCATATTAAAACCACAATGAGATATTACCTCATGCCTGTTAGGGTGGCTGTTATCAAAATGACAAGACATAACAAACACTGGCAAGGATGGGAAGGAAAAGGAACCCTTGTAAACTGTTGGTGGGAATGTAAACTGGTGCAGCCACTATAGACAACATATGGAGGTTGCTTAATAAATTAAAAATAGAACTACCCTATGATCCAGCCTCTCCACCTCTGGGTACATACACAAAGGAAAGGGAATAAATAGTTTTAGTGAGAAGCTGATGAAGTGCATTGGGCAAATACTGACCCTGGGATAGATGCTATGGGAAAGATATTTCCAACAAAAGGATGCATATGCACCGGTTATATCTCTAGTCATAAAGTTGCATTAAAGAGCTGTGTCGTCTGAAAGAATAGCTTGAAGGAAATGAGAGGCTGAAACCAGACCAAAATGAGTCAGAGTAAGATATAATAAAGTGAATCCATGCAGTATAAACCATTGTGATAAGCAGTTTGGATCTGAAAGGAAACCTGGAAGGGGAAGCAGCATAAATAAGAAGGAGAGAGACTAGGGCAGGGTTATTTTTTTCCAGAATAAAGAATGTGAACTTGTTTTTAAAAGGAAGAGAAAGATCCAATAGAGAAAAGAAGTAGAAGGTAAAATAAATGGACAGAATTAAGACAGAAAATTCTCAGAGCAGACAGGAAGGGAGGGGATCCAAAGTACAGGGGCAGGGATTAGCTTTGAGTAGAAGTAGGAATCCAATGAAAAGAGATACATGGTTCAAGATAAACTTGAAAGGGAGTGAAGGGAATTAGAGGGAATTCATACTGGCCCAGTATTTTCTTTTTTGAATTGGAGACTTGGTTGTCTGTTAGGAGTGAGAAAACTGACATTAGATTAAATAAAGTTAAAATAAAATTGTAACAACTGATATGGAATGGGAAGATGATATGAATGAAGTTAAATAATATATTGTAGCACAGTACTGATGGACAAGCCAAGCATCTTATCTTTGCAGCCCTGGCAAGACCTTTGTGGGGCTAACCTCAACATTTTCCCATCTTTTTGGTGGGTCTACCGCTGGGCTTCCATTTAAAAGTGCTTTTGAAAAGTAGGCCTTTATAATAAATGACAATTCAGTAATAAATTCATTTTAGGAGGGTGATTGGTAATTTTAGCTATTTGCAGTGTGATCTTGAACATATTAAATAGACTTTCTGAAGCTCCATTTTTGAAACTATAAATTTAAAACTATAAATGGGAGTAATGATAGGATTAAATGAAATACTTTGCTATTTCATTCTATTGCTGTCTTTATTGTTGCTAGAGTCTAGCAAAAAATAAGTTAGCATGGGATATAAAGCTAACTTTTCAATGGAAGAACTATAAAAGACATTGCCAGAAGGTCATGTGGCATGGGAAACACAGCCGTGATAGATTATACTTTCCAAAGATGATCTCCCTGGTATCTCCCAACCTGCATGATCTGCTGGCAATATGTCATTCATGCTTCTTCCATAGATTAGATTTATGTCCCATGCACTTGAAACAGAGAAGATTGCTAAAGCTGTTCTTTTAATTTTTTTTTTTTAAAGATTGTATTTATTTAGGAGAGAGTGCGTGTGCATGCATGGAGCACTTGAAGCAGGAGGAAAGAGCAGGCGAGGGGAAGTGGGGGAAGCAGGCTCCCTGCAGAGCAGGGTCCTGGGATCATGACCTGAGCTGAAGGCAGATGCTTAACCGACTGAGCCCCCCAGGTGCCCCAATTGCTGAAGCCGTTTTGACTAAAATGTTCGACGAAGTGTTGTTAGATGACTTCCAACGCTAGGTCATAAAAGGAAATCGACTTTCCACCTTGCTCACTGGAAAACTTATTTTGGAGTCCTGAGATTAATGTGAGTAATCCCACTGCCTTGAGGTCACCATGCTGTAAGGAAGTCCAAACTATTCCATTTGCAGAGATCACACGGAAAAGCTATGAGACCACACAAAGAGAGAGATGGTTGGTCAGCAACTAGCTGTTCCACTTGGACCTACAATCTGACTGGAGCTTCATGAAGGACTCTGAGCCCCATCTGCCCAGACAAGCTGCTTATGGATTCCTAACAAATAGGGATCATGAGAAATAATAGCTTTGCTATAGTTTTATGCCACTATGTTTTTGGGAGACTTATTTTACAGCACTGGGAACTGATAATGATGATTGTCCCACTCTTTCTCAAATAAGTTTGAGATTTATTTATTTGAAATTATTTGATTGAAATTATTTGATTATTTGAAATTTATTTCTTAAAATGTTTCCTCAATGAATGTGAATATTTCATTTATTGCCACATTGCACTTACAATTTAAAAATGGGATATTTAATTTCTAGAGTTGACATTATTTTCCTCCTCATATTTATCACTAGAAATTCATTTTTTTAAATTTGTGAGGGTTATAATTCTCACTTCCTTTTCTTTTCCTTATTTCAATCTCTTTTGGGAGAAATGAATCTAAATTTCATAAATGAGAGTGACAGCAAGAGTATGATACATTGCTTTCTGCATCAGTACAGTGACGAGAATCAACGGTATCTCCCATAAGCATAAGGATACTTGAAGTTACTTTTATACTATGCATAATGTATTTTCAAATTACTTCAATATTTCTATCATTTGGAGATCAGCACGCTTTTCTGTTTATTCTTTGCTTCTTAAACCTCATTCCTTTAATCTGATTTTTATTACATGTTTGAATCTTCATATATTTTATGGTGTGATTTCTCTGCACTTCAATATGGTCAGTTTAGTGGCTTTTTAAATTTATGCCAATTTGGTTCTTATTTGCAATCAATCTTGCCTCATTTGGCCCACCTTCATGAAGCACTGAATCACTCTGGTGATTTACTGAGCCAAATTACGACGACGGGCATGATGATGATGGTGATAATGATATGAATTCTCCTTTTCCTTCTATTTTCTTCTTGTCTTTGTTCTTTTTTAAGGATTTCAATATACTTGTTTTCAGATTTTGTTCAGGGCTAAAGGAGTTACCTATAATTAAAATATCTGTACTCTTTCTGTGTATCTTAAAAATCATCGTCTTAATTAGCCATAGGAAATGTGTTTTATCAAAAACAAAAGAAAATAAATTTTTTTTGAGTTTCCCTTCTCAGATGTCGCCTGCTTTCTTACTGAAAGTGGTTCCAAGATAAACGTTTGATATGATTGACTTTGCCTTTGGCATTCCCAGAGTTTGCACACATTCTGTTTCTTCCATTCTTGATATCAGCTCCTCTCCCCACCCTTTCCGGGTCTCAGGACCCACATAGTCTCTTCCCTAAAACCATAGAAAGTCTTACTCTTAAATGATTAATTCACACCAAACTATAAATGACTATGAATAGTATAAACCCCCTTCGGATATACTTTTAAATGGTAAAACAGCTAAGGAAATGAAGACCTCTTTGTAGATTTACCAGAAGATGATGAAAGTTTTTGAAGGTGGCATTAACTCTTTTTAATGGCCCTGAAATAACACTTATAGGTAATCAAGAATTTGTTTCAAACTCACATCTATTAATTTTCTGACATTTACTTAGATAAAACCATTTTACTTCAGATTTGGGGCTAAATTGGTTTGTTCATCTTTAGACATCAGGGTCAATGTATGTAAAATCTTCCAATTGTTGCTTTTCAACTTGTAGGATTCTCTTAAATACAAAAAATACTCTTCATGTAAACAGCGGCATAAAATGTAGCTTGAGTCTTTGATGGTCTTCTTATGCCTTTTGTGTGTGTGTGTGTGTGTGTGTGTGTGTGTGTGTGTGTAAGCAGGAAGTCAGCACCAGGGTGTAGGATGAGGAGAAATGTGTTTCTTATGCTGCACATAAATGAAGTCATTTTAATTGTATCCACCTTGCCCCTGGGATCACCCTTGCAGAAGGCATGTTTTAAACAGTACTCCATTTCCAGAGGGTGAGAGAGAATGTGAATTACACTATGGAATCCGTTCTCAGCTCTTATGAGTTCTGTTCCTTCAGCATTGTTTAATCTGGGTGCTAAATCTGCATGAATAATACGGTTACAATTTGGTTCAATGTTGCTAGAATCACAGTGGCTATAATTCTACATTGCTGACCTCTTGGAAGCCAGGCATAAGTCAACGGAAATAGAATTTTGGTCATCTTTGGTTAGCTTTATCTATTAATTCAGTTAGCATTAACAGTTCTTCCAGGATACTATTGAGGACAGCATTATTTATTTCATGTTTAATTTCAGCTCACGTGGGAAGGCACTTGCTCATAATTTGGTGTTTATCTGTGGAATGTTTCTCCTTGTTTATCTCATTAAGCTTTGGAGAGTCCAAGTATTTTGACACTGTCCTTGGTGTATTATATGAACTTAAACATAGTTGTTAAATAAATATCATTGCATAATCAAATACCTGGTCTGGAACCCTCCTTTCACCATTCCTAGTTGTATGACCTATCTCTTTTCCATTTTCTTCATCTGTAAAATGGTGGTGATAATAATAGTTTCTACCCATTTGGGTGGATTAAATGTTACTACAAAGAAAGCACTTAGGAAAGTGCCAACCTATATTAATAGTAAACGCTGCCTTTAGCCACCCAACCCTTATGAACATGCCCAAAGATAGCTCCTGCATTCTTGGTCATACCAGCAAACTAACTAGAGCAGTCATTCTTAACCTTGGCTTTATATAGGGAAACTTGGAAGGCTAGAAAAAAGACAGATGCCTGGGCTCCCACTAGTAGTGTGTTTGATTTAATTGGTTTGGGGTCTGACCTAGGTACAGGGATTTATACAGGCTCCCCAGGTGATCCTAAAGTGCAGCTGAAGTTGAAGAAATATTGGACTAGATGTGTGAATAGAGGCTTGTCTGCCACTAAATCTTACGGCTTTTTCTCAGCATATCTGAAAATCAGCAATAATATACCAAAATCATTCTGCTTAGATTTATAACTGCTCTTACGCTAGATGAAATCCAGATACATCTTTATAATTTTAACATTGTTTAGGCCTGGACTAATGCCTTTTTGGCCCAGGGAGTGTGGGTTGTGAAATGTGTCATAGTACTATCTTTGTGAGATATGAACAGCCTGAGTAATAATGAATTTTGCACATGTATATATTTTTAAAGCGATGATTGCATATTTTCCAACATTCTTTGTAGGAACTACTGCTTTGACTTGATACCAGGGAACAGAAGGGCTAATACTCTAAATAGGCATTTGTTTTGCTATAAGAATTCTTTAAGCATGATGTCGACGACTGACAAGATGAAAAGTGGTTCTGTGATTTGTTTCCACTTTCAGGCTTCTAGAACCACTTGAATATTTTGAAATGCCCTCCCACATCCTGTAATTGTACTCAATCAGAACTGAAAAGATCTCAACAACCTAAGCTTGATCCAAGGGTTAAAATACCATACTTTTTCTTTTTCACAATACAGTTAATGATCTGAAAATAAAGTTTACTGAGATGTATTAAATATGATTTAACAGGCAAATTGAGATTCAAACCCATCATCATACTGAGTTACCAATTATCTCAAGTAAAAATAAATGTTATGTATCCTTCACACGCCCCTAAACATCAAGCACATGGAATAAAACAACATAAGCATGGATTCTTGGAAGCACTTGCAATTCCAGACCATTTGGGTCAGTCATTAAAATCTTTTGTGCTTCTAATGCCTTGTAAAGTTATTCTCAAGCAATATTCTGAGTAACTATGACTCATGGTCAGGGGACCTGGCTGGTGGAACTTCTCAGTACGGAGTGTTTCCTGTGGCATAGGGAGACTTCTACTGTCCTTCAGTGCACGCGCTTTGAAAGCAACACAGAGAAAAGTCAGATGGGAAACACATGTCGATTTCATTCAGAAAACATGACTCTTGCCTTAGATTCAACATCAGCTTTATATCAAGAAAGAATGCAAGGTCATTAAATGACAACATAATCTCACTTGAAATATGTAAACAGTAATGTAAGAGCCCACAAAAATAGTTCAGCTGAAACATTTTCTAATTGTTCTTAGTAAAAAAGGAGTAGCCTTGAAATCAGATAATTTTCAGATAACTGATTACATTCAAAGATCAGATTTCATTTTAGACACAGCTTTATGACTGTAATATTTACTATGAACTTATTCATTCGAGAATTATTTATAAACTATCTACCAGGTGTCAAACATTATGGTAGGAGTTGGGACTTCGTAGTGAACAAGTCTAAGAAGTTCTCTGCCATCATGGAACTTACTAGGAATATTAGAGAAGCACCTAGAGGAAACGTTTTTTATTTATGTAGTTATAAAGCCAACACAAACAGATCCACCAAAATCTGGGAAGAATACAAATACTCATATAACACTTAATATGTGTGAGACGTTGACCAAAACGTTTACATAGAACAGCTCATTTAAACTTAAAACAATCTGTGAAGTGAATTCTGTTAATATCTCTCTTTAATGTGTGAGGAAAATAACACAGAGAGGCTAAGTAAGTTGCCTAGGGTCAACCCAGCCAGCAAGTGTTGGAGTTGAGCTTCTCTTCATTCCAGATGGTCTAGCTCTTGTTTTATATTTTGAACTATATTTTATGTTAGTGTTGCAATTATTATTCATTAAATTTTTAAGCGAAAGCATATTAATTCAAGTAATTTTCGTACAATAAGACCTTGGTGTTCATTATTCGCAGCAGCAGTACAAGTTAAAGAGAAAAGAATGGTAAAGACCTTGATTGGAAATTACCAAAGTAGGAAGAAAATACTTTATATGCTATGCTTTAACTTTAAAAATATTTTTTAGAAACATTAGTTTTATTTTTTCAAGTATACAAATAATTAAAATTCATTGTAGAAAATTTGGAAATATAGAAAAGTAAAAAGAAAAAATGTCATCAATAATCAATCTCATTATCCAGAAAGGATATTTTATTTCCTTTTAGTCTTTTTTGCGTATGTATGATTTACATACATAATTAAGACAATGGTATATAATTACAAATCAAGCTCATATCCTACTTATTGCCTCTATTACTATAACACGAATATATCTCATGGCATAAGAAAGCTATTTCTAAAACTTATTTTTGAAAGCAACTCCCCATCCCATCTTTTGAGGAGAAGAGAATTCTCTTTCACATGATCCCTTGACACTAATGTTATGCAGAACATGCTATTTAACTGAGCCAGCCTGGTGGCTGGAGAGTAATGTGTCCTTTCTATCTTTAACATGTCCAGAAGGATCACCTGCAAAAAAACCCCTAAGTTATTGCTTAACAACTATATAAATGACTTGTGTCAAGAGAGCAATCCAAATCTCTCTAAATAAGAGACCACCCTCCTGAAGAGGAAATCTTCTCAATGGAAGGAAGTGCATATGTACCCTTTGTAACGTTATGATGCTACTCGCCATTTTCTGAACCCCGTGAGAGCTCCTGAGCAAGTGAGATAAATGTGTCAAATCACAAGTACTTTTGATTCCCAGAGTATGCCACCCTGAAGCCTCATGTTCGTGTAGCTCACCAGCATTTTACCATAGCCATGATTTACTTGGTATGATTCCAGTGTATTGTTGGAGGAAATAAATAATGTTGCACTGTATATAGTTATCTGGGAGACTAGGCCTTTGACAGGGGAATTACCCATTGAAAGATGGATGGCAAATGTTGCCGGTCACCAGAGAATGTCTGAAAGTATTGGCTTGTTTCTAAATGATTCTTTATTTTTTTAAATTTTTTTATTTTTTTAAAGATTTTATTTATTTTTTTGACAGAGAGAGACAGCCAGCGAGAGAGGGAACACAAGCAGGGGGAGTGGGAGAGGAAGAAGCAGGCTCCAAGCAGAGAAGCCTGATGTGGGGCTC
Organism: Ursus arctos; assembly: GCF_023065955.2. NCBI lineage: Eukaryota > Metazoa > Chordata > Mammalia > Carnivora > Ursidae > Ursus > Ursus arctos. The sequence goes on along the minus strand of NW_026622775.1, from coordinate 45,676,316 downwards.
GATCCCAGAACGCCGGGACCACGACCTGAGGCAAAGGCAGACACTCAACGACTGCGCCACCCAGGCGCCCCTATTCTAATATTTTTAATATCTCCTGTTTCTGCGGTTATACTTCTATTTTATTATTTGTGTTACTATTGTGTTTTTTCTCTTTTTTATTTATTAGAGTTGCTAGAGGTTTGTTCATTAAGTTGGTCTTTTTAAAGAAGCAATTTGGGGGTTAAAGGTTTTATTTCCATCAAATTTCTGTTTTGATCTTTATTACTTCCTTCTATTTTTGTTGTTTTTGTTCTTTTCCAATTTCGTATGTTGCATGCTCTGTTCATTTCTTTTCAGTCTTTTTCTTACCAATAGATGCATCTAAAAAGACTATAAACTCCTCTGACTAATATTTTGACTGTATCCCACAGGTTTTTTTCTTCTTATCTACTTTATTGAGGTATGATTTACATACCATAAAACTCACCATTTATTTTTTTTAATATTTTTTTTATTATATTATGTTAGTCACCATACAGTACATCCCTGGTTTTTGATGTAAAGTTTGATGATTCATTAGTTGCGTATAACACCCAGTGCACCATGCAATACGTGCCCTCCTTACTACCCATCACCAGCCTATCCCATTCCCCCACCCCCCCCCTGAAGCCCACAGTTTGTTTCTCAGACTTTAAAGAAAACGTCTGTAGAACAAATAGAGAGGTCGTATAGTTTGAATCCCAAATTGTGCTAGCAAAGCAAGGATCTTGTGGCTTAGAGAGCACTTTTCTTTCTTAGGTCAAGGAGAGAGAAAAGTCAAAAGAGAGTGAGAAAAGAAAACTCAATTGCTCCAAAGCCCACCACTACCAGCACCACCGCCACCAATGACAAAAATGAAACCCCCAATTCCAATTATAATAGAAGAGCAGACAAAGTTGAAGGGAGAGAGCAAAGGATGAGAAAAGGAAGCAAAATGGTGGGAAACATGCAGTGATTCTACTCAGTAGTATTAATTGAATAAATTATCCAGCCTGGTCTGCTATCTGTTTCAGAGTCTAAAAGTTGAGTGTCAGGTGTTTCATTAGAGATTGTGCAACTTTGAAATACGGCATATCTTTATTTTCCTGTCTTGGAACAAAAGAACAGAATAATAAAAAACTCCATTTACCTATTAAGGTCTTGATCAGGATGGAGTGTATCTTAGACAATGTTATGAGGATTATTTTAAAATAATAATGAGGCCCTTTACTAGTTTTATGATGAATACATCTTTTTGCAATATTCTGCAATCTAATTTATGTCCTTTATGTCATTTTATGATTAGTACATTTATCATGAGTTTTAAAAAAACCCAGCTATTTACCAGTATCAAATGGAAAGTCCTGAAATGATATATAGTTACCGAGTGAGTACAGTGTGTCCAATGCTCATCTAAAAGACTAATGTGAATTTTTTCATTTAATTCCCATGAAAATTCTGTGAGTTAGGTGGTGTTACTATACCATTTTTCAGCTGGGAAAACTGGACAAAAAAGAGGTAGCTTAAGAGTGGTCCACGGTCTGATTCCAGATGCTATTCTCTTTATATCTGTATTAAGTAAAACAAGTCAGGAATAAATTGGATTTCTTTAAATATACTTCATAATTTTATTAGTATTTCCAACAGTCACTCAAATAATATTTATCAAATGCCTTCTAGGTCTAAGTTACTGTATTGTCCTGGTGTTATCATGTGACTAATACACAGACGTAGCTGTTGAGCTGTGAGCAGGTCACGCATGAACTCAAAAGTGGACTGAAAGTGAGTGCATAATATGGCTCTGGAAGGAGAGTTTCCTAAGACAAACAGTTTTTCCTGCATACCAGTAGAACATCTTATTGATTTTATGTTGAAAATGAGAGTCGGCAAGGGGCGATTGGATGGCTCAGTCAGTCAAGCGTCAACTCTTGACTTCAGCTCAGGTCATAATCTCAGGGTCATGAGATCGAGCCCCGCATAGGGCTCTGTGCTCAGTGGGGAGTCTGCTTGAGATTCTCTCTCTCCCTGTACCTCTCCCCTCTTGATCTCTCTGTCTCTTCAAGTAAATAAATCTTAAAAAAAAAAAAAAAAGAAAATGAGAGTCTGCATTAAAGTCGTGTTCACGTGCATCCCTGCCACATGAAATGTGCATAGAGATTATTAAAAACAAATTATTTGTTAATTTTATATGCATCGTAAACACAGGTTTGGGTGCCCTGGGTCCATTTCAATTTTGCAATGTGAGCATTTCCATAAAGAGAAATACCTTAAAATATATACGTTGGTGGGGCGCCTGGGTGGCACAGCGGTTAAGCGTCTGCCTTCCGCTCAGGGCGTGATCCCGGCGTTCTGGGATCGAGCCCCACGTCAGGATCCTCTGCTATGAGCCTGCTTCTTCCTCTCCCCCTCCCCCTGCTTGTGTTCCCTCTCTCGCTGGCTGTCTTTATCTCTGTCAAATAAATAAATAAATAAAATCTTAAAAAAAAAATAAAATATATATGTTGGATTTGTGAGGCTTTTATTCTAACCTTAGCTTTGCTAGAACTGTTGACTGTGTTATTAGGCAAGTTGCAACTACTGTTTTACATCAAGTATCTCATCTACCAAGTGATGATAATGCCTATCAGAGGTTCAGGAGAAAATGATGCCCTAAGTTTTTGGTAGAATTCTCAGCTCTGTGGTAGGGCAAGGAAGAGAAACACAAACTGCCTTTGTCCACCTTGAATAATTATTACATAGGAGACCCTAATCCATGATCTCAAGTTAATAAGGGGGAGCCACCTGAATGGGCCTAACTTGAAAGGTTATAGGTTTAAGCAGATAAAGGAGATTAGGAATAGCAGGCATATTGTGAAAGCGAATTTTGCTCTAGGAGTACTTGTTTTCCTGAGGATGTTGAAGTATGAGACGAAACCATGGAGACGGAGCGATGCATTGGATAAGCTGTTTACACAGTGTGCCAGAGGTGAGAGGATGAAGGTGAGGAGTGAGGCCCTTGAGCCATGAGCAGGTCACACATAAACTAGAAAGTAGACTGAGGGCATAATATGACTCTGGAAGGAAAGGTTCCTAAGCCAAAGTATTATTCCTGGAATACCAGTAGAACATCTTATTGTTTCCGTATTGAAAATGGGAATCTGCATTAAAGTTGTTTCGTTGGGTTCATATGCTTGTGATTTTCTGAAGTTCATAATAAGCATACTAGGAACGGCTTCACTGTTGTAGTTCACATCAGAAAGTAATTAACATCATCATGTGGGTCAGTGGAGATCTTCCAAGGGCCATAAAATATTTTTTCACTTTATTTGCATCATTTTGTTCTTCTGGCTATGCTTTCTAAGAGATAATTTGCAGACGATAAATCATGCCCTAAATTCGTAGCTCTTATTCTGCATCTCCTTCCTGCATCGTACTCCATAAAACCAACCCCTGGTGGAACAGAATTGTCTTCTTTTGAAATATCCATGTTAAAAACTGAATTTGTAAATGTCCACAACTTTTATAACTAAAATTGTGGTAGTAGAGAATGAATTCATGCATCAAATTATAAATCAATGGTGATTACTTTTGTTTGTTTATAACTAAAAACTAATGACTTCGTTAAAAAAAAAAATCTTTTTTTCTGGGCATGGGCAAAGTAGTAGCCATGTAGACCAAAGTGTGGGTCATGGGCAGGCAACACCACCATTACCCACTAAGTGGTTAAAACTGTAAATTCACAGGCCTCATTCTAGAACTCCTAAATCAGATACTTTATAAGTGGAGCCCAGAAATACATGTTTTAGCCAGCTCTTCAGGTGATTGTAATGCAAACTAAAATTTGAGAAGGGCTAGTTAATATCATTTCTACTCAGATTGTCTCTTGACCATATGATCCCCCGGGATATAAGGTGGTGAGGTCAGCCAGTTCCTGGAACAACTCTATTCCTCCTTACACAGAAGAACCCAACCTTACCCAGAATCTTTGGTCCACATCTAACCATCTCTAGCCAGCACTAATATTTCACAAGAAAAGTTATATTACAAGAAAATAAGTTTAAAAAGATACTAGAATTATTGAATTTGCTCAGCAGTCAACCCCATTTCATGTTTATTGCTTTAAATCTAAAATACAGTGCCAATTTTATTTTATATTGTGGATACTGTGGAATTTTTTTAAACCAAAAGCCTTGATAGAGAAAAAATTTTCAATAAAGGGGATATGTTCTGAAAGTAGGAGACTTGAATTTTTATTTTATTTCTGTCAAGTGCTGAGTGACTTAGGAAAAGTTTCAACTTCTTAAGATCAAATGAAAATAAAGGCTTGGACATTGAGATTACTTTGAGGCTTGATGGTTTCATTCTTTCAAATGTTAATATTTTGGAATTATAATTAAATTCAATAATTGAACATGAATATATATTAGGTTGTTTATTTTATGCTCTGCAAAGGTAATTCCCAGGAATTAAAAAAAAAATTAGTCTAGTGGGGGCACCTGGGTGACTCCATCAGTTAAGCATCTGACTCTTGATTTTAGCTCAGGTCTTGATCACAGGTTGGTGAATTCCAGCCCTGTATTGGACTCCACGCTGGGTGTGGAGACTACAAAAAAAAAAAAAAAAAAAAAAAAAAATTAGTCTAGTGAGAAGGGAAAAAATTACATAAACAACTGAAAACAATACGTATTTAATATTATTGTCTTTTTATAAATTTTATATGTTTTAACTTACAAAAATGTCATGTATCAAAATAAATAATTGACAGTTTAGAACTATTCCCTGCGGTATTATGAGGTAGACCAGAGAGCATTTATTAATTACACTTTTAAAGTTTTCTTGATTACTGAGGATACAGTAGTAAACAGGAATAATAATAATAATCCCAGGTACTGAAGATACAGTAGTAGTCACTCTTTATTACTCAGACAATATTCTGGAAGCAAAGTACCTGGAACTATACTTAGCAGACTCACATAAAATGCATACTTGTTAAATGAATGAAATACAGTGTTAAAAATGTTAAGGCCAGTAGTTTAGATATGATTCGAAGAGTGTCTCCCTAATAACTCCCTTAAGTGTTGTGGCCAACAATTTTTCATGACTTATATAACTATCAAAAACGTCATCTATGGCACCCACCAGTGTAAATAAAGAAAAATAATAACAGCTTAGAAAAACCTCTGAAATGTGATATCAGTGAATCGAATGGGCAGTGATTGTATGTGAATTTTAAAACCTTCTCCATGCATTAAATTAAAAAATAAATAAGCCCAATTTGCAAAAGAAAAGAAGAACAAGAGTAGAAAAATCCTGTTTGTGCTTATGAAAAGGCAAGATAAAGAAAATATATTTGACAGAAAAAGTATAGCTTCAATTAAAATATTTTTTAAAATGTAACTTCAATTAAAGAATAAAATGAAAATATATGAGTGAGCAAGTTTGATTGAGGAATTTGAATGGAAATTTAATTCATTTTCTTACAAAAACCAAATCAAATCATTTTTTTCTTTTTGATCACTATCCATTGAGAACACTATGTTTCTTTTCGTATCTCTTTTCTTAATTTTAGTATTAAATATCCTTACAATTCAGTTTCCCCATTTTCAGAATAGATACCATAGGTCCTTTAATTTCCTCTCTCCGCTCATATTTCGTGTGTTCTTTGTTCTCATACTCCTGTACCTTCAAACACTATTAAGTGGCAGAAAATGAGCTATTTAGAAAATGAAAATAAAGTTTATCAGGATATTTTTCAGGATACTATACATATTCTTAATAACTGTTTCTTTTTTTTTCAGGGAATTTTGACTTTAATATAATATAAGCTTTTGAATTAATTGGAAGTACAGTCGAAAGGTCATCCTGATGTTAACCCAGAAAATCTCCAGGAGAAAAGGCATATTTTTTTATTGTCTACTAAGACCAAGAAATCTTATTTCAACCTTGCTAAGCTCGGCATGACAATCTAACATGCTGTGCCACTCTGATTTGTCCAAAAAAAAAAAATCTTTCAACTTTTAAAAATTTTCTTCTGATTGTTTGGTTATAGGATGAAAAATTTCTGGGGCTATGGTAGACAAAAGAAACAAATTATGAAGCTGTAACACTAATTACTAATGACAGGAAGGCAAATGACATTCATACGGAAAAATATTTCTCCTCCTGAAGTACTTAAAAATCATCTATTAAAGATTACTTCGATTCATGATACAATTCACTTTTTTTCGAGAGAGAGTGCGCGTGCATGTGGGAGAGCGGGGTGGGGGTGGGAGTGGGGCTCGGTCTCACAACCCTGAGATGATGACCTGAGCCAATATCAAGAGTCAGATGCTTAACCAACTGAGCCATCCAGGTGTCCCAAGATTCAATTCAATTTAATTCAAGATTGCTTCTCAAGGATAACACAAGAAAATAACATTACATTCATATTCATATATATATATATATATGCATATATATATATGGTTGGACAGTTTAAATTCTATCTTTATAGATAGATATTTTATAGATATTCTATCTTTAAACTGTAATACATTAAAAAGTTTCTCATCTTCAACATATTCTAACTAATTAAACATATTCTAGCATAATATAGCATAACATATTTAGTTTATAGTCTGTACGGTATCTTTCCAGTTTTTTAGTCTCTCAAAGAAAATGAGAAAGATCATAAATCTGTAAGCAGAGTCCTCTCCAAATAACTACATTGTCCTCTATGATTAAGAATAATATTCTTAAAGTACATGATCCAAAGTGAACTTGAGAATTAATTAAAAAATTGAAAAGTAAAAATGAAATTTGAAAATAAAATTTAAATTATCTGCAAAATTACCTTATATGCAGAAATATGTTATGAGATGCCAGCTAAGGCCACTTCACTAAAAGTCAATGATTATAGAGGATAAAAATTTGGCAATTATCAACACTACATCAAAAACTAATGACGTACTGTATGGTGACTAATACAGTAAAAAATAAAAAAATATTAGCAATTATCAGGCTGCTATTTCTTCTTATTTTTTCTTTAAATGGTTGATATATGTTAACATATTAGTGTTCTCAAACTAAATATACACATTTTTCATTATAAAGTCCCTTGTAAAATTTGACAATGTATTAATGCTGTTTGAAACCAAATTAATGCTATATCAAAAACAAACCCCTCAATTTTAAAAGAACAATATTTAAATGATAGGTTATAGTGACAGTGCAGGCTTTAATAACACTGAGTGAATATTTTAAATTCTATCTGGTGACAGCTATGACCAATGGTTATGAATTCAAAATTGATTACTTTTCTTGAAATAAACGATGCAATTTCCTATGCTTAATTTTTACAAAGATTGCATCGCTTATAATGGAGGAATGCTTGTTGGTATTTATTCTCTGCGAGTTTAGCGATGGTTCCAGACTGTCTCCACACTGTCATTTGTTCACATATCCATGGCAACAGCTTGGCTTGCCTCTGAACGTATTCAGCTAGAGCCACAGAGGTGCAGCGATATGAACAAATCGCATGCAGTGTTTTTGGGGGGTTGTCAAGATAGCTTACATGTTTCAGGCATTTTCTACTGTATTATATAATGTCTCTTAGACATTATAGAATTAGAGAGTCCCAATGCTGCACCATTTAAGACCTCCCTATTCACTGTTCTCCCTCAAAATAGACATTAGCCATCATCTTCTTAAGAAAACTGGACTTAGGTCCAAAGGAAATGCCATGCCCTCATTTATACTCTCCATGTGCTCTGTAAAGGCTTCTTTCAGAGCATCTATAGTGATTCATTGAATCAATTTATTCATCTTGCTTACCTTTTCACTTTTATTGAGATATAATTGACATATATCACCATATAAGTTTAAAGTGTTATCTTACTAATTAACTTACAATATCTATTTCCCTCATGTAGACTCATGTGCCCCATGACCTGACTTTTGCATATTCAGCTCCTGGCCCCAAACCTAGCACATCTAGTCATTTATTTAACAACTATGTGTTAAATGCCTACTCAGAAGTAGAGTAGAGTGGTGGTTAAGAACTCATTAGTTGTGTGATTATGGGTGCTTGTTTTACCACTCTTTGCCCCGTTTTCCTCATTTGTAAAATGAGTGTAATATAGCATTTATCTTGCAAGGTTGTTATTGGGATTAAATTGTCAATGAATGTGAAGTGCATAAAGTCAGCTGTGCACAAAATGCATAAATGTAAGCTATTGGTATTACTACTGCTAGTCTGGAACTATTCTGGGCCTTGGTAATGTAACAGTAAACAAAAATAGCAGGAGTGGAGGGAGACAGATTAAATAAGTAGCAGACAATTTAGATAATTTTAATTGTAATTGAGATTGCAAGGACAATGAAACAGGGCAATGTTATAGAGAATTTGGGGGAAGCAAAAATAGATTGGGTAATCAAGCAAGGCCATTCTGAGGAGGTGAAATCTGAGTTTATACCCGAATTATGAAAAGAATCAGCTGTAGAAAATTTGAACTGGAAGCAAACTTTGCATATACAAAAAATAGAAAGAAGTTCAGTATGTGTGCAGCTAGATAAATGTTTATTTGAATGAATTATTGGAAGACTGAATGCATTATCCTATTTGAACATATTCAAATGCAAACCCAAAAGATATATCCCAACATTTGGTTTATATTTTTTATGATCAAATGCTATTGTCTATTAAGAATTCAGAAAATACTATTTTTAAAATTTCTGAATCTGAACAATGTAAATTGGTGTAGAATAGTACTAATTTCCTGGATATTTTTAAAGTAATATTGTCTGACAATTATTGAAGGTTTAACAAGAATGTTCTAAACTCATACCAATAAAGTGAATTCTCAAAACCAACTTCTTTTTTTTTTTAAACATTTTATTTTTATTTATTCGACAGAGATAGAGACAGCCAGCGAGAGAGGGAACACAAGCAGGGGGAGTGGGAGAGGAAGAAACAGGCTTATAGCCGAGGAGCCTGATGTGGGGCTTGATCCCATAACGCCGGGATCACGCCCTGAGCCGAAGGCAGACGCTTAACCGCTGTGCCACCCAGGCGCCCCTCAAAACCAACTTCTGAGTATAAATATCTTATATCATGAGGCACAAAGAAGTTCCACAGTAGCCGAACTGTGACAGGAGCCGAGATGCCCTTCAACAGATAAATGGATAAAGAAGACATGGTTCATATATACAATAGAATATTACTCAGCCATCCGAAAGTATGAATACCCACCATTTGCATCAATATGGATAGAACTGGAGGGGATTATGCTAAGTGAAATAAGTCAAGCAGAGAAAGACAATTATCATATGGTTTCACTCATATGTGGAGCAAAAGCAATAGCATGGAGGACATTAGGGGAAAGAAGGGAAAACTGAAGGGGGGATATCAGAGGGGGAGACCAACCATGAGAGACTATGCACTCTGGGAAACAATCTGAGGGTTTCAGAGGGGAGGGAAGTGGGGAGATGGGTTAGCCCGGTGATGGGTATTAAGGAGGGCACGTGTTGTAATGAGCACTGGGTGTTATATGCAAATAATGAATCATGGAACACGACATCAAAAACTAATGATTTACTGTATGGTGACCAACATAACATTAAAAAAAAAGAAAAAAAAAAGGAGTTAAGTAACTTGCCCAAGGTCTCAAATAGAGTAAGTTGCAGAGCCTGAGCTAAACCTTACCAATCTGTTCTTAGCGACAGTAGAAACCTATCCCCCTGGCAAATTCAGATAAAAGTGACTCTTCCGACTTCATACATTAGAATGGTTATTTATTTAATTTGGTATGATGTGTACTTACATGTACGGACATGAGTGTTTTCCCTCAGAAAAAGTCATCGGCATATATTTAAGGTCACATTGTGAAACCCATGAGGATTGGTGCCTGTGGTACCAAGGATTCTCTGAGAGCTTTCTGAATCCTCAGTCAGGATGGAGGGATCTGAGCACAAGCCCCTGTAGTGAGGTGGATGAACTTGCCCTCTGGGTTGTCAAGTGGCAGGGCTACAGCTGACAAACTGAGCCACCGTTCTGTTTCTTTGCTGTGTCAAGTTCAAAACCGATGAACCAAGAATGGGGCTCATCCATTTCCGAAGAAAAGGGTTCTCTGCTTTTTTTTTTTTTCTTCTTTTTTTGGTCTCCCAGGATAAATATTTCTTGTGGCACCTGTGACATGGTTATAGCCCTTGTAGGTCCGCAGTCAATAGAAGGGGTTGATGGATGACAATGGCCAACCGACTGGACAGACCTCCCCCAAAGCTCACAGCGGCATGCCCTGAGAGAGCCAATGAATCTCTCTATAATCTTTGGTTAATGGTCAATCTGAAGCTTTTTCTACCAAAACAAATAAATATATGTCTAGAAAAACTCATCTTGGTTTTCATCTGGGAGACATATTAGGCAGGAGATGATGCATAAGATGTGAAAGGGACAACGTAAGGGAATAGTGAAGGCCGAAAGACGATGTGTAACTTGCAGGGAACCAGCAGTAACAGAGCCAGAGGCAGACACAGGTTTTCCCCTACATCTTGAGAGTTCGCACTGTACCACTTCACTTTTATAAAGGACCTACTTAGTGCCCGTTTTGGCTAAACCGAAAGAAATCTGAAGAGGATTTTCACAGTCATCAAAGAAAGGCGAAAAGCAAAAGTTGTGTTCAGCGCCAGCTTGTACAGAGGCAGTGGCTGTGGCCCCGCCAAGCTCCTTCTCTGGGAACTACACTCAGCATCCTGAGTCAGCATCAAGCTCCATGGTTCTGAATTGTGTGTGTAAGTATCTGTGCTTTATCTTGATTTATTCTGTGTATCCATTAGCAAGACGTATCATCCTACAGCATCAGAGAAACCTGAGAGGTTATCTTGGAGGGGTCTGGGAATGCTCAAAATTTTTCCTATGTAAATTAATGGTAATTGCCTCTTAGCCTTATGCTACTTTGGTTTATGAAAGGTTTCATAGGAATGCATTTCTTCTGGATACTGGGGGAAGCCTGTACTAGGACAGCTGCTTATGAACTGGAGAGTTCGTTTTTGAGGGGAAGGGAGGGAACGTGTGTGGCCCTCTTAAGTTTTGTTTTCTTTTTTCTTTTCCAGAATAACAGTGAGATTTTCTCCCAATCTAAGAATCTAATTTAGTGAAGTACATTATTTCTAAACATGGGACAATAATAGCAAAATAACAAAACAGCAGTGATAACAACAAGGCAATAGTAACTACTGGACTTTACATGATAGCTGAAATAGCTGAATTTGTAAAGATGCCTGACCCTAAGTAGATACTCATGGTTGATAAATATTGCTGTTGTTGATGTTGTTAGTTGGGGGTCTGTTATAAACATGTCCTATTTATTATCGCAAGGCATTCTTTTATAATGTACTTTCTATTTATTTTCTCTAATATAGTCATAACAGACTTATAAGCAGAATCAATTGCTCATCATTTAGCAAATGGAATTAAGGTTTAGAAAATTAAATTAACAAACTAAGTTGCACAGGCAGGACTTAGATTGTCTGTGTCCAGAGCCCAAGGTCATTCTCTTACTTTGCATCGTAAATGTTTAGCAGAAGAGTGGGTTTCTAATTGATATAAAGGCAGAAAATGGAGGAGTGAATGGGTGGGAACTAACGCATAAATAGGCTAAAAATTCATTTTTCTGTTAATCCACACTTTTCCTTCTCTTGGCATTATTTCTAACTTAAATATTCACAAGATTTCCAGTTTTACTTTTAGGACTTCAGCGATTTGAAGTGTCCTCATAAATTATGGGAAACATCGACCTTTAACAATGATCCCTTATGCTATCTTTCACAATAAAAAATTATGGTAATAAAACCAACAAATGAGAAACCATTGAAAAGGGAAATAGGCTTACAAGTTATTAGTACCTAACTCACAGGGTTTGCGTCACAATTATTATCCTATAGGAAAATTATGAGACTTACAGACGGCTTCCACAATATCCACCATTTGCTATTTAAATCGCCTAGTCTTGAAATCTGTTATAAAATAAAACACTTCCAGCAATTGTCAAGACATAAAAAGTTTCCTAGGTTCATGATATGTTATTCATGGTATGAGTTTTCCAGAATTAATGAGGAAGTCGTGAACTTCTTGGTTTGTTGCTCTGACACAGCTGAGGGAAAATGCTGGGATACAATGAATGGGCACTCAGCCAGCAGACCATTTCCTAATAAAAACAGTCAGCATTGTGCCGTAAACATATGAAAAATAGCTTATAAAACACCACGCTAGAACATACTGAACGAAAGGAAACAGAGGATATGATATTTTTTGTAACATCCCCATTTAAAAATAAACATTCTTTGTTTTGGTCACCAGGATAACACCTAAAATAGTTTTGATAATCACCGTCTGTATTTATGTCACTTGTCCCCTTGAGTACCAGATAGGGTAGCCACATAAGGCAAGGCATTTAAAACATAACCTCAATAATAGAGCGTTGTCAGTTTTAAAATACTCTTGTTTATTGGCCTTCGGGAAATTATTATTTTCAGCCAACTTACGTACTTACTGAAATGGGAGTAAATAAAAAGAAAAAGAAATTCTGGAGGAACTTAGCACAGAAAAGCACACAACGTTTAAATGTAATTAGGAGTCAACACTCACTGAGTTTCTATTTCATGCAAAATATTACAATTAAGCATAGTGTTATTTAAGAATTATAACTTTCCTACTCGGAAAAGAAGTGATACACTTCATTGAAAAAAATGATTTTACAAAAGGAATACACTTTTTGGAAATGACAATGTAACTGCAACTGCCAGTATCTTGTTACAAATTATTTTCAGTCCTACATGCAGGTCTCCCCTGTGCTATCCCAAAATAGAGCGTTCCTAGGAAAACTTTCAAGCATGAGGCAAAGAAGTTACCACTAATTTATACGGAAGAACTTTTGAGCATTACCAGACCTAAAAAATAACCTCCCTTAGGCTTTTCTGATAGCGTGGGACACATCTTGCTAATGGATGCACAAAATAAATCAAGATGAAGCCCAGATGCTCGTAGATACAGTTCAAAGCTGCGGAGTTGGTGCTGAGGTGCTGAGCACCGTTTCCAAGGAAGGAGCTTGGAGGGGCCGCGCTCGCTGCTTGGGATGCAGGCTGCCTCCAAAGGCTGGCGGCAAAACAAATGCTGAAAGCTGCTTTTGCTTTTCACTTTTTTCCGTAAAAGCCAAAATCCTCTTTGGGTTTCTTCTAGTAAGCAAAGAACCAAATTAGTTAGCAAAGGTACTAAATATAGGTCTTTTGTAAAAGTGAAGCAACATAATGCTAACTTTTGAAAACGGGGTGTGTGTGTGTTGGGGGCAGGGTACCTGTAGTAATTTTCCGTAGAAAGCCAAAGCAACTAATAGGGTGTAAGAAACAGAAACCCACCAGCTAATTGTTATTGTATTACAATATTGTATTGTTGTCGTTTTAGCTTGTTATTTTTGTTATTGTATCTGAGTGACACACACAACAGATTCACCAGTCATTTTAGGTGTCAACTTAGAAACGGTAATAGCTTTGGAAGCACATTCATCCATTCAGAATGTTTGGGAGGGCTTTCACAAAGGGGACAACACTTTTATTAGCCTTAAAGGGGAAACTGAAGTTTTCTGGGCAGGAGAGGAAAATGGACATTCCAGTGAAAAGCCTTCCAAGAGGGGCACTGGGTGGCTCAGTCGTTGAGCCTCTGCCTTCGGCTCAGGGCATGATCCCGGCGTTCTGGGATCGAGCCCCGCATCAGGCTCTTCCGCTGGGAGCCTGCTTCTTCCTCTCCCACTCCCCCTGCTTGTGTTCCCTCTATCGCTGGCTGTCTCTCTCTCTGTCAAATAAATAAATAAAATCTTAAAAAAAAAAAAAAAAAAAAGCCTTCCAAGAGCCAAGTCTTCAAAATGTGAGATTTGGTTACACTTTGGGCGATTGTGGCATAAAATTGTGGATTGGGGAGGGAGAAGTAAATTGAAAAGGTTAGTTGGGATTTATTTTTCTGTTAAAAGTGAAAGCAAATTCAATCTCAAGTACCTTTAACTGAAAAGATATTTAGCTTATGTTCTTGACAAACCTAGGGTTAGATAAGGGTAAGTAAGCTTTCAATCTCTTCTCAATTCAGAGCCTTTCTCAACTAGCAGGATTCAGTTTCTTTGCATTGCTCAGCTCTGGTTCTTGTCTGTTGAGTTCATATTTTGCTAGACACACTCCTTACCATGGTGTGCACTTTCTGCCCTATGTTTCTTCCCGGTTCAAAGCTGGAGGGAAAGAGAGGAAACCCTTTTTTTTTTTTTTTAAATCACTCCCATGCTTGTCCTATAATTCATTCTGATTGGATCCATTTCATCAGGTTCCCACTTCTGATCCAGTACTGCAGAGTACTATTGGCCAAGTGTATGGTGATACTCCACTCTGAGCTGAGGATAGAGACCCCCTTGAAAAACTGAGGTTATGGGTCATGGCAGCTGAAAAACAACAAAGATCCATAATAGATTGTCCTTTTGGCCATCTATCATAAAACAGCCTTATCCTTGTTGCCAGTTATTGTATCCAGGTCCAGGTCTATGCCTCTGGTTAATTTCAATTCTTATTCATGTAGTTCTTCATGGTCCGGCAAACTAACAGGAGAGTTACCTCTATACAATAACCTATCATTTGCAAAAGACAATGACAGAGGAAAGAAATATTTGCAAAAAACTTCTGTTGGGTGGGTCAAATGAGAAATAAAATACAGTGGCCAAGAGTCCACTAATACCTGGCTCAAAAAAAAAAAAAAAAAAAAAGTTACAAGGGTTCTTTGCCCTGTTTGCTCTGGTGCTAGAAGGAATTGTTTTGTCAGTAACTCTGAATCAGTTGGCCTGATTCTTCTTTTCTGGGTGGTTTTCCTTATTTATTTGTTTGGGGTTTTGTTTGTTTGTTTATTTATTTGGTTTTTCTTGTGTTTTTTAATTCTCAGTGGTCAAATGGGAGATGTACATGCGGGGTATGCCCCACCCCCTTCCACAGTGATAGAATTAGGAATTTGGGATATGTCTTAGAGATTGTAATTATAGCCTATTGTTTCCCAGTGCGGATGGGACAACACTCTAAAAATTTAAGTGGGCTTTCGATCTATGTGTTCTAAACAACTCCATGGTCTCCTACGAAAGACCAGAAATCACTTCAAGTGAGTCTTTTTTTTCTTAAAGATTTTATTAATTCATTAATTCATTTGGGGGGGAGGGGCAGAGAGAGAGGGAGAGAGAGAATCTCCATCAGACTCCGCATCCAGTGCGGAGCCTGACTGGATGTGAAGCTCGATCCCACAACCCTGAGATCATGACCTGAGCTGGAACCAAGAGTCAGACGCTTAACCCACTGAGCCACCCAGGCACCCCTTCAAGCAAGTCTTTGTATTAGAACGAGGTCCCATATTTCTGTCTCAATACCTTCCAGGTACATTGCTCTGCCCATCCCCTTCATCTAATTGTCTCAACCTTGCTTCTGACTTGGGACTCTTTACCACACTGAGTGGGGCAGGAGATAGAACTGCTCTGACTCTTGCCCCCAAGTACATGTTATGTGGTATCTTTCAGGTGGGGTAATCATCCTCTTTTCTAAGTGGTTTAAAATAGGAACTTCTTTGGAGGAACCTGGCTTCTCACAGGCTTTAATATTATTTCCTCCTATTGTTCCTACTTCTCTGCTTTTGCTGGCAGTAACTTTAGTTTGGAAGAGAGAATTCAGCTTTGTAATCTTTAAATTTCTCAGTGACCTTGAATAGGTCTTGGGGAGAAAGGTATTTCTCAGTAAAGCCACATTTTTTTTTTTCCTGGCTGCATTTAAGTGAACCAATTTCAACATAAGCTTGTCTTTTTCTTATAGGACTTAGAGAACCATAGGAACAAGAACCACATTTCAAAATCTCACATTTTTCATATCGAGATCAGGAATGCTGTTGCCTCAGTAAGGATAAGTTCTGAGCACCAAGCTAAAATGGGATGTGTATTTACCTATTTCTACCCTCTACCACCAAATTACGAATACTATTATCTGCCCCTGATCAGAAGCGTGAGAGTTCTCCCCTCTCCTTGATTCTGTCAATTTTGAATTTGGTGTCAGCTATTGGCAATGTTCCGTTCTTAGGGCCAGCTCTCTATCTTTTGATAAGTGAGAGAAAATACAATCCAGAGTGCTTTGTCACAAAGAAAGTGTATTAATTCATAACTGAAAAGTCCAGGACTTGCTTGATTTTGGGGATGTTAACAGGATCAAGTTTTCTTTTGTTCATGTTTTAGATTCATGTTTTCTGTATTGATTATTTATTTATTTGAGAAAGAGAAAGCATGACCCCAGAGAGAGGGGCAAGGGGAGGGGGAGAGAAGCAGACTCCCTGCTGAGCAGGGAGCCCTGACTCAGGGCTCCATCCCAGGACCCTGGGATCATGACCTGAGCTGAAACCAAGAGTTGGTGGCTCAAATGACTGAGCCACCCACACACCCCTTGATTCCTTTTTTAGAGGGTATGCTGGTTTTGTGCCGTTTTTGCTAAACTGGAACCACAGTTCTTTTTTCTCTATGATTCTGGATTAGGGTTTGCCACAAGTGAAATGCAGCAAGACTTAGAAAGTGGAAATGAGGGGCTCCTGGGTGGCTCAGTCGTTAAGCGTCTGCCTTCGGCTCAGGGCGTGACCCCAGAGTCCTGGGATCAAGCCCCATATCGGGCTCCTCTGCTGGGAGACTGCTTCTTCCTCTCCCACTCCCCCTGCTTGTGCTCCCTCTCTCACTGGCTGTCTCTCTCTCTCTCTGTCAAATAAATAAATAAAATCTTAAAAAAAAAAAAAGAAAAAAAGAAAGTGGAAGTGAAGCTGTAGGCATTAAGCTTTGAAAGTCGGTGTAGGATGCCAAACTATGTTGACTGCCTATGTGGATTTGTTTTACCTTGTTGATATGGGACAGCCATGTGGCCTGTAACTCTTTTATCACCTGCTGCACCTCATCCTTCAGCTTCTACGGGTCCAGGTAGAGCACATGTGCAACATCATTAAGAAATGCATCAGCTTCTTCATCCCTTATTCCATGTCGCTTCTAGTTGTTCCATTCCCTGATCAAACCCTAATAATATAGATAGGTTCTCTTTTTGTATTCACAGTATGACAAAAGTAACTTCAGCTGACATCTCCCCAAGTTCAAGTCCAGTGGAAAAGACTTGTGTCTTTTTTAAGTTCAAGGATTCTTATTGGATCACCTTGGGTCATCATTAATTTTCTATCAATGTCTGTGACCAAGAAGAGAAAACTGTGCTTATTGGCTAAGCCTGTCCATATTTCCACCCTTAAATTATTCACTGTGGTCTAGGGAATTCAGTGTATTGATTGGCTAGTTATGAGTCACATGTTCCTTTTCCAAAAAAGTGGGTGCACTGAATGAAGAGGGGTTGATTTCCAAAAGACTTCAAGATGTTGCAACCAGAGATATAGAGAAAACACAAAATGTTCATTACAGGGTGGACTACAACCTGTGGTGGCCTTAAAGATCTGGACATATTTTATAGTAATGGAGAGTCATCGAGAATTTCTAAAATTAGGGGACATATGTAATCCAATAGACTCCTCAAGTGTTGAGATCAATATTTCATTTGATTTTGTTTTCTCCACTCTAACATTGTGTCTACAACACAGCGGTTGCTCAAAAAATCATCATATTGTTGAATAATATGACCTATGTTTGTGAAAGATGGTCAGATACTATGTGGAGTATCGAGAAGTGGGAAGTAATTGAGCCAGAATTATGGATTTGTCTGGATAATAGATCCAGATGGAAAGAGAAGGACACTAGGCTGGAATTCTGGAATATACCAATATTTAAGGGCCAAGGAAAACGTGAAGATAAAGAAGAATGAGAAACAGTAAAAATGTATAAAGAAAACTTGAGCAAGTTTTTCTTTTTTTGTGACTTCATTAGACTAGTACTGGACTAGCACTCAGGGAAACTGAATGTTTATATGCTTAAACAATTTTTGAACACATTCATGGTAGTGCATGGCTCAGAACAAATAAATGAAAAATGGATTTTTTAACAGGCAGGAAGTTGGAATTAATAACCAATAAAAACAACTTTAATGGCAGGAACTGAATAAAACGTGTCTGTTCTTAGGGAAAAAAAATATAGGCAGATTTGACAGTTTATCCAAGTTTATCATAGGATGACCGTATGAGTCCAATTTTTACTAAGTAACATTTTGGGACACTCCATTTATTATTTATCAGTAACACTTTAAAATGTCTCCTAACAAGAAACACAGATATCATACATAAATCTGCTATTCTTTCATAGTTACTTCTGACTTTTAGAGTTCATCTTTTTAAATCAGTTCCTAAGTATTCATTTAGCCAGGGCCACCACCTAAACTGAGAACCTTAGGGAAATCTAGGGTTTGTGGTTTGTATTACAGCTTCTCAGGAAGATAGCATGAAGATGTGTAATATCTTTGTATTGTCTTAGGAATTTATCACTTATGGATATAGTGATCTATTTTCTCATGGCTTGACTCTATAATTACAGACTTTAAAAACAAATCATGTCATGATTAGTCCAGAAATGTCAACCATAAAATTGTCAGGTATCAATTATAAAATTCACAGCATTATATAGATATTAGCAGTATTGTTTTGTTCTCAGAACATCAGCAGTTATGCACAACAATTATTGCCATGCTGCATATTTTTAAAATCCCTTTAGTAAGATAATGCCTGCTTCAGTGATAATAATATTTTATCTATCCTTTGTTCTTTCTGCCCAAGGTATTAAAAATTACTAGCTCCCACAGGTTTTTTTTTTCCCTTGTAAGTTTTGGTTAAAAAAAAGCCAACAACATGCCAAAAAACAAAATAAAACAAAAACCCTCCACCATAATAAAACTCAATTCAAAGAAAAGGTAAACTGCTAGTTAGAGACTATCCATGAACTAGGATCATGTTAGTGAGATATTTCAGTGCCAAGCACATCAAAAGAATTACAGTCACTCACAGGCTCTTCACATAAAATTTGCAGGTCAGTTCTTTTAACACACACATAAAAATAAAAATCTGATACTATGTAATACAAAATTCAAAAAGTGAACCATTTGCAAAGCAAAAGAAGCAAAGAAAAATTCAAACTCTTATCATTCTGACACTTGAGATTTTAAAAAAGGAAACCTTTAAAATGATCATTATTGGAGCAATGGGATGGTGCAGTCGGTTGAGCATCTGACTCTTGGTTTCAGCTCAGGTCATGATCTCAGGATCATAGGATCAAGACCCTGAGCTCAGCAGGGTGTCTGCTTAAATTTCTGTCTCCCTCACCCTCTACCCCTCCCACCCTCCCCAAGTAACAAATAAATCTTTAAAAATAAAATAAAATAAAATAAAATAAAATAAAATAAAATAAAATAATCATTATAGACAATAAGCAGTTGGAAAAATAATAAAAATAAAATAAAAATTAATAATAGTAATAAAATAAAATAATTACAAAATTGATATAATTGGTTCAAAGTCAGATGTAAGTCCATGATTAAACAATAACACCAAAATGAACTAAGTCTTTAACATAGGATAGTCCAGAAAAAATTATAAATCACACTTAAAAAGAAAAGAAAGGGAAAAAAAAAAAGAATGAAGGAAGAAAAGGAAAAAAAAGGAAAGAGTTAAAATAAGTGTATTAAGAAAGAGAAAAAAACAGTGGAACGGCAAAGGAAACATGAGTTAATTCTTTGGGAAAAAATGGAATGTTAAATTTCTGGAAACTGTAATCATGAAATACAAATTTTTCATGAGAGGGAAGGAATACAAAACATATAAGTAGGATATTAAAATTATAAAATAATGCTGTATACGCCCCAATGCTAATACATCTAAAAATTTCTATGGAATAAATGATCTTGTGGGCAATAACAAACTTCTAAAGTATGCCAAGAAATAGGAAGTAAAATGAAAAAATGCATATTGAAATATTATTTCCACATAAAACTTTAAATAAAAACAGATGATTTATTACAAATTTACAAGGAACAGATTTAACATTTCCATGCCAAATCACGTGGTCAGGAGTATAGAAAAGGATAGAAAATTATCCAATTCAGCCTCTGAAGACGATATTGTTCTGAACGTATAATCATTTTTATGATTGTAAATGTGAAAATTCAAAATAAGATCCTAGCAAACTATATAAAACAGACTGTTAAGAAAGTCATCACTATTTTCAAGTATTTTTTTTCCACAAGAAGATAGTTAAAAAGTAGCAACATAAGATATTATATATAATATGTATATATTCATATATAATATTTATATATAATACATGTAAGATATTATATACAATGTGTATATGTTTATATTTAAGACAATATTAATAATATTAAAAAGTAGCAACATAAGTTATTATATATAATAATATGTATATGTATATACGTTCAATAAAAAAAGAGCTATTTCAAAAGAGGCTAAAAATGTATTTGATAAGAGTGAATACCTACTACTTGTCAAATCTCTTAGAAAATGAGGAATAGAAAAATCCTTTGTTTCCAGTCTTTTCCCCAGATCCACAGCAGCCACCCACTTTTGTGGTCCTACTCTGTATTCTGCTATCACTAAGATCTCTATTTCAAACATCCCACTCTAGCCCCACTTTTTAGCCTTCTGGTTCCATTTCTCTACTAATCCCCAGGACAGCTATTTGAATTAATTCAGATCCTAAATCCACTTATCCTACATCTACATTGTTTTGGCCTCCTCACCCCCATCTTCACTTACCTTTAGCCTAGTTTAGATTGCAAGGTGAATCATCAGACTCCCCTGTAAACAGATTAATCTCCATTATTATCCTCTTCATTCCTTGTAATAACTATCATTTCTCTCTAACTTAACTACAATCCTCAAAACGCTCTCAACCCGTCTGATAGTCCCACTCCATCTCCCATGATCGGAGACTGGTACGTGACCCTCTATCTTCTTTCCACAACATTCTCCCACCATCTCCAGTGAGACTCACTGTCAGACGATGATTTAGTTTCCAACTCATGGATTGATTAGATGCAGGCTCTCCTTCTGCTCGTCTAAAGATATAAAAGCTTAGCTGGGATTTGTATCCCTAATTCAGCCTTCTACCTGTTAAAATGGGAGATGTCTCTTTGCTCCAACCAGGCCAATATCTCCACCAGAGTACGTCACTTTGATACATACAAATCTAACAACTTTTTTCATTCTACTTGTTAAAATGGAAGCACCCCCGATGTGATCACGGGTGGACTCTTCTATTCACTTGAATTAAATCCCTTGCGTCTTCTCAAGGACTTGTATTCTGTCTCTGTGTGAACACCCTTCCTTCCCACCCAACTGGTTCATTCTCATGGGTATACAATCAGACCCTCAGGTTTAGATGGATGGGTCTATAATAGACCTTTTAAAAACTCTTTGTTTTTAAAAAGCAACGATGATCACAACAAAAACAAAACTTTGACCCATATTAATCTAGTTTCTCTGTATCTGTCTCAACAAACTACAGTTAATTTTTTCTACCCTTTGCCATCAAATTATTACCTACCATGGATTTTTTGTCTTCCTCAAAAATGTTTTTAATGTAATTTTTTGAGAAAGCAACACATGACTATAGTAAAGATCCAAATTGTACTAAATGTTAGGCAGTACAAAGTAAGCAATTTTTCTATCATTGATCTCCAATGCTCAGGTTTTTCTTTCTTGAAGTGATTTTATTTTTGTTATTTTGCACAAAGTATAGCACACTTTGCTTTTCCACTTAAGGATTTATCAAGGAAGTCTTTCATGGAAAATGTATGTGGTTATGCCTCATTCCTTTTAACAAATTCATGGCTTGCTATCTCCCATAAATGCCACTCTGAAAATCTTTGTAATTATATTTTATGGCATATGTTTATAGCATAAAGTCTTAAAAGTGGAATTATCAAATAAAGGGTGTGTTTATTTACAGTTTTGATAGATGTTGTGAAATTGCCTTCCCCGGGGTTGTAATGCATGTTTGTACCAATGCTGTATGAGAGAGACTTTTTTCCCATGCCTTCCCTAACTCAATGTATTAGGAAAGTTTGCTTTTCGCCAAGAGCATTAATTGAAAACTTGATAGCCAAATGTAATTTTTAACAACAGTTTTATTGAGGTATAACTGATATACAGAGAACTGCTCACATTTAGCCTGTATAATTTCGTGAGTTTGGATATATACAAACACCTGGAGTCCATCACCACAATCAAGGTAATAGACCTATCCAACATCTCCCGAAGTTTCCTTGTATTCATCCCCCTCTTTTCTGTGGTAATAACTCATAACATCAGACTTACCCTCTTAAATTTTGAAGCGCGTAATACGGTACCGTTAATCGTAGGTACCATATTTGTAAGCAGACAAGAGTTGTTCAGTGGATATAAAGCTTCAGTTATGCAGTCAGAGTGTAAATTCTAATGTACATTCATTTTGTTATGATTGAGGTTGAGATCTTCAAAATTTTATTTCTTTTTTTCTGTGAATTCATGTGTACACATTTTTAAAATGTGGGTTGCTGATAATTTTCCAACTGATTTGTATGGACAGTACATACATAAAGAGAATTAGCTTATTAGAATATGTGTTACTTAAAAATCTAAGTTACTGAGTTATAATTTATTGTTTTTAAATTTTTCTTGCTATGGAAAACCTTTTAATTTTTTAAATTAAAATAAATTCTTTTTTTAATTAAAATAAATTCTTTATCTTAAAATAGAGAATAAAAGAATTTTTCAGTGTTTTTCTTCCATATTTTGTGGTTTAAATTTTTTACTTATAAAAATTGGCTTTTCTGAAATTTATTTAGTGTAAAGATTGAAAGAAGGAATCTAGCTCATTTATTTTCTCCAGATTCTATCCAATTATCCTAACACCAATTTTTAGAAAGATTTATTTATTGGAGAGAGAGAGAAAGAGAGAGAGAGCATGGGCACAGAGGAGCATGTGACAGAAGCAGAGAGAGACTGTGAGTCCCAAGCAGACTCCGAGCTGAGCGGAAAGCCTGACATGGGGCTTGATCTTATGATCCTGAGATCATGACCTGAGCCAAAACCAAGAGTCGGTTGGTTAACTGATTGTGCCACCTAGGCACCCCCACCCTAGCAACATTTAATCAACACCTACTCTGCTCCCTTACCTCACTGACTTAGAATGCTACTTTCACCAGTAAAAAACAATTCATATATATTTAAGACTATGTATCGACTATCTGTGGCCAGTGCTAATATTTCCTGTTGTTTTATAACATATTTTATTATCTCGTATGACCAATCTATGTTCATTACTCTTCCGCCTCAGATTTTCCTGGATGTTGTTGCAAGTTAACTTTTTTCTTTTCTTTTTCTAAGATTTTATTTATTTATTTGAGAGAGAAAGAAAGCACAAGGGGATGGAGAGGTGGAGGGAAAGGGAGGAACAGACTCCCCACTGAGCAGGAGCCAGAACCAGGGCTCAATCCCAGGACTCTGGGACATGACCTGAGTTGAAGGCAGATGTTTAACCAACTGAGCTAATTTTTTTCTATATAGACATTAGAATCAACTTGCAAAATTTCATGAACAATTCTGGAATAAATTTATTAGGACCAAGTTAAATGAATAAATTATCTTAGGGAAAATGGGTTTATTTATGATACATCATTTCATCAAAGAACAAACACAATAGAAATTTCAGCTTGTTTAATTTCTCTTATAATTTTGGTAGTTTTATTTAATATTTTATTAACATAGATTTTGTGGAATTTTTGTTAGTCTTGTTCATAATTTGATGCAACTTGGAATTTTTAAGAATTATACTTTCCAGCTGATTATTGTTCCAATCACTGTTTTACTCAAATGGTTTTTGTCCCTCCCAGTCACTGAATGTTTCTTGTCAAGATAACCCTGGCCTCTCTTTTATACAACCCAGTGGTCATCCTCTCTTTCTTTATTTTGATTTCCAACATCAATTGACCATATGCCGAATCTATCCTCCTTGAAAATCTTCCCTCTTATGGCCTCTTTGACATCATATTCTCCAGATTTTTAAAAATTCAAGTCACCAGGAACTTTCTTTCTATGTACTTTGATGTTCCTTCCTTTTTACCTGACTTTCAAATGTTGTAGTGTCCTTGGGTCCTTTTTTCCTCTCTAGCTACATTCTCCCCTAAGTGACTTCATTGGGCCTTACACATGCTCTCTTCTCTATTGTATTTCAGAATCATCGTTAGAGACTTTTAGATGTTGAAGACTGTCATGTATCAGATTATGTTTCCCTGGGAGGGGGGTGCTCATAAACCTCCAAAAGAAGGTACATACATGCTTCTTTAAAAAACTCTCAGAAGGGTAATGACTCCTTCAGGCATATATGAGCTGCAATGTTCACATTTGAGATAATACAACTGGCAAAATGATGCAAAACTTGACTTTGTAGCAAAAACCATAAATAATACAACATCTACTCTGCAAGCCTTCCAAACTAGTCTAAATTCGTTAGCAAGGGTCGTGGACAATTTATATCATCCTCACTTTTCTCTTAATTAAGGCAGATTTATACTGCAGGAAAAGCTCTGGCTGCATCTTTATACTACAAGAAAAACACGTGAACCCATGACTCACCTAAGAAAAAGAAGTTACCTCACTTTCTAAAACAAACACAAGTGGCTCTATTCCCTGGGCTTTAAAATCTAGAATCCTGGCCTCAAGATTTCTGTCAAGACTGATGATCATTTTGTATCTAATAATCGCCTGTACTACAGTCGGCGGGTGTATTCTGACCCATTTCAAATGTTACTACGCAGCAACGGTCACACAAGAGTGTTGAACAACTCCTCCTGCAACAGAAAGAGCAAGTAACTCATCTTAGTCCGACTATGATTACTAAATTTTCCAGGGGGAAAAAAAAAAACCCTGATCAGAAAAACCTCACATAGGGGCGCCTGGGTGGCACAGTTGTTAAGCATCTGCCTTTGGCTCAGGGTGTGATCCCAGCGTTCTGGGATCAAGCCCCACATCAGGCTCCTCCGCTGGGAGCTTGCTTCTTCCTCCTCTCCCACTCCCCCTGCTTGTGTTCCCTCTCTCGCTGGCTGTCTCTCTCTGTCAAATAAATAAAAAAAAAAAAATAAATAAATAAATAAATAAAATCTAAAAAAAAAAAAAAAAGAAAGAAAGAAAGACAAACCTCACATAGCCTAAAGGGAAAATGGAGAAAAAGAAAGCAGCCCATGACCTCTGGGACTGGCCAGGTGCTATCAGCTATGCTGGTGCATCAGGCAAAACCCCTCTGTGACCAGGATAAATCAAGACAAAAGCAAGATCCCTAGTAATCATATCTGAGCGTTGAAAAAACATAAACGCTACCTAAGCTGCCAAAGAGCAAACCGTTCTCTGGTCCCTAAGAGGAGTACCTGCCGCTGCTTCTCCACTTACAGATTCAGTTTCAGTCCAGTCTTCCTTCCAGATAAATGTATGAGGATAGACGATCATATCTCAATAAATAAATAAATTAATAAATAATCAAAGAATTACTCCTGCTTCCTGTTAGCATCTAATCCACAGCAAACACCCGTTTCCTCAAATCCTCCCGAAAATCATCTAACATGGACTCAGATTCATTAATTGTGAGTTTTAGTGATAAAAATTGAAAATTAATAAGCTAGGGAGCCATAAAGAGTTAAGGATTCTTAATAAAAATGAGGAAACCATAAGGAGTTTATAACTATGTACCTACTTATTAAGGAAAGTGAATGCAGTCATCTCATGTTCAATAGAAGAGAGGGAAAATGATAGCATTTTCAATGGAAATAAGTATAATCAAGTGCTGAGATTACTGTATTGAATGAATAAATTAAATATCAAGGAGAGACAAAGTCTGTTCATGGCATGGGTCTCAACTCAAGAGTTCAGTAGTAATTTTCAATAGGAACAGGATTTCTATCATCTAAGTTCCACTGTTTTATGACATTTTATATTGGGGTTTTGTAGTGTTACTTGATTTTTCACATGCTCATTTCTTTTCATACTAACTATATTTAAATTATTGAAGTCTAGTACCTCATCAAGTATTTTCTTTATCATGTTTTGTACTTTAGTACAGGGGCTTTTTTACATTGATTAATTTTTTTAAAAGATTTTATTTATCTATTTGACAGAGAGAGAGCACAAGTGGGGGGAGCAGGAGAGGAAGAGGCAGGCTCCCCACCAGGCAGGGAGCCCAATGTGGGGCTCAATGCCAGGATCCTGGGAGCGTGACCTGAGCCAAAGACAGATGCTTAACTGACTGAGCCACCCAGGTGCCCCAGACATTGATTAATTTTGATATTATTTACTGATTCATTTTAGTATCTTTTAGAATTATGTGAAATTTATTCAAAATTAGTTGTTGTTGTGTTTTTTTGCATGTGTCATGGGTCAAATAGACACATATGATACCAAATGATCAAACTGAAAGAGAGAACTAACTTTGCCCAGTTAAATATTTAAAATGCATAAAATAACAGAAAGGAAATGTTCTTTGCAGTTGTACCAACTAAAAGCCATTCTATCGTTAGGAATATTCTTTCATGCAAAGTGAAAATCAAGAAAGGTTGAAAAAAATGTATTCAGAAGTCCAGGATCCATTGAGAGACAAGTACCTTTATCATTTTTAAGATTTAATGAAAGATTGGCTTATTTGGCCTGTCTCTTTCCTGGCTAACAAGCTGCTTTTTCTTCCACACTCATGCTGTTTTAATTAATCCTACCGGTTGCAATAGCTTGATTTTCTGGAGAACGAAAGGAGCTGTTTTGTTCTGTAAACACTTTCTGTGGGTGCTTGGACACATGAGGAGATGAATAAACAAATGATAGATCTTTTCTAACTAATACTGCTAGTTTACCAAGCGCAAACAGAAGATGAAAGCGTCTTTGTTTTGGTTCTCATCTTTTCTTCAGAGGAAATGCCCAACCATGACTGTTCATTGTTTATAAAAGTCTCAAGGAATTAGTTTTTTCAGAGCTGATGATTGTTTTTTGAAAAGGAAATGTGAGAAAAAAGGAATGTAGCTAAGAGACAGAAATACTGTTTTGGGGCAGTATGGTTGTAGTTAACCGTACAAATCTCCGGTACAGTTCCTTTCTTTATATTGCTTCTGGCAAAAACTTGGACAATGTTTTCCTCATCAGTTTTTGTCATGACCACTGTCTACTCTGCTTTATTTTTTTTTTACTAGGTTGTCCTCTGATGCTAAGGCATATATTAAACTCATATATATATGTGTGTGTGTATATATATATATATATATATATATATATATATATTTAATTTTCTGACTTTAAATTCTTTGATATAACTCCCCATAATAATTCTGGCTTTGTTACTGACACTGTCTAAACACAGAAATATTGGCCATTGAGTTCTTTTTGGTCAATAAATGGGAATACACTTCAAATGGAAAAATAACAGCGATCTTATATGCCATATTAAGGCATTAGGACGGTGTTCTGTAGATGAATGGAGATTTATTACAGGTGTTTAAGTAGTATTTAAAAATGGTATCTGTGTTAGCATTCTGCCAACAATATAGATAGCATATTCAAGGGGACTGCTAGGAAGTCACTACAGGTGACCATAGTTACTATAAGTGACATAATCAGGGCTCTTTAAGGTGAGGTCAGACTCAAGAAATGGTTATAAAATAAAAGTAGCGGGGCTTGGTGATTGGTCATTTGGGAACATGAGGGGAAGAAACAGTCTCTGTGCTCTAGGCTATGTCTTATTTAAGAAGCCTTCATCGGGCGCCTGGGTGGCTCAGTCAGTTAAGCTTCCAACTCTTGATTACAGCTCAGGTTATGGTCTCAGGTTCCCGGAATTGAGCCCAGCATCAGGCTCCACACTCCGAGGAATCTCTTCCTTTTCCTCTGCCTACACTCCCGCTGCTGTTCCCCTGCTCATGTGCACGCTTTCTTTCTGTCTCTCAAATAAATAAATCTTAAAAAAAAAAAAAAAAAAGAAGTCTTCAAGCCAATATTATTTCTATCCCCTCGTGAATAAATGGAAAGCCTGTAATGATATCCTGAGGTTTTTATTTTTAAATTTTTATATGTTTCTTAATTTCCAAATGGCCCAGCCAGTTCTAGGCCTCAAACACATCTACTTGTATGATAAGTACTTTTTGTTTCTCCTTTAATTTTTAAATTCCAAGGAAAGAAGCTACAATATTGCCAGGATGTCCAATAGGCACTAAGCGAAGTCAATATTACACAGCCAAAGTCAATATTAGAAGGGTGACATTATAAAACAAACACGATTTTATTTTGTTAATTGATGACCCTAGTGTTCGGTTACTCTTTGTGTTTTATTTTCCAAAGAAACACCTATGAAATTTGACATTTTCTGGGATCTTAAAACCCACTAGAATAAATACTGATATAATACTAAAACATTAGGGCTACCAATGTATCTTAATATGGATTTCAAAATGTAGAATGAGAGTAGGGTTTATCACTCACAAGCAAAATTTGTTATAACTTCAGAATCCCCTTCTGATGTTGAGAGGATATTCATGCAATAAATCTGTGAATATGTATATACAGCAAATTGAGAATTAAAAAAGGAAAAGGTAGATTATTATTGGATTTTCCTATTAATATATGTAAAAGATAAAAAATACTTTAAAATATTTTCTATTAGTAGTAATAGATACTAAAATTATGCTATTTTTTGCCTTTTATTATTATTATTTTTTAAATATTTATTTATCTATTTTAGAGGTGGGGCAGTGGAGGGGCAGAGGGAGAGAGACTCTCAAGCAGACCCCGAGCTGAGCGCACAGCGCGGGCGAGGCTGGATCTCAGGATCACTGGCTAAGCTGAAACCAAGAATCAGATGCTCAGCTGACTGTGCCACCCAGGTGCCCCCATTTTTTACCTTTATAAACACGTGTGTTTTTCTTAAAGACCCAGAAAATAACTCTATATTTAGAGATATAAATCTGTTTCATTTTTACTGTTCTAGATGGGGAAACAAAAATCATTAGGAAATATCTAGTATCTCTGAAGAAGCAGAAATCCCACAGAAATTCTCAATTGGCCTATTTCATAACTATTTCATTAAAAAATTGGAACAACCATATTTGTTGGGAAAATACCCATAAAAGTATAGAGTTTCATTTCCTGAGAATGCCTGAGTATGTTCCTTGCCCGCTGATAACCAAATGAAAGTGGCAGTCAACTCTCCAAAACATGGCAGCCTAGTGGAGCTTGTTATTCCAAGATGATGCAAGACCAAGACTTTAAGATCCACAGAAACATCTAGGGAAAGCAGTGGTCCTTTGCTCTCTCTAGAACTTTCAGTCTTTTTTTTTCCTGGATTAAGAATCAGCACTTGAATTCATGTCTTTTCTCTGATCTTTGCTGCCCTCTACTGACTCATACTGCACTTCTTTTTCTGCTTAAATCTACTTAATCTATATCCAATTAATGTAATTATTGTGTTGAATTAAGTATTTATGGGAAGCCAACCTTTAAAGATTTCCAACTTACAGGCAAAACATCTACCTTGCCTTTAGGTTAACTCCACTGGTCCAAAGAATAAATTAGAGGGATTACTCACCCATAACTGACAAAATTGTTGAAAAGAGAAATAATATTCCAGTTTATTAAAATAACAGAAGCATAATTTGACATACTATCTCAAGGGATGGAGGCAATATAAAAATACTTAATGGACTTATACAAAATTTTCACATTTTATACCAAATAGTACCATGGTAGATACAATAATTACCTAAGAAAATAACCAAAAAATATAAACGAAGTCCAAGTATTTTTACAAGGATGTTAGTAACATTTATATAAATAACCAAACAAAATTATAAATGAAGGATGTATAATACGGCTGAAATTGAGAAGTCCTTATAAAGGTGTGTGTGTATTTCTATATATATATATAAAATTGTGTGTCATGTTGACATTAAAAACAGATTTCATATGATAATAATCATGATATCCTCAGTCATATAAAATATAAAATTTAAAGTATAAAATAAAATAGCATGTAAAAGTGAAGACAGTAAAATTCAGAAAGGGCTTTACCACTTGTATGTGAAAAGTGAATTTGTATTTTTGTGTAACTGATTTGCTTTTGCTGTATGGATGAATAATTATGCATGAAAAAGAAATGAAAGAAAGTGGCATGTGCACGCATGATAAGGCTTGGTGAAATATTGTCCAGTATTATTTCCATTTAACCTTGCTTGGATCACAGCTGAGGTTTATAGATTTAGAGTGCTAGGCTGAATAGCCGCTTGGCTATTATGAAAAATTCATGGTCTCAGGCAAGATTTCAATCACTGCCACATCTCTAAAGGTGATAAATAAAAAGCCCACCTTTATTCACACAGATGCTCCAAATGGTAACATCTATAATGTGATGCCTAAAATTACTGAATGAAAAAGGGAAACAAAGCTTATCTTTATGAATTCTAGAACTTTTATTTTAATTTGGTCTACCAAAATTTTCCTACTAGTTTAAGTTCAGAGGTCATTGTTGAATTCATAATACCACCAAAGTCTTCATACTATTTTAAAGCCGAATGGATGAGTAGCTGAAATTATCCTTCTGTTCTATTTTCTGAAATTTACACCTCCATGTTTCTAGTTTTCCTCTTCGAAATATTCATCTATGATTCACTTTTTACCTCCTTTTCTTTCCTGCCTGAAAGTGGCCATCTCTTAAGGTTTTGTTCTCTGTCTTTCCATTTCTATCTCTATGTTCTTACTCTCTCAAGCCTTGAGAATTATCTCCCTGACTGCTTTTCTCATTCCCCTTCTGCATTTCTAGTAGTCTCCTGCACACAGGTCGCCTGCTTCACTGACACCTCCAACACAAGTGTAAAATTAAGTTCCTCTCAAACAAATTGGGAGGATGGTAGTGATCACTGAGTTCAGCCCCCTTTTAGGTTAAAAATCTGAGGCTACAGAAGCAAACTTACTTGCCCAAGCTCACACATTAATTGGGAGTAACTGCCAGTCAGTACAGCATTCTTCCTACCACACTAAACTTCCTATTCCCTGGCTAATTTCAGATTTCTTCTCCTACATGATTCTTTCCAAAATTATCTTCAGTCATCCACGTATGAAATCATGGTTTAAAAAGATTATTCTTCTTTGCTCCAAAATCTGGTCATTCTGTTCCATTCCATTGATCCATTGATTATTTTTTACAATAACATCTACACCTTTCTTAAAAATTTTTCAGTCAAGTCAATTAAAATCAAGAGTTCTACAAAGCCTGCAATAAAAAGTAGTGGGCCATATCTACATTTCTTTCCCATCCTTGATTTCTGTTCTAAGAGGCAGATGGTCTTATACCTTTTACCTGCTTTTTTTCCGAGATTCACCATCATGTATCCTAAAAAATGGGTATATGCTATTTTTTGCAATATTCTATTTTGTTACATAGTAACTTTTTACTTCCTTCCTTGAAAAATAAGAATTTATTTCTTTACGATATTAACAACCTTCCCTTCTCATTCCTTTCTGAACATCTTAATGTCATTATTTTAGTTTGGGTTAAATAAACATTCAGCATTTTCCTTACTGCCTTTAAATAAAAGTTACTTAAACAGGAGTCACATAAGTATGTTATGAGTATGAGTTCTTTACTGTGTAACTTTCAGTTTTCCCAGGAATTAGTACTTGTTTTATTTTCATTTATTAAATTTTTTTCTGTACCTATTACTATGTTTCACCTACAAACACTCGGAGAGAAAAGTAACTCCTTCCTCGACATATGAAACCTATCAGGTGATTAATCAATTTTTGTTTTATTCTTAGAGCCTTCCTTCCTGGAACCCTTCCGTAAGAACTGATCTAGACAGCTGTGCAGCAGTTCTGGGCTCCCCTTCTCCATGGCTGTGGCAGTTTCTGGTACTTCTCTCCTCTTGTAAACCTGCTACTGGAATTCCAAGTTTCCCGCTTCTTGATTATTCTTTCATTTTAATGAAGTCAGTCTTGCTGTAGTTTCTTGAGAAGTGTATGGCAGATAGTTTTAGAGCTTGGCTATATGAAAAAGCCCTTAGTCTACTTTCTCATTTGATGATCGACCATGTGAGTTCAAAATCTAGATGGAAAATTGTTTTTCACAGAACATTGAAGGCATGATTCCATTTTCTTTTCAGCTTCAAAGTTGCTGTTGAGAAGTCTGAGACTATTCTGACTGCCTGTTTTTAATCTGTATCTCACTTCCCTGAAATTCTGCAATACTGTGCTTTGCTGTGAAAAGCTTTTCATTCATTGAAGTGGGTACTAATCAACACTGATCTGTAAATCCAGACATTTCAGTCCTGGGTGTTTTCTTATTTCTTTCTGTATGATTTCTTTTCTTTCAAATTTTCTTTTGTCTTTTTCTGGGATCCTATTACTTGAGTGTCTGAACTTTAAGATTAAACCTCTAAAATTTTATCTGTCTTGTTTATCTTCCATTTTGCCTTTTGGTTATACCTTCTGGAGACTCCTTCATCTTTATAGTCCAACCATTCTATTTAATTTTGTTTCTGCCACTATATATATATTTTAGAGATTTTATTTATTTATTTGACAGAGAAAGAGGCAGCGAGAGACGGAACACAAGCAGGGGGAGTGGGAGAGGGAGAAGCAGGCTCCCCCCTGAGCAGGGAGCCCGATGCGGGGCTCGATCCCAGAATGCTGGGATCATGACCTGAGCTGAAGGCAGACGTTGAACGACTGAGCCACCAAGGCACCCCTCTGCTACTATATTTTTAATATCTAAGACTTTTTACTGTTTGAAATCTTCCGTCTTATTTTAACATAGTCTTCTTAGTATTGTTAGTTTATGGATTGTATTATAAACCTATATATATTATATATGTATATATCTGTTTAAGGCTATTGATCATAGGGTTTCTTGAATGCTTTCTCCTATTTCCGGGGTTGCTTTTTCTCTTCTACCTTGCTTATTCTCTTTGTCCTCTTTATTTCTAGTAAGTGGCATGGCTTTCCTTTTTTTTTTTTTTTTTTTTTTAAAGATTTTATTTATTTATGTGACAGAGAGACAGCCAGCGAGAGAGGGAACACAGCAGGGGGAGTGGGAGAGGAAGAAGCAGGCTCACAGCGGAAGAGCCTGATGTGGGACTCGATCCCGGATCGCCAGGATCACGCCCTGAGCCGAAGGCAGACGCTTTAACGACTGCGCCACCCAGGCGCCCCGTGGCATGGCTTTCCTAATCCTTGGCTGATATTTGATGGTTAAAAGTAGAGCCCTAAAAATAGATTAGAAACTTTGTGTACAATTTCAAGGCTTATTGACCAGTGAGCTTTCCTCTAGGATAGACAGGAATCCAGTTGTTTTTATCAAGGACACTCTCTCTCCCCAAATGTCAAGTGTTTTCCCTTGAGCCACTGAGATTCCAAAGAGATGAGTCCCCTAGCCCTCCACCTGTGAGGGA
This sequence comes from Ursus arctos, assembly GCF_023065955.2. Classification (NCBI taxonomy): domain Eukaryota; kingdom Metazoa; phylum Chordata; class Mammalia; order Carnivora; family Ursidae; genus Ursus; species Ursus arctos. The sequence goes on along the minus strand of NW_026622775.1, from coordinate 45,642,890 downwards.
AACTTGGTAGGTAAAGCTGTGGAAAAGCGAGAAAAGTATTATATGGGTTTCATTGTTCAGTGCGTGAACCTTCATGGAATTCCCTTCATTTCAGTATGGCCTCGCACCCTTGACTTTGTCTGGTGTCTCTGGGTTCGAAGTTTTTTTAGAGAATTATCCTCAGTTTGTTGTTGGGTGTGGACAATTTTAGGGTCTGATTTATTCTCATATAGAATTTGAGGGGCTACTAAGGTTTAAAGGCTTCTTAAGGAAAGTTTTAACAACTCTTCATGTTGTCTGCCCGTTGTACATGGCATCCTTTACAGAAACCTGATGTTTCTAACTTGTGGGTCTTTCCTGGATTCCAGAGCATGAATTCACTAGTATCTTGACTCCCCACTCTTGTATGTGGCAGACACAATCTTTATTCTTCCTCTTGTCTTCATTTTCTGCTTTATATCTTTCAATTTTTTCTTTGCATCTCAATTTTGTTGTCCTATTTCTGATTTGCCTTTTGTAATTTTATGCATTAAAAAAATCTCTATACTGAATTCTTTTAGCATTGTAACATGATTCTACATGAAGCACCAGACTTCAATAACTCCCCCCCTTTTTTTAATTTCATTTCCATTGCCTTAGATCACCTCTTATACTTAATATGAGGATAATTAAATTGGTTCCTAACTGATTTCCCTCCCTCAAGTTTTTTTTTAAACTAATAAATCCTGATAACTGTCACCAAAGAAACATCTCTAAGACATCACTCTGATTTTTATCACTCTCCTCAGAAAACTCCAGATATTTTCAAATGTCCAGAAAAGTGAATTTCCAACCCATCCATCATGTACCCAAATTTCTTCTTCTCTTCTACCATGTTTCAGTATGAATACTTTCCTCATATAGATAACTTTAATCACTGTCTTCAGAAAATGGGCACGTCTCCCCATGTTTTAGGAAAATCCTGTTCATCTAATCTTACTTATTCTTCTCATTTTCTCCAAGAAGTATTCTCTGATTCTGCCAGAAAAAAGCAAAAAAAAAAAAAAAAATTTATTGTTGTGTATTCCCTTTCAAAATCCATAATATCTACTGTGTGCCAAGTCCTGTGCTAAAAGTCCTTCAGACTTTCCTTAGGTAAAGACAAAGGCAGGTAGGCAGTAGTTTCCATAAAGAGTGAAAACTGAGAATAAGATCCCAGTGGTCAGCTGGAGTTCAGAAAGGAGGCTCCAATTTCTAAGAGGATGGACAAAACCAAGCCTCCTCTCCAGCCTTATAGGAAATGAAAATAAGGCAAGGACCCATTTCTATGGTTGGTATCCACAAGTGGATGAAGAATAAGGACGTTGTCTCCTTGTTAGTCAAGGGATAAGAGGTCAGCTCAGAACTAAAAGCAAGACGACTTGGTATAGAATTCACTTGAGTTACTTAATGGAGTCTTCACATCTCTTTATCTTAGACAGTGTTGGTCTGCAGCTTAAAGAGTTATTGAGCCTGAATACCAAGTGGTCTGGCATTTGCAGAAAGGGACTATTGTAAGTTAATAATACACTTAGAACTGTTGAAGACTAGGTCTCTCTAAACGTCACAGGAAGCTTTTTGACTCCAGGATGTGAATGTCACTCTCATTCCAGGAAGAATTCTATATTCTTCTCTTCATGATTTTCAGGGACAGATTCCATGTACTTAAGAAGGTTACTTTGCTTATTGTTAGTTTTTCAGTTAAATTTATATGGTAAAGAAATTCTTCTATGTCTAATCACAATAGTCTTACTTCACTTATTCTGACTATGATTTTGCAAAATCATACCTTTTTATGAATTAAAAAACCCCACCCATCTATAAATTGTTGGAATGTAGGGATCATGGTTACTCATCTTTGCTATTCCACCATATTAGTGCATCGGAAATGCTAAGCTGAGGTATATATAGTAGGAAGGACAATATTTTCAGCATTAGAATCTATAAATTTGTGTATCAACAATTCTACCCATAACTGTGTTACTTTAGTCATTTCCCTAAACTCTTGGGGTCTCAGTTTTCTTATTTGTTAATGCAAGATAGTTTTCCTCAAAACTTAGATGACTGTGAGGATTAAATAAGAAGTATATAAAAATGCTTTGTGATTATTAAAGCACTTTAACCACAGAGCTTTCAGGTATTAACTGAAATGAACAAATGAATGAATGCCCTCTGGTTGACTCCTATGAGTTATTTTTTTCTCCTGCGGCTATACAGAAGACACTTTCCTGCTTTATTAATGATAATGTCATATGAGGTAATGATTAAAGGAGGATTGAAAGATGATCTTTCCCACAAAACTTCCAATCATCTCCCTGACAATATGCCTAAAACACTCTTATTTTCAATTTTTTTGTACTAGGTATTTGAGTCTTTAGGAGGCACCTGTTAACCATTAAAAAAAAAAAGCAGCATAGGAGAGGTGACTTAATAATGCATGAACATCCCTTTACATATTTGTACAGATGAATAAATCAGTAGAGAGTAGAACTTAAAGACATGAAAGTAAAAGACCTATGCTTCTCTGGAGTAAAAATGCACTATGATTCTGGGGATAAGCAGAAAATGGGATTGTGAACACATGGATTAATCTTACTCATTATTTGCCTTGTTTCCTTCCCAACTTCAATTTTAAGGAGTACTAGGCATTCTTCTCTCTCTCTCTCTCTGTCCATATTTTTGTTGAACTGACTGCTGTAGGTCTATACAAAGGAGTTAAGGCTCCTTTGAAAATGTGGTAAGAATAGTTATCTACTGTCTACAAATCCTTGGCAAGCCCTCAGAAGAAAACATTTGTGGTAGATATTTTCCTAGTTTTGCCACATAATGATGTGCAATAATGATTAAACTGCCTCTTAATGAATCAAACATAAAAGCTTACCTAAATAGACAAAATCTAGATAGACATGAATAGAATGCATTATTTGATATAGTTTATTATTTATGCTATGTGATTTATTATTTATGAAAGTTATATAAAACTCCCACAATTTTCAATACTTTCTGAAAGGTAGAAACCTGAGGAATCAAATCATAGTCATTCTTGGATTCTGACTTGCTACCTTGCTCAAAATGTCAATATGAATTCAATTAAGGAAGTACGTAATATATATCCCCCAGTAGGTTGTTAGTTTTAATATACAAGTCAACTATCATTCATTAGGCACCTGTTAAATGCAAAATACTCTTCTAGGAATCATTTGTGTAACTGTGTGTATGTGCATGGGAAGGGGGTAGGAGTAAGGGAATGAATAGATTTCTTTTTAGGATATTTCTTTGAGTGCACTCACGTGCTTAACCTTCTACCGGGTACTCAGATGACCATTTCATAAAATCTCTACTCTGATGCAGCTCATGTTATAGTGGAGAGATAAACAATAAGCAAGGATAGTAAGTGTTGCATGCTAGATGGTAGAGTGCTATGAAGAAAAATAAGTCAGGCAAGGGGATAGGCAGTCCTGTCAATTCCAAATAGAGTAAACAAGGAAGTCTTCTCTAAGAAGGTGGGCATAGGATTAAAAACCTAGGCGGTAAAGGAGCCAGCTATGAGGATATCTGAAGGAAGATCATTTTAGGCATAGTAGTTAGCAAGTGCAAAGGCCCTGAGGCCAGAGGGTACCCCAGATTCAGGGTCAAGCAAAATGGTTAAGGCAACTAAAGCAGAGTTGGAGAGAAGGAGAGGAACAGTATCATATCAAAGAGGGGAAAGTAGATCAGGTAGACCACTTAAAAGAACTTTAAATTTCATTCTGGACGATATGGAAAATCATTGGAAGTTTTAAGCAGAGGAGTGACATAATATGGTTAATTTAAAAAAAAGAAAAATGAAGTAGGAGTTTGTGAATGCTTTCTTCTAACTGACTCACCTAAAAGTTTTAAAAAGACCAAGAAGAAGAAAATGTAGAAGCAGTAGGTGATTGCCTGTGTAGCTATTCATAATTCAGTCGAGAGTTGATGTTAATGCTTGATAGGGGTGAAGGTGGTAAGATATGGTCATACTTTGTAATAGATTAGGGTACCTTCTATAAAATTGTCTACTGAAAGAGTGTGGCATGTTAAAGAGGGAAATTAAAAATAAGTCCAGAATTTAGAGCCGAGCAACTGTAAGGGTGATGTTGCCGTTGACAGTAATGAAGAAGGCATGAGTGTATCAAGCTTTAGGAAAGATTAGGAGGTTCATTTTGAACATGTTGAGATGATGATTAGACTTCCAAGGGGGTTGTAGAGTAGGCAGTTGGGTATATGAACCTGGAATTGAGGAAAGAGTCTGAGCTAGAATTATTCTGGAAATACAATATTTGGGAATTACATATTTATGTAATAGTTAAGACTCCATGATATCACCACAGGAAGGAGTATACTTAGGAGAGAAAAAAGCTTAAGGTTTTGGGGTGGTGGAGAAAGCGGAAAAAGAGACTGAGATGGGGAAGTGAGTGTGGGAGGAGGAAAACCAATGTGTCATCCTGGAGGAGTTTCCATGAGGGGCAGTCATCAGCTCTGCCAAATGCTTTAGACGGCTTATGTAAGATGCAGACTGAATATTGACCTCTGCATTTAGCAATGGGAAGCTCTTTGGTAACATTTTCAAGAATAATTTTGACAGAGAGAATGAGTCTTAATGGCATGGGTTCATGAGAGAATAAGAGAAGAATTAAGGAGAAAGCAACTGCGTGTTTTTATCCTGATGAAAATGATCCAGCTGAAGGAGACAAAATGATGAGGCAGGGGGAGGAGAATTGCTGAAGTCGCATCCTTCAGTCAGGGAGAGGTGACAGCATCTTCAGCACAACCTCAGGATTTAGCATTCACAAGGAGCATATACAATTCTTTCGTCAAAATAGGTGACATGGAGGGTTAGGCATGCCTACCTGAAGTTCAGTGAAAAGACTGGGGAGATGGGAGCTTGTGGAAGCTCTTTTAACTGCTTCTGTTTTCTCAGTAAAAATAGGAAGCATGGTAGCAGCTTTAGGCTCTCAAGGAGTTTAAAATATAGGAAGGAAGTGGTGCCTGGGTGGCTCAACTGGTTAAGTGTCCAACTCTTGGTTTCCACTCAGGTCATGATCTCAGGGTTGCGAAATTGAGGCCTGCATTGAACTCCATGCTCGGCAGGGAATCCGCTTGAGATTTTCTCTCCCTCTGCACTCCACACCCCCGTCCCAACCTCTCTCTCAAAAAAAAAAAAAAAAAATAAATAAATAAATAAATAAATAAATAAATAAATAAATAAAATACAGGGAGAAAAAGAAATGTATGCGTGTGTATACACACACACATATAAAGAGACAAGAGCATACTAAATCAAGGCTGAGTATGATCAGGGCTAAAATAGATGTATCTGTTGTGTTGAACAAACAGGACTCATGGGATGTTGTCATAAAACTATATTTTTGTCTTCCTTTACATTTCATCCAGGGTTCCTGTCTTTCCACTGGGTGAAAATTAAGTCAAGTCACCATAGTTTCCCACTCATTTTCATTAATAAGAATCCTTTGATGAGTAATCAATATGCCCATTATTATTAATTAATAATGAAAACTTTAATCTTTGTTTAAAGATAAAATGACTCCACCTTACCAGTTTAGGTCTGTTATAGGTTGGCTTCCTTTAGTGAGAAAGATGCCACATTAGGCTTCTTTTCTATTTCCGATCCTTCCCCCATGACCGCCCCCCCCCCATCCCCACAGTGTCATTTCAAACCTTTTCAATGTTTGACACAGGGTAGGGACAGGATGCAAGAAAGAAGAAAGAGCAGTTCTTGTTTAGTTAACATTATCATGAGCCGGCATTGTGCAGTGTGGGCCTGTGAGGTGCTTGAAGCTTTCTTTACTTCTCTTAGGGAACTTGTAGCTCTCTGATGTGTGTGATGCATTCTCTCTGGCTAACTACCAGAATCGCATATGGAAACTGGAAATCAATTGTCTTGCGGCTTCAGCTGAAGCTGAGACTAAATTAGTTCCATTACAGTGTTACATTGCATAAATGGTAAATCAAATGTTATTGTGTTTGGAGGAGAAAGTGAGGAAGGTGATTTCTACTTAGGAACATGAGGGCAAAAGGAAGAGTCTTTGAGATGGGTGATAGGATTTAACCGTACTGATGTTCATAGCAATTGGCACTCGCACGTCGTATAGCTCTGAATAAATAACAGCTAATGGCTTCCCATGGGTTACCATGTACTCCACCATCTAATGGCACTACCTTGGGTACACGTGACTAAACCAGAGATCAAGTCTTGAAATAAAGGTGACTACTGATGAGGCTGATGTTTGTGAATTCTCCATCCAATACAAGTTCTTTTATATGGGATTCTATCACTAGTCAAACTACATTCAAAGAATTAAAAAAAGGGCTTTCAGAATGAGTCAACAGACAGTATGGAGTGAAGAAGAAATTAGACCAAAAGGTATTGATTGAGGAGAAGCCATGGGACAAAATAAGCCATGAGCAACCAGGTATCGTAAAACAGAACAGAGAGATGTTGAAATCTGCTTGTTGAAAGGAATGTGACAACAGAAGACGCAGAGTTGCTGGATCACCAGAATCAGGACGCACGAGACTCTACAGCTCTATCTCCAAGGTGACTATGGGTGAATAGCTGCACAGACACCTTATCGATGGCTAATAGAAGCTCAAGTTAAACACACTGCAGCTCAAGATACCCACATAGCTAAAGTTGTGTGCACAGTCTCTCATTCTCCATCCCACACTAGGCTCCTCCATCACTTGCCCCATCCCAGGTAAAGTCACCACCAATCACCAGCTTTCTAAATCTAAACTTATGGACTTTTTTGCTCCTTTTCCTCCTATTCCATCCAACCCACCAGAGCTCACTCTGCACAAGTCTCAAATCAAGCCCCTTCTCTTCTTCTCCACTACTACCACTCATTAAACCACAATAATTTTCCACCTATAGCATTACAATAGAATTTCTGCTCCTACACCCCCATCCCTCATCTCTCAATTCAATCTCCATTCAGTAGCCAAGGGATCTTTATGCAAATGTAAATTAGATCATTTTGTTTATTTTATAAGACCCTTCAAGGCTTCTAATCATTCTTAAATAAAATCCACACTCCTTGCCTACACCACAAAGCCTTGGCCCTTCGTACTCTATGACCTTTCTGGCCACCACACTGGCCTACTTGTTATCTCTCTAACTTGCCAAGACTACTTCTGCCACCACGTCTTTGCATGCCCATTCCCTTTATCTGGGTTGTTCTTCCTTGTAGTTTTAGCATGGCTGGATCCATCTTGACATTTAGTTTTCAACTTTCCTTCAGTCACACCCAATCTTAAGTAACTAGCCGTTCACTGTTACATCACCCATTTTATATCTCTAGCATGCCACTGATATTCTGTGTGGGTTTGTTTGTTCACTTAATTTCTGTGTGTATGATTTGTTTATTTTTGGTTGCTAGCTAATAAAAAATGAGTTCCATGGAGGTGGCGCCTTATTTGCCCTTGTCATCACTGTATCTTTGGGAGTCAGAATCAAGATGGTCACAAGTTAACCTCTCCATAAATCTGTGATGTTCAAATGGTTCTCTCTAAACCATGTTATATATATTTTTCATGAGATCTAGTTTTGTGACACTTAAGAACATTTGTTGACGTTTTCACTTTCCATTTCCATCTATGAAAAATTTCTGGTGATTGAGGTAAGTTTGAGTATGCCCTGTTTCTTGCATCTTTAACTTTCCCCAACACTCTGTACCTTCTCTGACCAAGGAGCCTTTGCATGAACAGATTTCTCCACCCAGCTCACTGCCCTCAAGCCCCTTTGATGTGATTGACTTCAATGCATGTGTACTTTATCAGCCTAGATGTTATATTTTCCATAAATCTTTACTGAACCCTCAGTCCTGGGTTAGGTCCTGTAGTTATGAACTCCCAGATAGCCACTGTGTGTTCCCACATTGTAGCACTTGCCTCTCCATCATGAAATTCCCTGTCTTGTTTTCTTCTGTCTTCTGCCAGGTGGACTAGAATGCAAGCTGTTTTATATAATTTGCATTGCAATTTCAGTTTGTGGCACAACACCCCACGGGAAACCAGTCCAAATCAAACCATACCAAACCAAACCAAACCTCTTGGTGTCTCTAATACTTTCCTGTTAGGTGGCTAGAGGTGCTAACAGTAGTAGGTTCTTTTCTGAAGACTTAGTAAGAGCAATTAGAACCCCATGAGAAAACAAAAGGGCCCTTTGGGAGGGCTGAGGCAATAACAAAGTCATCACAATTCCATCCACATTTTCTACCACAAACTAGGGGGTCCATTTACAATTATTCAGAGAATGAATAGATTGAAATCTATCTATGGATAGCATTGGAATATATTGTGGAAGTTAGAGCGGGAAACCAATCCCTAAGAAAGCAACAGTGTGAGGAAAGATATGAAGATTTAAAATTACTGAAGGAATGTGTTACAGCATTATACGCTAGTCTCAAGTCTTCCATCCACTCCACAGATAATACAAACAAACAAAACAAAAATCCAAGGTGATGAGGCACCTGGGTGGCTCAGTTGGTTAAGCGGCTAACTTCAGCTCAGGTCATGATCTCTGGGTCCTGGAATTGAGCCCTGTGTCAGGCTCCCCTCTTAACGGGGAGTCTGCTTCCCCTCAACCTCTCCCCCTGCCCCTCCCCCTGCCCATCCTCTCTGTATCTCTCTGTCTGTCTGTCTCTCTCTCAAGTGAATAAATAAAATCTTTTTTAAGTGAATTTATTCCATTTATTTTAAAAATGTGATCACAATAGAACAGAAAAATAGAAAATATGATTGCTTGATATGTATAATTAATCTTCTCACATAGAAACTCTGGGATCAGATGACTTGCTTTGAGAATTTTACCAACAAATTAGGCAAGAAAATTGACTCTTAAAGGAATTATTTGTAAAAGAGAGAAAGTAGGAATATTTCTTAACTCACTTTATGAGGCTAGCAAAACTTTGATTCCTAAATCTGTCAAATACATTTTAATAAATGGAACAAATACAGATTAATGTCTTTTAATAGATTAAAAAAATCCTAAATAAACTTTTTCCTACACCAATCAATGCTATATGAAAAGGAAAAAAAAATCACTATCTGTTTGTATTTATTGCTAGAACACATAGTTTAAGACTTAAATATCTGAAAACAGAATTTACTTTATGCACCCGAATGTTCATAGCAGCATTGTCCACAATAGCTAAATTGTGGAAGGAGCCGAGATACCCTTCAACAGATGACTGGATTAAGAAGATGTGGTCCGTATATACAATGGAATATTACTCAAAAAACTTTTTAAAAAATTCAAAATGATCACTCTTATCTAACAGACAAAATGGATTATTGGTCATTGATCACTGAAAAAACTATTAGATAATCTAAACCAAGTTAATGCCAATACTACTATTTTTAGTATTTACACCTCAAATTAGTAGGATTTATGCTTTATATTACTGATTGTTTCCATAGTATATAAACTGGTCCAAAATTTCTGGTTTCCATGGTTTATATCTCATCGCCCCTCATTCGCCTGGTCCCTGAAGGCTTTGAGAAGCTTCTGCTGCCAAACACATGAAACACCTCTTCCTTCCTCTGACTCTGACCTTTAGTTTAGATCTGATAACTAAATTACTTCTGCATTTTCTTCTAGAGCCAGAAGAGACCCTGCCCAGCTCTGGCTTCTTTTGCTTCCATTCTCTCCTTTCCCTGTGGAAGATGTGAAGGCCAGTCAGCCCAAAGCCCTGGTCTCTGCTGGACATACTTCCCTGGTGTCAAACTTCTCTCTCTCCACTGGGCTTTGGATTACAGCCTACACCTGGGTGGGTTTCCAATTCTTATGTTTATATCAACTAGTTGGGAAATTCTATTTCATCTTGCAAGTTACCCTGAAGCTGGGTATCATTTAAGAATGGGCTTGGTTGCGAGTCACTGAAAAGTCTCCTCACAGCAGATTAAATAGAATTTTTTTTCCCAAATAACAAGAATCCTGGAGATTGGCAGGACCTGATTTTGCTTCAGGACTCAGCATGTCAGAGCCAGTATTTTTGGGCCTTTCCATTAGAGTTGCGGAATGGCTGCCTCAGCTCTAAAATTATCAAAGGCAGAAAGAAAGACTTTGGTGTTTGCAAATAATTATTGCTTTATTTGGTTGCCCCCTGTTGTCTGTATTACTTTATAGTTTGCAAAGCTAATTATACATAAAATGTTCAAATACAAGTGGATAATTATACATTAAATCAAAGTTTTATTAGATAGCTGCTTGCATATAGATGTGTTATTTCTTTAATATAATACTATAAAATGTGCTCTCAGTTACAGGTTAGATAGCTGTTGTTTTCACTTAGTCTCTGAATCTGGATTTTTCAAACCAGCGGAAAATTGATCTTAAAAATTGCAAAGGGTAAGAGTATAATTAGCCTAAGAACAATTTGTTCTAATGACAAACTGACACCAGATAAGATATAAAACTTGAGAGACATCTTAAATCTATGTCCCTTTTGGTTAAAAAAAAAAAATCTGTCCTGACACATACTCAATATTGGCACCCTCACCATTCTTTCCATTAATTTGTTTATTGGATTTATGAAGAACTTTCTCCTCTACAAACTCAATTTAATCTCATTCATCTTTGTGGCTGTCACAGTTCATGTTTGTCCATCTAAAGGCATCAAATTTGGTCAGGCTTGATTTGGTAAGAACGTAATTCTCTGTTTTCCCTTCTCACACAAACATCAGTAACTGAAAGATAATGAAGAGTTAATGTACTTCCAAGTGATTCTGAACTCATATTGCAACATCTCTACATTCTAACTGATTAATTGTTCCAAACAGCAAGGTTTCCACGTGGATTTGGATTGTGAATTTACAGTATTTACACCTCTGATTTGCATTTTCTTCTTTTTGTTTTCTATTAAATCTGCTTATAATAGCAAATGTCATTGCTCCATATACATGCTAACAAAAATCTGCAAAGGCAAAATGCCAGATTTACTAATTGGTGGTTCACTTTCTCTATGTAGTTAAATACACACACACACACACACGCACTTTATATTCTCTGAAGAGAAGGGATGATATTTGATTTGGTGGTCTAAATAGATGAACTTGAGGCAGCCCAATCCTAGCTCTTTATGGCTTAAACGAATGGTGCAGGGACTCCAGAAGTTTCCAGTAAATAATAGAAGGATTTGATGTGCGAGAGAGTCCATGCAAAAGCAGAGGCCTGACTGGGAACGAGGACATGGTGATGCTTGGGACCTTTATGATAGAAGGAAGTAGCAGGATCCATGGGCTCTAACAATAGGTCCCACCAGGTCATTCTCAAGTTGGAAAGGACCCAAACCTTCAGAAGTCACAGGTTTGGGTCATATATGCTACTCTGCAGCAGAGACCAGATAGGCTTGAAAACTGTGGGTTTCTGGTTCCCGTAGGGCGGCTTCTCAGTAAACACATCAGAGTTTATGAAATGGGGCCTTTTCATTAGTGGAGAAATGGCAGTGGTATTGAGAACAGCAAGAAACAAAATACTTGTCCTAAGAAACAAAATACTTAGATTCTATTTTTCAAATGAGGCTCTAAACTCTTAGTTATTTGGGGACACTCAATTTCTGGGAGCAAATGACATGGTACTAAGTGAGAAATGGTCCTGCTCTATCATGTAAACATCAAGTCACCTGAATTTAGAAAGATCAGTACAATTACAGAAGCATAATAACCTATCAAGTCATTGTGCTAGGCCCTGCCTAGCCTTCTCACGTGCATCTTCCCAAACATGCTGCTACAAATAAGGGCATGGAGATGAAAATCTATATTGTTTATTATAGAGCACTGATTTTTACAGATGAAAGTTTATATTGCTTATAATAGGGTAATGATTTATGTTACATATTGTTAAAGTGTCAATTCCAGGGTCCTTTTTCCTAGTCTAGAGAAATGTTTTGGAAACGAACACTTAAATATAGAACAATGAAACATAAATTAAGTGACGCGGTTGGTGACAGTTCGCTAATTTGCTTTTCTCTTTGTCTTAGTATTTTTGCTACTTGTCATGGATGCTCAGAGGGCAGAAAAGGGAAAGCACTATGTTCGCTGTTAGTGGATTTAAGTAGTAAGATTTGAGAGTTGCTAATTAGGGTGATCATATAATTTTTTGCACAAATCAATTCACTTTGAGAACCAAAAGTGGTGTTATTAAAAATCACACCATGCAAGAGGCTTAGTATGAGTTTTTGTTCAGTAAAATGGGGTGTATTTTTACCGTTTGGTCCTCTGGTTACTTTTATGGAAATAATCAGAACACAAATATAAGTTTCTTATAGAGAGGTGAGTCATGGTCTTTAAATTTTTACTCAGGGCACTGCATTCTCAGACTTTGTTCAAGGTAATGTCTAGATTTAATAGGTCAATTGAAATTTTTGTGACGAAGAATTTGAAATTACTACAAGGAACATTATAACTAATTATGATTTCAATTACCCGCAGTTCACAAGTCCTTCTTCACTAAATAAAATTATGTTGACAGAGAGGGATGAGGAGACGGAGGAAAGAAGGAAGAAAAATGGAAAGTAGTAAAGAATAAGGCATGCAATAAAAGAATCTAGGTACTTTTAGATGATTCAGATAAACAGCATAAAAAATTTGGCTAAATATAAAGACCATGTATTCTCACGGGGAGACTAAACCACTGTGATAACTCAGCAGGAATATTCCTTGTCTCTTAGAGAAGCGTAAAATGGTGTCGTTTGCTTTTTGGATGGTGGGAGCCTCCAAATATTTAGTTCTAAACCACTAGAGGGCAGTGGAGTACTGGGTAGAAAACAGTCCTTAACAAAGACCATTCTCTCACCCACTCCCCCCCACCCAAATAACTCATACACCATTAAAATAAGGAAGGAAAGATAGAAAGCATAGGGAGAATCTGATAGAAGAAAATATGTTATAATGGAAAGACATTTCATGTAAGTATTGAAGGGAGGGGAAAAAGGAAGGATTATTTCAACATATCCTGAAAAGATTGAAACAGACATTCTCACATTTTTAGAGAATGAATCATAGGGACTGTAAGAATTTATTCAAATTGAGAACTATAAGGGTCTTTTTTTCATTGTTTGAGCAAAGCCCAATTATACAAAATGGATTTTTGAAAGTCTAAGAAAAATGTTGGAAACATATAATGAAATGGGTTGCAATCGCAGGTGTGCAACCACATACATAGCTCCTATATTTTGAACTCCTTCCTCCGGTGCTTTTTGTTAATAATGAAAGTCTAGATATGGGTCTTACATAGTTGAAACACTTTTTTTTTTAAATTTTTGCCTTTCCCCCCTGATGAATAGCTCAAAAACCTAATTATTTTACTCTAGATTGAGCAGGTCACCCATAGCAACTGAGTTTCTCTCGTTTTCAGTGATTTAAATTCACCACATAAAATAAGATGGGATTATATATCTTAATAAAAATGGTTAATTTCCCTTTTTCTTTTTGTTTTCAAGGTAAAGTCATTTTTGTGACTGATATGTTCTACTGTATCATCCTTAAGATTCAGAAATTTCTCAGTTTCTAAATGTATTTTTAGAATCAAGGCATCTGTTTTTTAGTACGGCATATGTTTGAGAGAACTCTAAAGATGGCATTTTGTTAGGGTTTAGAAAGGAATCTGGTGAAAAGACTTGCACTGTTAGGAAGAAATTGCTGTTCCCATCTTTAGGATTTAAATTGTTTATATGTTTGCACTTTTTATTCAACCATTACTTAAAAATTAAGAGGCTGCTGAGCACTCTTAAAAAAAGTGTTAATAGATTTTTCAGTCTGTTTCAAATTCAGGAAGAAACAAGAATAGGAGGGAATTTAACTGTATGTATTCCTTGTTTTAAACAGTAGCTATATTCTTCAAAAGTTGTCTGTCAATTGATTTTTTTAAATGGAATCGTATTTTTTATTGACTCATATAAAAATTTAAGAGATGCCTTATCTCTATTATTTGTCAGTGATTTGTCTTAAACTTCTAAAATGGCAACTTTTCCTGAAAAAAAGAAGGAAGAATTTCAAGTCTATTGGACAAAACAGAAGCACTTGACATCCAGTTATTTGCTGAGACTGCCTCTCCAAAGAATTTGGAATATGTAAACACTTGATACGACAAATTAATTGGAATAGACAAAAGAAATTTAATAGTTCAGTCCCATATATATTTAGATAAAATTCCCTCTCATTTACAGCTTCTACAATTTTCAAATGGCACTCTAATATTTTTTTGAAAAATGAAACTAAAATTGTATGAATTTAAAATTCTAGCATGGTAGCTCATGTATACAATATTCAGAGCAAAGCTGTCAAGTATTGAATGAAGTCACTGCAGTAGGAAAGCTGAACAGATTAGGATTCAGAAGCTTTCTTGCTCCCTTAACATAGGTGGCCTCAAAGATGGAATGCGTGTGTGTGTGCGTTGGAGGTGGGGTTCCCTACAAAATTAACTCAAAGAAAAGTAAGTAATACTGTGTTTATTCATGTGATAAGTCATCAGTTAGGTATTCTACCGCCACGCTCATATTATTTCTATAAGAAAAAATCGTATCAACAATGAGCTACAGCATCGTATTTATACAATTCAAGGAGTTGTAGTTTTGCTTCTTCTTTTTCTTTCTTTTTTTTTTTTTTTAAGATTTTATATATTTATTTGACAGAGAGAGACAGCGAGAGAGGGAACACAAGTAAGGGAAGTGTGAGAGGGAGAAGCAGGCTTCCCGCTGAGCAGGGAGCCTGATGCCTGGCTCGATCCCAGCACCCTGGGATCATGACCTGAGATGAAGGCAGACGCTTAACAGCAGAGCCACCCAGGGGCCCCTATGTTTCTTCTTTGTGCAGAGGAAGTACATGTTCATTGGGAACATGCAATACATATAAGCTAAGAGAAAGGGCAAGTCAGTAGAAATAATCGTTACATCTATTGAAGTAGGAGTTGTTCTTTAAGAGTTGAGTTCTTTAACATCTTCCTAAGGTACTGCTATTACCCTCATTGTACAAATAAGAAAACTGAGGGACAAAGAGATCGATTCAATTATCTAAGATAACAGAGCTGATTGAGCCCGAGGTCAAAACTGGAACCTGTGACCCCAGGCTTATGCTCCTCATCACAATACCACTCTGACTCTCCTTACCTTATTCAAGACCAGAAGGGGTGATATTAACATGCAAGTTCATGCCAACCTCCTGCCCGTATTTTAACTGGTATTAGATTGAATTAATAGTTTAGTGCTTGTATTTCTTTTTCGTTGAATCTAATTAAAAAATTCTGAGGTTTCTCACATCGATCCATTTTGAGAAGGACCCGATACTGTCTGGCATTTTGACCAGATAGATCACAAACATACTTTTTATTATAGTTTTAAAAATGAAGGAGAGCTTTTTAGCTTTTATTGACTGAAAAATCTTGAAGAAAAATGCCTTTATTTGTGTGCAACCATTAATCAAAAAGGAAGGTAAAGCTAGACCTCTTTTGATTATTTAAGTCACTGGCTGTCTTATGATAACATGATAGTGGACTTTTTCATTGCTTAATTGAATTTTGTGGATCTCAGAGGTCAACGTGATGAAATCACTCATTGAGAAACTTCTTTGAACAATGCAAAGTATTATTTGGTATCGTTTGGTATAGTTATTTAGAATAGTTATATAAAAAGAAAGTTGGTATAGTTATTTGTTAGCCTATATTGTTTTTATGCAAGTCAAATTTCTGCAGTAATTGTCAATTTACTTTGGTTTTATGTTGATTAATTGGATGAAAAATAGGAATAATGGAAGCAATTGTGGGTCAATAAATAAAGCTGTGAATAAGCTTTATTTTTTCTTATTCCGTGCTATGAATATTTTACATAAAATTAACTATTTGGAAGGCATTTTTTTCTAACCAGTTATTTTTATTTCTCAAAAACCTAGATTTTTTTTTTTCCTGATAGGAAGTTTAGAGACATATGTGCATTACAATCATAGAAGCGATGTAACTCTGCAAGTTGCTTTCCACCCCTGCTCTCTGTCCTGACCTTCTGGATCTTACTTAACATGTGTGTTGATCTTTTCTTTTTTCCTTCTTCTTTTTCTTCTTCTTTTTTTTCCCTGACAGGTATCTTTGTCAGGCTTTGGACATATAGTCAGGGTACAAACAATGATAAGTACAATACTTACTACTTACCCCACTCACTGGTTTTTTTAATGCTCTAACTTAAAGCTCTAATTTAAGCTCTCTCCTTGGGGCTTAAAGATTAGGGAAGACATAAACCTTGAGGTGATACAAAAGCATATTTTGTATATTTTCTTTATCTCTTAGAGTCTCTTGATTTCTTAGGCCCTGATGGAGTCACAGTTATAAAATCTGATTACTTCCCAAATAATTTAATCATCCATTCACAGTTATGAAATCTAATTATTTCCTAAGATAGTTTAATATTTGCAATGGAAAGAGTAGGAACAAATGAGTCTCCAAGTGTCTATTTGGAAAAATAAGATCTTAACTCCCATGTTGTGACTCACCTTCCCCTTCTAAACTTGGAGCCTCCGGGTGTGATCTTAGGAAGGTTTTTTATTGTCACTCATGTGCTTCCGTGAATCTGAGTTCCAGGCAATGTGTGTCACTGATGCCTCAGTGGTGTGTGATGTGTGTTGTTTGCACGCTCTCCAGTGACATCTCTCGAACCACGTACACCACCATCCTGTCCTGTTTAATCGACTTCTTTTCCAGGTGCTGAGACCAACCTTTTGAGAAAGCTTGATTCCATGAAATCCCCCCAGTGGAATCAGCTGCCACGGGACCATCTTCATGGCACCAACATTTACCTAAGTAATAGTCTTCTCCCATTTCCCCATAACTTAATTATCAGTATTTAAAAGTGATGGGAAAGCAACTTGCAGGTGCTGTGATAGAGAAGCCCTGGAGGACTGGGGCTGGAAAAGTAACCTGGGAAAGTCTCTATGAGGGTTTAGTAAGTATTCCCAACCTCAAGATCTGGTTAATGTATATATTTCTATTTTATTATTATTTGGTTGCATAAGAGCATTCAGTAAGTTAAACAATGTTATGAGAGTAGCAGGATATAAATAAAAGTAGCAGAAACTGCTAGCTATCAAACTAGTAATATAGATATAAATGAATATGAGGTTTGAGACTATATAAAGAAACATAATTTGTAAACTTGTCTCTACTTCAGTGTAGATAATCCCAATTTATATGACCAGCAGGTGCCTGGTATTAAAACCCAACAAATCCTACATCTAGAGTATTTACTCATAGTAAATCTTCTAGGGTTTCACTGATCTATATAAAGAGAAAGGAATTGAAGTAAACTATGAAATGGAGGAAAGGGGATTTGTGCAAATTCATTCCAAATACCAAAACATATGCCTGGAACAATGCTCAGATTTCAGATGAATAACATATATTGAATGTGCTTTAGGATCATTAGGCAGAAAAGAGCATTGGATCACTGTTGCTACACTACAGTGACTTACCAGCCTTCTTTATGCTCAATTAGAAGTTTCGAGAGCACAGAAGTTCTCAGATCTCCCACAGAGGCTGAAAAGGAGAGCAAAGAACACAGAGTCAAACTTCTACCATGTTTGGCTAAGTCATTAATTTTAACTGCATTGCAATCTGAGGTCTGTTATAAAAAGACTGAAGAAGTCAGAGAGAAGCAGTAAAGTAGTATGAACTAGTTAGAAAGTAGGATTTCTGTGATACACAGTGGGCTAACTGGGATGAATATAGTTTAATAAATCTTGGCTGCTTCTCAGAGAAAAAAGCAGAAACATTTTTTGGCAATGTTATATATGATGAACGTTATTGGATAATAAAATAACGAACCTCCTAGGGATTTAACAAGATGCATACCTCAATTATGTTGTAATGTAAAAAAGAAGTAATTTCCAATGATGGAATTAGGGCTCAAAGACTTTATTAATCATTGGGAAATATAATTATATCTACAAGATAGTATCTTCATTCAAAAGAAAAAACTTTCTGATTTGTTTTGTGGAAAGTCTATAAAAGTAGAGGGAAAAAAAGCATGCTATCAATCCATTTCACATTCATTTACATTTGTCCTTCCGTTCTCTGACCCCCAGGTAATGGCTTTTATCTCTTTTTTACTGGTGTGTTCAAAGATCCTACTGATATCTGGAAAATAACCTATTTACAAACATGATTTTTAAAATGGCAATCCACTAAACCACATCATCTTACAAATGGTTAAAAAATGAAGGACTAATCTTACTATTAATTACGTAAAAATGGGTAAAAAAAATAGCTTATTATACCAATCTGATTGAAATGAAAAAAAAACAAAACATTGTCCAGGAGAGAGGCCTCATCCGAAGAACTGACCGAGGAAGGAACTGCTGCAGACTTCACTTTTATGGTTATTGATGGGATTCAGTTTCTGGAGGATAGTGAACCTGAGGGCTTGAATTCCCGATGGCTGTTAGCTGGAGACCACCTTCAGTTCCTTGACTAAGTGGACCTCTCCAACACAGCAACTTATAAGTAACCAAAAAGAGAGAGAAAGCCTGCCAGCAAGGCAGAAGTCATTATCGTATGTGACTTAATCACAGACATGATATCCTGCCATCTTTGCCATATTCGGTTGGTAACAGGTCCCACTGAGTGGAGGATATCACACAAGGACATAAATACCAGGGGTAAGGGGCATCATTGGAGGCCATCCTGGAAGCTATATTCGTCAAGTGCCTTTCCCGCATTCACCACTTCTCTGCTTCTGATTTCATGCTGGATCCTTATGAGAAAAGACTAAAAATCCAAAAAACTGGCCACATAATTTCTATTAAGAAATGAATAATTCTATTTTTGTCTCTTTTTAAAAATGTATAATGCCTCATTCTACAGAAAAAATATGAGGCTACTGATGGTACATTCAGTGAACAACACTACAGGAAATATAAAGTGGAGTAGATTGTCAAGATGACATAGAAGAAAAATGAAATGCATTTTTATTCGATACGTAAGGTTTCATACAGGTGTTATTGCTGCCCTGAGAATTTGGCTTTGATTATCTAGGAAGTTTTAAAGCAGTAAGAAAAAAATGACTGTTTACATAGTTCTCCATGTCCTTGAATAAAATGTGTATCATTTTTCAAGGGAAACAAAGTCTTTCCTAGTATTTATTCTAAAATAATGTGTTTTTGTTTAGTTTGGTTTTTAATGGAATTATGTAAAGTAAACCTGGAGAAATCATCTACATTTTTTCAACAAATGAAGATACCAATTCTGATCAACTATATTTGGCATTTTTTTCCTGATGAAATCCAGGGCCTATTTTAAACCACACCTTACTGGGAAGTAATTCCAGAAAGGCCAATATAATAGGGTCCAGTTAAGCAAGTTTCTCATGGCTCAGTTTGAGCCTTGAAAATAATTGTGTCTAAGTAGATTTTAATTCTAAAAAACTCCCAATACATGTTATTTTTGTTAGCTGGGTTTGGATAACATTTCAGCAATGGACAGTTGGGTGTTTTGCTCTTTAACATAGGCTTGGTGTGCCAGTCTCCAGGGTGACAGTTATGGGTGAATTCATTTGTTTTAAGGATCACGTGAAGGTGGCAAAGTTGATCTTCTTTGAGAAAATAAAAAAAATAAAAGTATACCTTAATTTGTTTTCCCTAATAGGAGATTCCTGGAAAAAACAATGGATACACTAAATCAATTAATCCATAGTGGTAACTTTTTTGGTATGATAACACATGACTGGGATCTGTTATTTTGTGAAGAGATGACCAATCAGGTGCTTTTCAAGCCATAAAGCCTTTTCGTGAAGGCTTATCTGCTCACAAAGTTTTTTTGCTTAAAGACAATTGACAGAATCAACTACTTTCTAATCTATTATATTTGTGACTATAGGGGAAACAGAGGGAGCAGAAAAAGAAATAAAGCAGTATTTGCTTCTTAGACACTAAAAATATTGGTAGTAACAGTATAGGAGAAAGGTTATATAGCAGTTAATATTTGAGTCTGCATTTGAAAAGTGAAATAAATTTCAATATAATTGAGAAGTATTTTTGTCTTTAATTTAGATTCTTCTGGTTAATATTTACTCAAGGCAGAAAGACCAAAATAATGTGGTCTTGTAAAAGAGTTGTAGATAGAGTGACATTATGTGTCTTTTTTATTATTAATTAAGGGGAAAATAAAATTAGTAACTGGATTTTCAAAAAGACTGAAATGTGCATGTAGTATTTTTATATTTATTTTTAATTTAAGTAGAAAATGGATGGACTATACTAGTTTATTTATTGACCAATTGGTGGAATTCATATATTTCTTTTTGTTTTTGAACATATTATCAGCATCATGAATTATACCAACAAATGTTTGCTGAGTGCTTTCTATGTGAAGATAACTAAAACAGGTCCCCTAATCAATTATTAGTTCAACAAACAGAATTCTAGTTAGACAATCAGGCTATTAATATATTGTATATATTTATTATATATTATATTCAATATACAAGCATAATATATATTAGTAAGTAATAAATGTTAAATGAGTTATGACATAAGTGCTATCAAATGTGTTGATGAAAACGGAATGGGAGTCAAAGTCACTGTGGACTGAAGTGGCCAGGGTCTCATTGTTTCTCTGAAAAGCTACCTAGACACAATGCATACCATAAATAGGCCATTAAAATCACATGGAAAATAGGAAGATAGGAAGAAAACAGAATCCATAAATCCTGTTTCCCTACCTGTTCTCTATAGCCAAAAATTATGGAATATCATTGGAGTGAGAGCTTTTGTTATCTGAATAGCATAAATATGATGTGCTTTAAAAATGGTCTTCTCATCACTAAGAGCCACTTCTAATACTTAAAGTATCTTTTGGTAAGGAGAAACACATTACTGCTGTAGAAACAACAGGTGTTCTCTTTCACTATGAATCAAGACTGCACAAAGTGAAACTGAGAGTATAGCAGGGCTGAAGAAGGGGACCATCATTTATAGCTTAGTTATATTTTTGCTACACTGTTTAGATTTTGGAATAAAGATATATGATTAAAGAAATGTGCTGAGCAGCAGCTCTTAATGACAGAATGGGAATTGATTTCGTGCCTACTCTTCAGTCAGGTGATAACAGGGGTCAATATTTCTCGATTTTGAGAAGCTTTTGTACGGCCTGGGAACCCAAATACAAAACAGAGGGAGATATAAACACACTTTCGGGGATGGTCAAATGGGGATATTTCTAGTAGATTATAATGAATACCACAAGGGCACGGTTGATTTTTCAAAAGCAAGGCACGGGAAGACTTTCAGGAAAGCCTCCAAAATGGGCTCTTTGCTACAAAATCATCTAAAAATCTATCAACTGCTTATTGTGTTCATCGTGTTGGCAAAAAGGATTCTATTCTCATATTCTTAATAAAATGAATTGAATATTTGCATAGTACTTTACCATAAAACTTTAACATTTTATCTTACTTGATTGTCGTAAGAATCCTACAAAGTAGGTGTCCTTTCTTTGATCATTATTATCAGTTTAAAATGAAATAAACAAGTAATGAAAGCAAAAGTTGAATGAGTTCTTTGAAAGTGCTTTTTTTCTTTTGGAAGAGTGATAGGTTTTGCTTTATCTTCTTTTTTCTGGAAGGAAATCTGCTTACTTTTGTTATTTCAGGGTGGTTGTGCTGGTTAGAAATTATTGTTTGCTTAGTTTGCCCAAGGTACACTTTTCTTTTTTTTTTTTTTCTTTTTTTTTTTTTTTATGAAAGGAGCAGATATCAGAAACAGAAATGACCAGGAGTGACTCCAGAATGACAGCTTTAAAGTAATTCTTTTTTTTTTTTTTAAGATTTTATTTATTTATTCGACAGAGATAGAGACAGCCAGCGAGAGAGGGAACACAAGCAGGGGGAGTGGGAGAGGAAGAAGCAGGCTCATAGTGGAAGAGCCTGATGTGGGGCTCGATCCCATAACGCCGGGATCACGCCCTGAGCTGAAGGTGGACGTTTAACCGCTGCGCCACCCAGGCGCCCCCCAAGGTACACTTTTCTTTCCCACCCAACTTTTGGCTCATCAGGGCATGTCAGGTTGATTCTACTTGACTGAAAGGTGTTGATGAGCGAGCCTTCATCGCCTCATTTAGTTTCCCAGTGAAAGGTTTGCTTGGGAGGTAAGTAGCCACTGTCAGCCCCCCGTCAGCGTGAGAGAGAATAAAACGTTCCAGCTGTTTACCCACTGCCATTCTGGACCCAACAGGAAGAATAAAAATAAATGTTCTCATTTTAAATTGCCTCAGGAAAAAGCCCAGAGCCTTATTAACCTGGTATTATATTTTCATGCAGTCACTACTATTAAAACCTCAGGTCCCTGCAAAACATGATTCAGGAGCTCATGTTAGTTTCTCCTAGTTCCAAATATAGTTCCAAAAGTTCCAAAGTATAAAACTTCAAGATTGGCTCAATATTCTTTAATAAATTAGACACTGCTATTGATGTCATAAAGAGATGAAAATGATCTATGAGAAAATAGCAAAATCATTTAAAATGTGAGACCTGTTTAAGCAACAATTAAAAGCAAAATATATTTTATTCAACTTCATAGGCAGTGTGAATCTCTTTACCTTGTAGATAAAGAGAGAAATGATGATTATTTGGAATTATTGTTAAAAGGTATGTGTGATGGCAGTGGGAAGAAAATAAACAGAAGACTGAGGCATGTCAGGTTCATGCTGGAATATTTTGAATGCCCACTAAATAATTCAATGGACTTACGAAATTATGGGTAGCATGTGTGACTTTAAGGAGAATAAATATTTCATGTGGGGTGAAGTAAAATATCCATAAGCAGTAAGTCATACCCTCTTTCCAACAAATCTCACACTTCTTGATCCCAATTGTTTTATTAGTACAGATGAAACTATATACTTGGTTTTGGAATTCTGAATAATTTTTCAATTGTGTCTTTTCTGTCTTAGGGGAGGACTGTCCCCCTCCATCTGAATTTATGTTCTGGTTTTGAGTAAGCAAAACTCTTCCATGTTGCCAATTAAGTTTTGAGATTGTCATGGATATAGTTTTCAGTCATTCAAGAAAATACTTAATTTGCTTATTCGTGGTTGAACCCATTTTGCTTTTAAATGAGATCCTGTGTTGTTTACTGCTCTTACTGGATCCATGACACTTTTTTTTCCTATCAGGCTTTCTTTGGATATACTTAGGAAGTGGAATTTAATATTTTTAAATTCAAATGGCAGATTCTGATACTTAGCTCACATTGTGTTGGGGAAGTAATGAGGGCAAACAGTTATTCTAGCTCTTGCTCCCGTAGCAGAAGGTAAAGGGGAGAGAAAAGGACCTGTACGTACAGAGCTCCATCTTACTTCTGCCTAGATGTTAGTAAATATTCATGCTCTTTGTTGCTGAATATGGACACCGTATAGAAGTTATTAGTGAGATATAATTAAATGACACTGTATACTGATCAAAAGGATTAATCCAGATTTAGGGCTGAATGGTTAGAAATTACATACCAAATCAAAGGAAGAATGTCTTACCCAGAACTTTAAAATTGCACCAAAAATCAGTGGTAGGGGCGCCTGGGTGGCTCAGTTGTTAAGCGTCTGCCTTGGCTCAGGGCATGATCCTGGCATTCTGGGATCGAGCCCCACATCAGGCTCCTCTGCTGGGAGCCTGCTTCTTCCTCTCCCACTCCCCCTGCTTGTGTTCCCTCTCTCGCTGGCTGTCTCTCTCTCTGTCAAATAAATGAAATCTTTAAAAAAAAATTAGTGATAAACTTATGGTGCAAGTCAGGAAGAGAGAGAAGCTGGTGAATGATTTTTGATAATTATCCCAAAGGGTGATAGAATTTGGCCTATGGAGCTCAATTTAAAAATAACTAATTTAGTTGCTAAGCTGAAGTTGTCTGCTTATTAGCCCTTAACTTTGATAATGCATCAATGAGTGACTGCCAAGGTTCTAGTCCTCAGACCCTCCATACCTGAAATTCCCCTTTCCATGCTCGCCTCCATGCTATTCTCTGGAAGGGTAGTGTTGCCAGTGGAAGAGATCTGGAAGATAGAATAGTGAAGTGTGGTTTCAGAACTTGTTATAAGCTGCCAAGTCTGTGCCCTGAGTGAAGGCCAAGCTTTCCATAGATGAAAGGAAATTCAGTATTGGCTCTCATCCTACTTCCCCTAAGGAGAAAACTGCCAATTGAGCTGTTTTGGTTTAAAACGGGTGTCAGACTAATTTTATCTTTCTTCTTTTCCTTCTTCTTCCTTTTTTTTTCTTAGTTGTGCTACTTCTTTGTCCAGCTCAGCAATCTCATGTTCCTATTTCTGCATAAGACTGCAGTTTAGAGTGAGGAAATGATGGTCTTATCAAAACAAAACATTCATTTGGCAATATGGGAAAAGTCATTCTAATCTAGCTGTCCTCCAATATCTCTTGTTGACTTCCAAAGAAACGAAATTGTAGCAGAACATTTGGCTTTTAAGAATAAAGACTTTCCAACCTGTCTTGCTACTTAGGTGAGGATTGATGATGGGGTTATAATGAAAGTGATCTGAGGTAGCTTCTAGGAGCTTCCCCTCAAAAACTGCCTGGAGGGGGGCGCCTGGGTAGCTCAGGTGGTGAAGCATCTGCCGTCGGCTTAGGTCAAGATCTCAGGGTCCTGAGATTGAGCCCGGTGTCTGGCTCCCTGCTCAGCAGGGTGTCTGCTTCCTTCTCTCTCCCCCTCTCACTTGCTCTCTCTCAAGTAAAAATAAATGAAATTAAAAAAAGAAAAAAAAGAAACACCTGGAAGGTACTCTTTGCTTCTTGTCTCCTCTTGTTCTATTCTGTGATTTGGAAAGTGGAATTTTGGGGTAGGCTGCCCCAAAATATGCCATTTTGGCATGTGGATTATTTTAAGCTGAAGACTATTGGGGCCCAGGAGACTCAGGAAGAGTTTTTATCTCCCCCTTAACTGCCTAAAATAATTTAGATTGGGGGTCTATACCAAGAAGAGATCTATTACCATAGTAACTTTTTAAAAAGATTTTATTTATTTATTTATTTATTTATTTATTTATTTATTTGAGGAGGGGGAGGGGCAGAAGGAAAAGGAGAGGGAAGGGGAAAGAATCTCAAGCAGATGCCACACTAAGCACGGAGCCCAAGGTGGGGCTTGATCTCCGAGATCATGACCCGAGCCGAAACCAAGAGTCAGATGCTTATCCAATGGAAACACCCAGGTGGCCCCAAAGATAACTTTTTATATCAAAAAGACTTATCTGCATGGCATGGCAAACATTATATCACAGGATTTGCTCTTACTTGTCTTCCTATGAATTGCCTTCCTCCTCTTTGAAGCCACAGACCCCTGCCCCAATTTTTCTTAGCTCAGAATACTTACAAACCTCAATTGCCTAAGTGCCTGGGAGTCTCATGTCTTTGTGGGGCTCCTGTACATACATAATTAAATTTGTCTTTTCTCCTGTAAATATGAATTATGCCAATTTAATTATTAGATCAGCCAAAGAACCTAGAAGGGAAGAAGGGAAATTTTTTTCTGCCCAACAGGAACGTGGATATGGTGGCTGAAGTTCTATCTTGGACTATGACTATGAAGGCCACACCTAAAAAAGAGTGAAGAGAAAGTTCTAAGGAGACTGAATGTCTGAGGGCTTTATGGAACTTCTTTGTTGGCTTTGCATGACTATGAAGGACTTTGTAGATGGCTTTGACTGTCCTGAAATTGTGAAAATCTAGACTTACACATGAGGGGAAATTAAGTTTCTGACTTGTTAAAGTGATTGTATTTTGAACTTTCTGTTATTCACAACTAAAACTAATCTTACTACTTTAAAATGGTTTGTTTTGTTTAAAAAGTTTTAAAGTAATTAATACTTTATAAATTTAAGACAGTTTTTTTTTATTGTGTGCTCCAATTGGTCAGGCATGATTAAATTAACATAGATACACATAAACTTTTTAAAATTACAGTTTGAAATCCTACTCTAAAGACATTATGGAACTTTAAGGAATGTTCTTGAAATGCATATATTTTCAAAGGCAGATATGTTTAAATATGACACAATGTAGCTTCTGAGTAGTAGTTTAATGCAATCATACAGTGCCTGACAATCACACAATACTCCACAAAATTGTTAGCAATAAGAATTTAAATAATACTATTTAATTCAATTAAGCATTTTTACTGAAGGTAGGGGTTTTTATTTGGAATCCTAAAAGTCTCTGATATGGATAGCAACTTTTATATTATGAGTAGTGGTCAAATAAAAGTTGTAAATAGCTTGCATGAAATACAAACTGAAAAAAATATTAGTATGTTGGTTTCACTAATTTAATTTTAATCAATAAGCATCACTTTCAGCAAACATGGATATATGAACTGAATATTTGTGTCCCCCTAAAATTCATCTGTTGAGGATCTACTCCCCAGTATGATGGTGTATTGAGATGCGTCCTTTGAGGGATATTTAGAGTTAGGGTAGATGTGAGTATAGGGTCTGTATGATGAGATTGGTGGCCTTATAAGGAGAGGAAGAGAGATCTTCCTGTTTTCACACACACACACACACACACACACACACACACACACACGGGAAAGGCCACGTGAGGACATAGCAAGAAGGTGATTATCTGCAAACCAGTGGAGAGATCTCACCAGAAGCTGACCATGGGGCACCCTGATTTCAGACTTCCATCCTCTAAAACTCTGAGATGCTTGTTGCTAAAGGCGTCCAGTTTATGATATTTTGTACAGCAGCCTGAGCTGACTGAGACAGTGAGTTATTTGGTAACAATCCCCATTGCCATTACATGATAATGAGAATGATGAGTCATTTCAGTGGGAGGCTTGTCTTTGGTCTGCCATGACTTGTTGGCACATTGTTGTCGCCACTTGCTAAATTTTTCTCTCTCCACAGTCAAGGGTTTTACGCCAGTAATTGGGTTTTAGGCAGTACCATGATTGTCAAGTACCTTTGTTTTAGATGACCTTCTCAGACATTGACTTTTCTGTGATATCTGAATTACGATGTACTGCATTTCTCTAAAAATTCTTTTCCCCATAACTTTAGGCATGTCTGCTTTAGGCACCCAAGGTGACTGTAATTCTTCAGCCAGTCCTCTCCAGCCTTCCCGAGATGTGTCTGCTGTGGTCTCCTTCCTCCCTCCAACTCTTCCCTTAACTTTGGAGTACCCTCTAGAAATCATTAAAAAAACAAATGTAGCTCCCACCTCCTTCAAAATACTCTTCATTTAAAAACTCGGTAAAAATGCATGAGAATGCTTTGCGTTTTTAATAAGCTTTTATGGCTGTAATCTAAAAACTCCAATTAAATGTCAACCAGGAAAGAAAGGTGAAGGTATCATAAGGGATCATGTTCCTAATATTGCTTAATTATGATGATTTATTCATTGGATCATTTTACCTGGAATATATTTATACCTTAATATGTAGTTAATATTTAAAAATAAGCTGATTATGCCCGTCTTAGTTTTCAAAATTATAGACCATTGTTACAATTTGGTGACATTGACATTTTGCAGACTTGTTTTCCAAATGGTAACAAACCACCAGAGGGTCATGTTAGATGAGTGGATGATGACAAAGAGAGTTCAGTGAGTGTCTCACGAGTATTCTTATTTTTGGCCACAATATCAAGATGTTGTTAATGAGATGTACTACTCAAACTTGCACATGCTTCACTGACTATATTACTTTAGGCATGAATTCAATTTTTAAAAGATAGCATAAAACAGGAGTCATGTTACCCTGCTGTGATTTTTGACAACTCTTAAGTCAGCTAAACAAACCAACCAAAAATGATTGTGTTGCATTTTACATGAATTGCAGAGTATATTTAGAGCAGGCAAGTTAAAATGTCAGTTTCCTTGTCTACTTTCCTTTTGATAAAATGTTTCTTGACAAACTATCACATACGCTCCTAAGTAGGACTTTTACAATTTTCGGCAGCTTTTGGACCTGGCCCTCTTAATGTGAGAATGGCCTAATTTGTGTGTTTATGAGTCTTGAAAACAAATGGAACTAGATTAACATTTTCTGAATATCTTACAAAAGAAACTTTAAATTCTTTGCAGATTCAAGTTGATCATCTTTTACATTAAAATATTTTAATGTTAAATTAACTGTGTTTAAAGGAATGTCTGAATTTAGTTTTATGTCTAAATTTAGTATTATTTATTATTTAGTATTATTTCTAAAAATTCTGGTTACTTGATTTCACATGGATGTACTTTCTAATAATTTTCAAATATACAGAGTTCTTATTATGGAAGACATTTTGCATTGTTTGCGATTAGCTAGTCCTGTAGTTTGTTATGAAAGATAAATAGAAGGAAACAGAAAAATCTGGACTTTTCTTTTGAAGATGATTTTCTGCTCTTGAAAATAAAACCAAGTGTATATTTGGTTTTATATATATGCACTTTACATAAGGTTCAAATAATTAGTCTGTGTTTACTTCTAGTCCCTATGTATCATGAGTCAGACGATAACTTCACACTGGTCAACATGACACAGCCAAGTCACTAGGTTTGTTTTCCTCAGTAGAAGCAAAGTTGAACCAAAAGTAATTAGATATAACTCTCTGCCACACACACAAACACACACACACATACACATATCCCACACATACTTCCTCTATTTGTTCCTAAGGAGGCTATAATCAAAGTAAAGATAAACTTGCAGCCTAGAAAGTACTTCCTTAGAGGAAGAGGGACCAGGAAGGGAGAAGCTGGCTTTATTCTGGACAGAAGCTGTAAGGTATTAGAAGATCTGAGCCCTAAAGTCAGATCGGGTTTGGTCTTGACGTCTTATACACATCCCGTTAGGATGATGCCTGGGGACCCAACACTGTTCCTCTGCTCACTTTAGAACAGGACAGATGACTTGGGTAGGAGTGTGATTGTCCAGGAGGAATCTAAACACTGTCTTTTCAGTGGCTCTGTCTTAATGGGAAGAATGCTGAGACACATGAAGATTTTGTACCCTGGCTTATTCAGTGTTGTTTTGTTTGTTTGGTTTTTTTCATTCTTATTTTTTTCCTTTTGGTCTATACATCCAGTGAATGAGTCGCTTCAGTTTTTAGACCCATGTGTTAAGTACTACATGATTCTATTGAACTACACAAATGACTGACGTTCAATTCGGACTCAATACACATCAAAATCTGCATAAAAATCTATCTAACTAATTACATCAAAGCCCCTTTGTGGTTATTTCTATGTTAGCAAAGTAGGAACCCTTTTTTATAAAATATCCTACATGAACTTTCTTTTCAGATACAGGAGTTTGGAGGGAAAAAAGGGGGTGGGTTGAGACAGCCTAGATTACTTTTCCTACTTCTCCACCATTCTCATGTTCATTGTGACATCCTCATTCAGTTTGATTCTTTGCAAATATGACCACAGTTCTCACAACCTATTATACATCTTTATAGTAGGACATAGTTGAAAATATGTTTCCAGTCCTTAAAAATATTATCAACAATCCCTTTTAATAGTCCAATTCCATTAACATAAATATAGGATTTTCTCACTTTCTAAGCAAATATTATGAATTAGAAAGCTCTGATGTGTTAAAGTATAATTTACTATAAACTTAAGAAGCTAGATTCAGAAAGGTAAAAGGGGGCATTTTCCAGTGTTTATTTTTATGCTTTGGAAAAATAAAACAAATTAACAATCAATATTTAAGATTATACTTACATTTCTCAGACACAAATCTACATATAAGTTAGTTAAAAAAACTGGTTTTGTTATGGTTGATTGCTGGTTATTTAAATGGCCAATTTGAGTTAGTAGATAGTTTGTTCAATATACTATAACATCATCCATGGCACAAGTTTCTAAATACATTTTGCCGTAGTTAATTTGGTTGGATCCACCGACAATAATGTTAATTGAAAATTTGGCAGATAGCCAGGAAAAATAAACATGGTTAACTAGACTAAAAAAGAAAAATGCAAGTGAAATATTGCAAAGTAGGGTTCTTTTTTTCATATTGAAACAACCATTTTTCTAAATGTAGGAGCAAATATGTTTCTAAACACAGGTATATTAAACTTCACATCATAAAATATATTACTGAATCATATTTTTATTAAAAAAAAAACACTGATATGTCATAGTCTTTATTTAAGACTTGGGGATCAACAAACTCTTTTTGGTAAGGACCAGGTAGCAAATATTTTTGACTTTGTGGACCATGCCATCTCTGTCACAACTATTCAACCCTGTCCTCGTAGCTTAAAAGCAGCCATAGACAATACTTAAGTAAATTAGTGTTGATATGCTCCAATAAAACTTTGCTTTTGGATACTGAAATTTGAGTTTTGTATAATTTTCACATATCACAAAATAACATTACTTTGATTTTTTCCAACTATTTAAAAATGCAAAATCCATTTTTAGCTCATGAGCCATACAAAAACAGACAGTAGGCGGATTTGACCCATGAGCCATAGTTTGTTGAGTCCTGATTTAAATGATATACTAACTTTTATCATTTTTTTCTTTCAGTAATAAACTCTGTAGAAATTTGTTATTCTTCTTTTAATTTTTTTCAAAGCCACATGATTGATTTCATATCATACTAAAAAACAGGCCTAAGTCATGTAAGCCACGTAATATGAAAGTTTCACAAAGTGTCTTAACCAGATTTCCCAATATGAAAGGATTATTCATATTTCCAATGGTGTTCTTTTTTCATAGCACTATTTTTTTTTTTTTTAATTAGGTGAGGCACTGGCTGATTTCTCACCACTGTGATGTGTGGAAGTTTTATTTTTGAAGAGAGTAATGAGACTTGCAAATCAGGGAATAGACATTAAAAGGTCAACATTACATAGTAATTTAAGAAAAAAAGAAAGCTGATTTACCCTGGTAAAGAAACCAACACAAATCATAATTAAATTTTTGAAAATTAATTTTCTACATTTTACAAGTTTTTAAATGAGAAGTGAGACCAAGAGTTTCTAATGATGAAATTTGTATCAGAACACATGGTTAAAATAAAAGAGAAAGTATACCCATCTATTGGAAATAAAAACTAAGACTTCCAAGTGCTATTGCAGAAAATAATTCACCAATATTATTGGGAAATTTCATATCCCAGATAGAAGTTTCTGTGGGTAAAGTACTAGTATTTACTTAGCTTACGGTAGTTCTTCCTTATTCATGGGAGATATATTCCAAGACCCCTGGTGGATTCCTGACACCATAAATAATGCTAAACTTTACACTATACACTGTGTTTTTTTCCTATACATACCTATGATAAAGCTTAATTTATAAATGAGGCACAGTAAGAGATTAATAACAATAACTGATAATAAAAGAGAACAATGATAACAATATATTGTAATAAAAGTTATGTGCATGTTGTCCCTCACTCTCTCTCCCTTCAAAATACTTTAGGTACTATTGGTCTTGCAATGACACGTGAGGAGGACAAGCATGTGCTTCCAGACCCTGGGATGGCAGGTAAGTGAAACTGCAGTGAGGGAAACCGTGTATGAGGGGGGCTGCTGTATTTGTTCTTTTTTCAGCCACATAACTCAACGTGGGAGGAGAGCCCTCCAAGCAAGACAAATATAATTCAGATGGAATGTAATCTTGAAAAGGTTACAAACCTGGGGCCTCCAGCAGTTTCTATAGATTTTTCACCAGGTGAAAAATCTATAGGCATTTGTTCCTGCACAAAATTGTAAATTGTACACAATTTACGCTGCACATTACTTTAGATTATTTTAGTATAATTCTAGAAATTAGAATCTCATCATTCTGAGTGCAAAATGACAAACAGATGAAATATTTCCGTGGATGGCTGAAAGTGGGAAGCAATAATACATTAATTTCATTTAATGAACAGATTGCTGATCCAGATTATCCTCTATCATTAAAACCTACCTAGACTTAGACACACACTCACACGCATGAGAGCTTATGTTCATAGAACAAATGGATGAAGCCATACCAGGTTCAGCTCGGTCATCTGTAATGGACTGAATTGTTTCTCTTTCACATTTATGTGTAAAAGCTCTAATTCCCGGTGTTATGGTATTTGGAGATGTGGCCTTTGGGAGCTAAATAGATTTTAGATGATGTCATGAGGGCAAGCCCCTCATGGTGAGATTGGTGTCTTTATAAAGAGAGACACCAGAGAGATTGCTGTCTCTCTCTCTCCGCCATGTGAGGTCACTGCAAGTAGGTGGTCATCTGCAAGCCAGGAAGGGGGTTCTCACCAGAGATGGACTGTTCTGGTCCTCTGGTCTTGGACTTCCCAACCTCTAGAACTCTGAAGCAAATAAATTTCTGTGCTTAAGCCACCTGGCCTCAGGGGTCATGTTATGGCAGCCTGAGCGGACTAATACATCTTTCAGATTGTACAGGTAAGAAACAGCTTTAATTACAAATTTCAACATGATTGGGAGAAGGAATTGCAGGACTCTGAGAGTTCTTATTTATTCCCATTTCGTGTCTGTCTGTAGTTAAGGCTAATAAGTCGCTCTATCCAGTACCATTTACTCACCTAGATACAGGGTATACACGAGGCAACTGAACAATTATACATTCAAAACTTATTTCACTGTGTCGTGGTTTTATCAGCTGTCAAAACTTTATATATACTTTCTTTTCAATAAAAAAAATAGCCCGGCATTTATTTATAACTATGCCAATGTTGAAAAACAAGAGTACAAAAGTAGATATGAATTTTTTTTTTATTGCAAGAGAATGTACGATCCCACAATGCTTTTCAGACCTTTTGAGCAACTTACATTTTAAAAAATGACGTTAGGTCTCCCACCTTTTTTCGCTTATAGTTCTAGGTTCAGGTCATCATTAATTTTGACAGATACCTACAGCTCAGTGTCAAAATGCAAGTATGGTGACCTGCAAAACAAGTTTTTCTCATTCCACTTAGACAAAGCTAAGGGACATAACTACGTGCCTGTTAAGGAATTAGACTGTTTTGTCAACAACAGAAAAGATAATTTTTTTTCTAATTGATAATAAAGCACAGAAGGTTTATCCTTCTAACAACAAATATCTGTAAAAGTGAAAAGACTGGATCTGCCACTCTAGAAGGTAAAATTCAGATGAAGGTAGTTCGTTTACCTGGGCATGTCAATGTTGATTTCAAGATGTAATTGAAGAAATGTTTGAAAGAGTGAAAACCAGGGTGGGAACATAAGAATATTAAGGTACATGATGGCTTATATTGTAAGCAGGTGAAGTAGCCCTGAAAAGAGGCTCCTAAGTTGGGGTTCTCCTCTGCCTAGCAAAAACACCAACCATTTGGTGAACCTTGAGAACAGAGGCTTCAGATCACCACATTTCACTTGGCAGCTGAAGTTACCATTGTTTGCATCCCCACCCAGCTCTCTCTTTAGTCCCCTTCCATCCTGCCTTCTCCAGGATCAATAGGTAGTAATGAATCCCTTCCCCAAAACTCTTTATTTTGTGAAACTGCTCAAATATGACAAAGGATAACCATGTAGGTAAAGGCTGCCTCTTGCCTGCAGAGACTGTCGTGGTGAAACATAATGCCTGGTTTGTCTAGCGTCTTGCTAAGAAATTGCAAGGAGCTTGGTGATCTGAAATTCATATGCTAATTTAGGGGAAAGAAATGAGGCTGTCTTGTGAGAGAAATCTAAACTGCTAAGTCTGATCCTTCCTAATGTGATGATCTGTTTTATAAAATGTCATCACACAACCAAATTGAAGCCAGATCTTCCCAAGAATCAATGTGAATCTGAGTAAAACAAACAAATTAAAAAACTAATTTTTGTTTGTTTTTTAGAAAACAGTTATGGGGGCACCTAGGTGGCACAGCTGGTTGAGCATCCGACTCTTGATTTGGGCTCAGGTCATGATCTCAGGGTCCTGAGATCCCAGCCCGCATTGGGCTCTGTGCCCAGCTCGGAGTCCGTCTGAGATTCTCTCCCCCTCTCTCTGCCCCTCCCACTCATGCTCTCTTAGTCTCTTTCTCTCTTCGAAATAAATAAATAAATAAATAAATAAATAAATAAATCCAAAAAAAAAGGATAAGAAAGAAAAAGTTGGTTTGGAAGGAAAGAAATGATCAAAATCTGTCCTGGTTTTCTCAGAGTGAAAATATTATAAAGTTAAATTATTTTAATGGCTCATTTTAGATAATCCAAACCCAAGTTAACTGATGAGATAGTGTTTCAAAAATAATTGCTAATGTTTGATAGCGGGAAAGAATGATAAAGTATTGTTAAATGAAACATGGTGCCAAAGGACATGCAGTTATTTTTATAATCGGGTTTTCTAGACTGAATATATATTACTGTTCTATTCAGCAATCTTACCAATACAAATTATTAAATACGGATAATCCAGGCAATCCTCAAGTCATGGACAAAATGTGTGGGAGCTGGAGTACATTATCCCATTGAAATAATATTATTCATGGTGTTTTACTTCCAGGACTTCCATAAAAGCCTACATAACCTATGATTTATATATTATTCATACTCTAGACCAGCACCGTCCAAAATAACTTTCTGCAATGATGCAAATGTCCTTATATCTCTGTTTCCCAATGAAATGTGGCTATTGCAACTGAGGAATTAAATTTTTAATTTTAATTAATTGAAATCACAAATTTAAATATTAAAATTTTAGTACTATAAAATATTTTTCCACTAAACAAAACTTAGTTTTGGTGGGACTACATTTCACCTTTACCTTTGCATTGTCTGAGATATTATTTTATTCTGGTTTGCATGTGTTAGGTGTGTGCATTATTTCTCTTATTACACATGAACACATCTCCAGTCTGTTGTAGTCAATGGACTAAATTAGTTTGAATGATTTTTTTCTGTTATTAATATAGTCAATTATGATTTTGATTATAATGTAATTAAATTATGCTGCTAGTTAAAAAGCATAAGCATGGGCAAAGTTTTAAATTAAAAATGCAGGTACCCGGGCACATCGGTGGCTCAGTCAGTGAAGTGTCTGCCTTCAGCTCAGATCATGATCCCAGGGTCCTGGGATTGAGCCCCAACATAAGCGGCTGGCTCTCTGCTCAGCAGGAAGTCTGCTTTCTTTCTCTCCCTCGACCCCTCCCCTGTTTGTGCTTTCTCTCTCACTCGCTCTCTCTCAAATAAGTAAATAAAATATTTTTTTAAAATGCAGGTACCCTATTGGTGCAGAACTGAGCAGAAATACAGAAACTAGTACTACTGCGAGACAGTACAGAGAAAAAGAAACCAGAAAAAGTTATGTTGCAAAGTTTACAGGGAGTAACATTGCAATTTGTCATGGCAGAGCAAGATTAGAAAGGTGTTTGTGGTGTAAAAAAATTAATAGGATAAAGTATGCAATAGATTTCAACATATACATAATGGAGTTGGTAACAGTCAGAAAGAATCAACAAAATTAGTCACTTGAAATGTGATTGACTACTTGCATTAAAAATATAAAGATGAAAATTATTTTTTCAATTACAGAAATTCTGGTAGAAAATTATGAGGCAATGACTACATAGAACTTTACAAAGAATTAAAGATGCCACCAAGCATTTGCCTTTAGAAGATGAAATTTTCTATTAATATCAAATATCAATTCTTTAAATACTTAGACAATTTTTAAGTATTTTTCTTTACTTTTAGATGATCTGTGTGACATTAGACATTGCGTGATTAATACTTTGGACACATTTTGTTTCAAAAGACTTTCAAATTTATGAAGAATTGCTATCAGTTTGTGGCCTAAAACATTCAACTGTGTCATAGATATTTAAAAATCCTATATATTCATCAAAGGAAAATTTTCTGCTAGCACGAAAAAATTGCTTTCAATCATGGTAGACGAGGGTCTAGCTATGTGATGTGAAAGATCAAATTTTAAAGTAAATAATGGATTTTCCCTCTATTGTTTGGTTCAATGGTATGATATAAATTGAAAATATTTGTAAAAAAATTGTTCCCAGTTTCCTGAAGCAGATTCTGTAAACAGTGTCATGGATAGAGTTGTTAGAATCATTCATTACATGCAAAATGTTGAAAGAAATAGAAGACAATGGGTATAATGATCTTGTATTGTTGCTAATGTTTGGTGGTTTGATTATGAAAGAGTTTTACAAAGATACACTGTATCGTCACTCCAGTACAAGATTTTCCTAAACAAAAAGAATGTTTGCCAAATGTTTAGTAATCAAAGACAAACTGAGAGTGCAATTTTCATTTTTTCACCAATATATACTGCATTCGAATGAGATCAGTATGAAACCCCAAAGGAAAAGAAAAGCTTATTTGTGACTTTGCTGGACAGGCATGAAACTTCAGTTGAAATTAAAACTTTCCATAATACTAATCAGTAATACTTATATTACACATTTTTCTAACATGAATGCAAAAAAAAAATTTTTATTGTAATTAATAGTGTTATATAAATTTCTAAACACTAGAAGAAACATTTGAAGAAACTTTAATTGAAATTAATAAATTCAGAGTTGCTTTTTGGTTTTTGCAATTCCCATTTGGGTTCTATGTTAATAATACTGAGTTGACACAGAATTATTTAATACACTTGGACAGACTTATTTTGAAGCTGAAGTGTCTTTGCTTTGGTTAAATCGACTCTAAAAAAGACAAACGAGTTTTGTTAATATGAAGGACAATATTAAATGAAAATGAGTTGTACCCAATTCAGTATGAGAAAAAATATTAAAACTATTAGAAATATCAAAACTCTTAGAAAAACTGTTAAAATATCATGTTACTTTTACATAGGTTTGGAATGTGTTGGATATCTGAATTAAATTTAATATAATTTAATTTTAACTTAATTTTTTTCAACAGTGAATGTTAGAAAACCTGAATGCAGGGGCGCCTCGGTGGCTCAGTAGGTTAACCGTCTGACTCTTTATTTCTGCTCAGGTCATGACCCCAAGGTTGTGAGATCGAGCCCCATGTTGGGCTCTGCACTGGGTGTGGAACCTGCTTATGATTCTTTCTCTCCTTCTCCCTCTGTCCCTCTCCCACCTCTCTCTGTCTCTTTCAAAAATAAATAAATTAATTAAATAAATAGAAAATCTAAATGCAGATTAAGTAGTTTCAGTAAAAATTTAGCACTTGAATTTGAGATAGGCTGTAAATGTAAAATGAATATCAAACTTTGAAGATTTCATATGAATTGTGGGATGTAAAATATCTCATTAATAATTTTATATTGATTAAATATTGAAAAGATTATATTCCAGATATATTGGATTAAATAAAATGTATATTAAAAGTAATTTCTTGTTTTCCCCCCTTTTTAAAATGTGGCTATCAAAAAATGTAAAATTATGGGACGCCTGGGTGGCACAGCGGTTAAGCGTCTGCCTTCAGCTCAGGGCGTGATCCCGGTATTCTGGGATCGAGCCCCACATCAGGCTCCTCCGCTATGAGCCTGCTTCTTCCTCTCCCACTCCCCCTGCTTGTGTTCCCTCTCTCGCTGGCTGTCTCTGTCAAATAAATAAATAAAATCTTTAAAAAAAGATGTAAGATTACTTCTCTGCCTTATAGAGTTTTCTATTGGACAGAAGAACTATTCTAGACTCCTAACTATCATGAATAAAAAGTGCTATGGGAAAATGTATTTAGGATTTCAAATTCCCATGGCAAGAACTTTTCTTTTTCTTTCTTTGTTCAATCGAACACTCTTTAAGGGCAAGATCTATGTGTTCATTTCTGCACTTTCCGTTTCCTAATATATGATATATAAACAAAAATATTTTAGGGAATAGAGAAATTATTAAATGAGTGAATAAATACATGAATGAACAGCCAGGCAAACGTGTGATTTTTGTAGTTACAGTCCAAAGGACTCAATCTCTCTGTCTGGTGCTACAGATGGAAACTTGTTCTCCTTCAGCCCCTCCTATTCCACCTGTCAGTGTAAGTTCCCAGGGACAAATGTTCTGACTAGGTTGGTCATATGTCCCAGTTTGCTTCAAAGGTTTCTGTATACTTGGTTTTCTATTGTCAGTATAAGTAGCTCCTATTCAACCACTGGTGAAAGAAGAATTCCTGCCCTGTGCTTCTGGGGATGGCCAAACACATGACACCTGACACTGGACAGACAAGATTGACAGCAATTTGTTGGTCACATACACTCACATCCCAGGGCAAGAGAATATTACATGCATTACAAGACCACTCTGTTCTGAACTTGGGAACTGAGTAAACAATCAGGGACTGTGGGAAGCAGCGTTCATAGGATCTAGAGTGTGGGTGTTCCCTGGTCCCAGGGGAAGGATGTGATTGACAGAATAATTCTGTGGGCTGGCAGAGAACTGCACCTGCTCCTTAGGCATAAGCAGAAACCGTGCCTGTTCCCCTAAGAAGGAGGTGATATAGCCAGGGGACCTAATCCACAGGAGCAGAGTGGGAAGAGGCATGCATGTAGAATGTCAAGGCAGCGTGTAATTTGGAGCCTTAATTTTAAGACTTATACCACAGCCCTCTTCTCCCATCAAAAAAGTCTTGTATTTGGATTAAAAATTATGTGGTTATCCTAGTTATTTATGGTTGACATTCATAAATTTCATTGACTTCTTGGCCCAAGGTGGGATGAAATGAAATCTCCATATATCTAAACTCTAGTTTCTAAAGCAAGTGTATAAGAATATATAGGTTTGGAATATTTACTCTTTTACAATTAATGAAAAATAATTAAATGTTTCCATCCTCTATTCTTGCTTTTTGATGTTTATCCTTTTTCTTCCTAATACATACCATTTCCTTTCCTCGTAAGTATTAGCGAAAAGACAAAGATGCACTAAGTTGATAATAATATTCTTTACAGACATAAGTACCTATTATAAGACTCATTTGCATTTCAATAGCAAATTATAATTTAAATAATCAGATGGGCATTTTGTCTTTAAAATGGGGCCATGGATTATCTTCTGGAAAGAGATGAAGAAGATGGGAGACCGATGAGTGGGCAGGGTTGGGGGCTAGGGAGGAATGCAGACTTATGCTCACCCTTCTTTCCCTTTTGTCAGTAGGGCTCACTCTCCAGACTATCAGTTAGGAAAGTAGGACAATTCAAACTACTCTGAGGTAAATGTGACATACAATGAAAGAAATAGAAAAACATACTGTTTCAAGATGGTCTTAATAGTAGTAGGTCTTAGTAGTTAGCAGGTGTCAAGAAGTGAAAAGTCCTGAAATACAGAACATGAGGGACACCTGGGTGGCTCAGTTGGTTAAGCATCTGACTGTTGGTTTTGGCTCAGGTCATGGTCTCACAGTCGTGGGATCAAGCCCCACACTGGGCTCTGTGTTCAGTGCAGCTGTGCTTTAGATTCTCTCTCCCTCTCCCTACCTCTCTCTCTTTCTCTCCAATAAATGAATGAAATCTTTAAAAAAAATACAGAACATGAAAGAGAATGGGAGTTTCCCTGTGGAAGTCACTAGAATGTAAGAGAGCATTTTTAACTAATTGTACATAAACTGGCAAGTTACCAACATGAGGGCATCTTGAGTTCTATGAATGACATCATTACAAGAATTTTTAAAGAAATTGTTTCTGTGTTAGTAAGAAATAGTAGTATGTATAGTCTTAGACTATTTGAATATGAAGTTATACAGAACTTGATATTATATCTTTTTACTACGATTTTGTGTATTACTGTTTTCCATAAAATTATACCTAAATTTTAGTGTATTTGGAAAACACCTAGATATATAGCAGTCTGCTAAATATTTTTAGTAGCATGTTAACCACAGAGAGCAACTAAGACTTCCTCCAACACTGACATACTCACTTGATAAATTCCCAAGTGTGGAAAGTCCAATTCTTTAGTAAGACCATACCTGCGTTTGCCAGCTACATACATATGGTAGAGAGTATATCCTATGGGAAAACTGCAAGATATAACAGCTTATTATGGTTACAAAAAGGTAGGAGTTGAGAGATGTCTTTTCAATTTAGGGATAACTTGAATGTTTCAAGCTGAGGTGGTTTGGAAGATAAAAGATGTCTTTGGGGGTGCCTGGGTGGCTCAGTCGTTAAGCGTCTGACTTCGGCTCAGGGCATGATCCCAGGTCCCTGGGATCGAGCTCCGCATCGGGCTCCCTGCCCTGCTGGGAGCCTGCTTCTTCCTCTCCCACTCCTTCTGCTTGTGTTTCCTCTCTCGCTGGCTGTCTCTCTCTCTGTCAAATAAATAAATAAAATATTAAAAAAAAAGAAGATGTCTTTGAAAAAGCAAATGAAGGGAGCAGTAGCTCAAATATGTTGGAAAAAGAAAATTAAGATTGATTTTAAACCATTTATTTCATACTAGATATCAAATACCATTATACATGCTATAGTTGTTAACTCATTTAATCCTCACAAAAATCATTATGCACAGTTGAAGACCTGAATTTAAGATTAAGTTGGAGGGGTCTCTGGGTGGCTCAGTCAGTTAAGTGTCCGACACTTGATTGTGGCTCAGTTCATGATACCAGGGTGGTAAGACTGAGCCCTGAGTCAAGCCCAGAGAAGGGCTTCACACTCATCAGGGAGTCTGCTTGAGATTTTCTCCCTCTCCCTCTGCCCCCTCCCCGCTTGCACATGTGTGAACACTCTCTCTCTCAAATAAATAAAATCAAAAAAAAAAAAAAAAGATTAAGTTGGAGAATAGAGTCCCATTAGAATGGGTGTTTGTGTAATTAGAAAGGATGACCGGCTCAATATACACTATAGAAGATGAATTTTATTTTACTTTTCACCTATAAACATATTCAAAAAGAATTTTTATTTGAGATAATAGACTGCTTCTTGTTATTTAGAGTTCTCGAAATATTAACTAATGTGTAGAAAATGTCAACAATGTTACAGAGATACAGATACAAAGTACTATTCTCCGCTTGCCTTGAGACATCGCCTGCACTGTCTTCAGCCACATCATGAATTTTGCCAGGAGCACTTCAAAAACATCAAACTGATGTTACTTCAGTACAGCGAGCTGAAAAGAGAGTTAATAACATTTTCAAATTTGTGTGATTAGAGAACATTTCCTAGACCTAAGTGAATATCCTAGCATTAAAGAGTTTGACTTGAAATATTTTAATATAGTTATTTATTTTGTTTTTAGCCTACTGACCTCATTAAAAAAACTGAAGTGGTTGTAAAACATTAAATTATCTCGTTTTCTTATATTTTGAATTCAGCTCATAGGACGTGTTATTAATGTGGCATATATGACTTTGGCTATATACTTTTATTAGTGTTAGTGCAAATCTATAGAAATATTTGAGCAAAATATTATATATTAGATGGACCATGTATCTTCGTGTTTGTTGTTTGAATTGCCATTTATATCAATTATATTTAAAGGAATTAATTGACTAGTTTATTGCGCAACTTGACACGGTGACAGCTCTACTGGCAAAGCTAAGGCTTTATGGCACCCACAGCAACCTGGTTAGAGGGAGGGAAGGAAAGAGAAAGCTGCTTAAGAAGTAAGAGAAGATGAGAAAACAGCTGGTAGGGAAACAGGCGGGCCGGGAGTGCCTCTGTTCTAGCTGGGAAGGGAATATGTTTCACTAAAATTGCGTGTTGGGGAGGCATTTAGAGTAATTCAATCTGGCCCCAAACAGTTTATCTTCAGGAAAAGCGTAGAAGAACATGAGATGATGCGATAAAGAAAAAGTTGAGTCAGGATTTCTTTTTCCCCCAACATATTTAAAATCTGTGGAAATTCCCTCCAAATCCAATTGTGTGTCATCAACACCAGAAATTAAAGAAGGTTTGATTTATTATCTAATCTCCAAATACACAGTACCTTCCAGATGAAAAGAAAGATCTATTAATCAGTTTCAGAAGGCCAGCTCATCTTTTTTGATAATAGGACTGAGTGTGAAATTTTTGTGTTATCAGGTCTATGCAATTTCATGAATGGCGTAGAGACTCTGTGTAATTTTTTCCCCTGAATTGTCAAATATTAGCAAAGTGAAAACTCAGATTATTTTCAAAATTCTTTACCGTCTGCAAATGCCCATCAATTGGTATTGCTGAGGGTAGGGCAATGAATCAACTTGAATCAGGGAACATGAATGAAAGCAAATTCATTTGGTATGCTTTGATATTCTTGAAATAATTTATCATTCTTTTCTATTTTTAATACAGGAAATGTATAGAGCATGAAAGAGAAATTAGATATATTTTTTAAAATCTCATATTCAAACCTATATGTATTAATAATAATATATAATGTAATTTTCACATATAGAAATTCATCATTGATATGTTCTTTTCTTATTGACTACTAAGTCAGTCCCCTAACCTACTCCCAGCTAAACCTGCATGGAGAGAGGACACATTTTAGATATCTCTGCAACTAACTCATTTGTGTTTGAAAAAACAAAATAAAAAAACCCTGACCACCTTAATTTAGTTCATTACATCATCAGATTGCATCATATTTTCTTGAATATAATATGGTGCACACATTTTTCTCTTCTAGTCTTGGCCAGTGCCTGCCTGAATTTCCAGATCAAGCTAATCACCTCTATCACCACCTCACCAGGGCAAATCCTGATTGATGTTAAGATCTAAGAGTTGGGTCCTGGAAAAGGTAAGACCTGTTCTCTCACAGGCTTTCTTGAAAACTGTCATTTTTTTTTAGTTCATTGGATTTATTCTTATTTTATTTTCTCAGAACTAGAGTATAATTTGGGGGCATTTAAAATAGAAATTTGGATCAGATAACTTTAAAATCCAAGAGAGAAATAAATAATATTTATCAACTATCATTTATTTAACTTGGATTGTTTTTCACTATCTGTGCTGTAATTATTCAGTTATACAGGTTTTCTCAGCTAGGATCCCTGCATCTCAGAGCTGAATCATTCTTCCCCAAATCCTAGGCAATCAAATGATCTTTCTATCTTCATGGAGATATGATTTATGAATATAAAAACTTAAAATTTTACTTCTAACATGTGCGTTTTGGCTGTACAGGTATTCATTTAGTTCTCATTCACATTAGAATCCCTAGCTAGAGTAAATGAAAGAGAAACTTCCAAATTGTAAATTTAAAATGAAGCCTCAGCAATGAGAACAATGAAAATCTCATTACCTTAGAAATAGTGAATATAAATACAATAGCCAAGCTAATTAAAACCCAAGTAAAATAAAGAAACACTCAAAGGACACCTATAGTGGTTGCCTAGTGGTGTGTGGGGAAGATAATCAGACAGAAAGGGAAAAAGGTGGTAGAGAGATTTTTCTACAATGTACCTGATTAGGTTTTCTGGATTTGGAACCATATATATGTACTAGCTGTTCAAAAAATTTAAAAGAAATAAAGCAAAACCAGACTGTTTGACATTTTCTTTCCTCACACTGCTGTTCATTCTATTGGCAAGTTCATTATTGTATTGACACTGGGTTCTTGGTTTCTGCGTGTTGTTCAATGGTGGAATTGGGCCGTTCTAAGTCAGCCTTCACCGTATTAGAAAAGTGTTGATATTCCCTACAACAGGAAGAGATGTTGGTTGTTGAGACACAACAACCTCGAGTCAGGGCAATCAAAATAAAAGTTCAAGAGAGCGGCGAAACAGTCTCTGATGATTTTGAGTTCTAGAGAGAGAGAAGGGAACCAAGAAAGTTTTGCCTAATGATATGTACAGAAGCTTCTAGAACCTGGATCTTAAATGCTGGATCCAGTCCTGCCACCACCTCCACTAGGCACTTACGCTCCCACTCTATCTCTAGTGCTTTAAAGCGAGTCTGTGGTTAATGAGCTTCGTCCGGCCTGCTACCTCTTTTTATAGAAGAATACTTATTGTAACAGAGCCAGCCTGATCTGTTTGCATATTATCCATGGCTGCTTTTGCACTGAAATGGCAGAATTGAGTAGTTGTAATAGAGACTATGTGGTCCGCAAAGCCTAAAATATTACAACCTGGGCCTTTACAGAAAAAAGTTTGCCCAGTCCTGTCCTAAGAGAATGAAATTGAGGTCATTGCATCACTAGACACAGACTAAACATTTCCCAGTAGGCTTCCGCTCCTCGGAGTCTGGAGATGCCGTCCCACACACAAAAGGAAGAAAGAAAGGAGAGAAGTGAGGGAGGGGGAAATGGAGAGACAGAGGAAAAGACAACAGAAGAGCATTGTGTTGCCCCAGGTTACCCAAGAGACAGCTTCTGTGGTGGAGATTTGGTCGTAGGGAGTTCACTGAGGAACGCTGCCAGCAACAGTGGTGAGGGGGTGAGAGGAGCAAGACTGGGAATAGGTACAAGGTGAACTCAGTGCATAGCCTCCATTCCTGCCATCATGGCTACTCCATGATACGCCC
The DNA here is from genome assembly GCF_023065955.2 of Ursus arctos. Classification (NCBI taxonomy): domain Eukaryota; kingdom Metazoa; phylum Chordata; class Mammalia; order Carnivora; family Ursidae; genus Ursus; species Ursus arctos. The sequence goes on along the minus strand of NW_026622775.1, from coordinate 45,598,560 downwards.
CTTGTGCCAACACCAGAGCTGCCATGATATAAGCAGGGCGATGTTAACTGGCCCAGTCATTCTATTCACTTGGTGCCTAACACCTCTTCAGTTGTGGCTGCCCTCTGGTCAGTGATCCAGGATCTTTGCATTCCACGTCCACAGACCTAGGTCCATCCTCATGCATCTTCCACAATTTCCTTGCCTCAATGTTCTAATAGTCTACCAGGCCCCTATACAGCTAGTCAGGCCACTAAGCACTACCTTTGAATCAAAATATATTTTTCCTCGAGGCTACTTTTCTTTCTCCAAAGTGGATGACCAGGTGAAATGATAAAAACCCTTCCCATTGGGAGGATTTCTCTACACTGTTGCCTTTAAGCATCACGCTGGGGGAAGGAGGCCATAGTGCAGCCACAGTCCTTTCTAGATTTACAATCACATACCAAGCCAACTCATTCCTTAATCCAGGTTGGACTGTTAGGCCCTCATATTCACTTATTAAGGACATCCCATAGGGCTATACATGTGAGCTGACACTGCCTTTTCACTGGTGCGGTGAGTGGTAGCTAGAAAGGGTTTGGGTTGTGTTGCTTATGTAGCTTTCTCGTGCTTTATGTTTTGTGCATGACCCCACGTGTACAGACCCTATGTTGGCATGAACTGCTGCTGGGTCTGCAAGACCTTACAACTTTATAGGTTTGGCAGAATCCCGTGTCTAGGAGCTGTTCTGGCTACACTGTCTCTTCATGTATTATGACCAGGAGTTGCATTTCTACCAAGACCCAGAGGCAGGTCAAGAGTTGATATTTAGAAAGCTGTAATTCTGCTGAAGACTACCTGGCCAAGCTAGAAAATCCTAGGCATCTACACTGTGATTCTCCTCCTGAGGTTTGCCATAACTTCCATGTGACATCTTTTCCATCACAGATACCTGAAACCGAATTTTCTGCCAGCTCAAGCTGCGGTGCAGCTTGGACCACAGTCCGGTCCTGCCGAGGGGTCCTTTCCTGTTCTGAGTTCACTAAAACATAACTGCCTTCCATATAACAGTAAATGGGCCAGAACCTACAGAAAACCATCAGGCACTGTGCTTTCTTTCTCATGGTAGAAAGGGGATATGCGATAATTTGTTTTTTATTTTACAGTGAATGTCTGCCTGTGTCCCAGATCATTGGACCCCTAAACTCCACTGATGTGGTGGGTCCTTGCCTCATCAACTATTTTATCTCACAGCTTCTAGAGTCCATTTGTGTCTTATCAAGGCACATTATTAATGTTTAGCTGCTTCTGGCTCATACAATCTGATGAGCATGGTGTTATTGACCCATCTAATATTCTGAAAAATGCCCAGATACATGGCAGAATGTGTTTCTATTTTTTCACTCAAATAATATATACTTCTTAATTTGTAAAGTAGGTAAGAAATTATTAAAATGACATTGTTTTAATTTTAAAATTTTCTGTAGTGTAGTTGAATTTCATTTATACAGATATCTATCTCTATCTATCTATCTATCTATCTATCTATCTTTTGCAAAAAGCCTATTGAATCCAATAGGAACTGTAGTTAAACACTACCAACCATAGACTCTGTAAGAGGGTCCCTTCTCTGAACCCCACATTTTGGAGGTTCACTGGCTATAAACTACTTTAGAGGCTGAGGAGTCTACATGGCCAGGGGGAACACCCCCATGGATATCACCTTTCCCTGTTTCCTGGATATCCACTCCAGGTTCTGGGATCTTGTAATTCCTTACCCAAACAGCCCTGAGCACATTTCCACACTTTGGGGGTCCCTTTGCTGGATCTGTCTGCCTAGTCCTTGTTTTTCTTCTTTGTCCTTTGAGAGGATTAAAGATCAGGTATTTTCTTTAAAATAGAATTGTTCAAAACAAAACAAAACAAAATAAAATACTTAAGGAGGTATTTTACTTGACTTCCAGTTGAGAGGAGAGAAAATCTCTTCACACGAAACTGTAGTGGTGAAGTCTATTCTAATTGTTCGGTTTCAGAGGATATTTCCCCTCCCCTTACTTAGGAACTGAATGACACTCAGTGCTTGACCACACATCTGGGTTCCAGATGCCGCTGCATGCTCGTTTTCCCAGAGAAAGTAAACACCTAGCCTGACCCAGTCCCCATGAAATAGAGATAGAAAAATATCAGGGCCTATATGTGTCGATTGATATTATTGTCATATAAATAATATATAACATGCATTGAGTATGTTAAATAGTTTATATCAATTGTGGCCATTCTCATTGTTTAGAAATTTATATATTAAGTTTTATAATTACATGATAATTTTTAAACACTAAGAGCTCTTATTTGGGTTGCTTGGAATAGTTTCTCTCACAGAAGCATGCACGAGAACATTAATAAATAAACTTCAATGTTGATGATGATAATGCTGATTGAGGAAGATATGCTTCAGTATTTTTTGCAACACTCTTCTAGAAGGTGTAATTATAGCAGACAAAGAGATCTATTTGAAAGAATGTGATGTGTTCCTTGTAACTTGCAACAAAACTATGTAATTATTCTCACAGTTATTTAAATTTAAGGATTTGTTCCCTTGAAGCCTGAAAACCCATCTGTGCCCGAGTCTCATTTCCCTGATGTTAAATGCCATAGCACTCAATATTGGCATCTTTTAACCAGCAGAAGCTATATTCAAATTATAGCAGTTTGCATTAGCTGCAAACTTAAAGCCATCATTTATATTCCTTGAGTTTTTCTTAGCTTGTTTCCCATATCTCACATGTATATCCAGCAAACTCACTTTGTCTCTTTTGTGAGACTCTCTCTTTGATTCCCTGATTAGTTTCACTTCCTGAGACCTAACTCCTAAAGTTACCTGGAGACCAATTGGTGTGAGTTGTAAGCAGAAGCTACACAACATCAAGACATGATATGACAACCATACTTTATTCATTTTCTTCAAGTCAGAACAATTTGTAAAATCTCGGCCAAAACCCAAGCAAACCAAACAAAAACTCCAAAACCAAAAACCCCAGCCTCATGATAAGGCACTTCAGGACACATGTTTCTCATAAAAGAAATCAAGCTCTACATTCCTCCTTTAGTCTGAAGATTCTTTACCGGTAAGTTGGAGCTCAGGCTACCGATGACAGTATACGGCTGTATGGGGGTCCGAGGGAAGTTATGGGGAAAGATTAGAATGGCCATCCATATATGCTGCTTTGAATTTCCTTCCTTGTCCCTATTCTCAGTATCCAAAATATACGTTTCTACTATGACTTGGACAGAAAAAGAGCAACTACTCCACTGAGATATTTGTATTTTCTCAAGATGTCCCATTTCTCTTTACTTGCTCCCAATCCTATAGGATGAGATTTTTAGAATATGTTCACTTCTTACATCTCCTACCCTCCCTGCTCTTTCTCCCAAGGAGAACTTTGGAGAGTTACCAAATCTGCCCCCATAAACCCCAGTCCTTTTTATCTCCATAAGTGGTTCCATACTGTCAGTTTTAGAATATTATTAGAATTTCCACTCTATTATATTTAATCTCTTTTAAGGATTTTATTTAAATTTGTGTCGTCCATTCCAAAATAGTCTATTTTTGTCCCTTTCAGATTTAATTGTTTGTATTTACTCCTTATAAGTAAAAATTGTGAAAGACTTGGAAATGTAGAAGGTACCCTGACAAGCATTTTCCATCTGGGTCATCTCTGGCTTTGTCTTTGAGTGGGCTGTTCTATAACTCTACAGAGATAGATGTTAATTTATAGAAAACTGGAAGTAATGCAAAAAAAAAAATTCTATTCATAGAAATGCAAATTACATCTGATGGAATGCAATTAATTATCGCCCTGAGAATATTGACTAGCTTTGCCAGTGTTTCATTTCTTTGTTAAATTCATTTCAGCGTTCCTTATTTGACTATAAATTGGTGCTACTTTGAATTCTATTTTTAACCACATGACATTTTTCTGTTTTTGTTATTAGCTAAAAAGTAATATGATTAATTAAATAAAACTTTTAACAAGTGCTTATTTATTTATATGAGGGGGGAGGGAGTGAGGGGCAGGGGAGAGGGAGAGAGAGAATCTTAGCTGAAATAGGGCTCTATCTCAGAACTCTGAGATCATGACCTGAGCTGAAATCGAGTCAGACTCTTTACCGACTAAGCCTCCCAGGTGCCCCAACACATGCTTATTTTAAATCGATATGAGAGTCATGATTTTGCCTTTTTTTGAGAATTATTTTTTTCTATTTTTCTGAGGTTTCAAACTGGTTCTATAGAAATTTAACCCATCCACCAGGAAAAAAACTACTCCAGGCCTCTCTACTGGAATCCACCAGAGGCCATCTTTTTCCTACACTGAGCTGCTCATACACCCCAGCTGCAGCTTTAATCAGACAGAGAGCTTGGAGTTGGGGGTCAGGAGAAGGGAACTATCTTCAGGTTGCTTGTATCCCAGAACCCTTGCCTGTTTTACTAGTTTTTAATGGATGCTCCTGGGTCCTCAATTGTTTGTGTTTCAAAGGCAGATGATTAATAACACCACAAGGAAAATATATATGATTAATAGCTTTAATAATTGTTGACCAATCCTTATTGTAATCGAAAATGGAATCAATTGTGAGACCGGGAAACTTGCACATAGAGCATGGAGCTTGAAGACATCTTCAGGGATTATAGGGTCAGATTCCATGCCCAGATGTATTTTCGTGTCTTGAGTAAAAATCAAGAAGTCATCATTTAAACATGTCTTGTTTAGTTTCAGTTTTTAACTTTCATTGGCGGGGCTTTTCTTCTTAATTTTCTCTTTTTATGGATCTATATTTTTCCTTATACTTCTTAAAAGATTGGACATTCAGATTTGATCACTGAGGAAAAATCACTCCAAGAAATCACTTATTTTCAGAAATAATATTTATTATATTCATGTGAGTTATCTAAAAAAGGCCCTATATCAACTAATGTTTATTTATTTTTTTATTCATGTATATTTTGAAAAAAAATTAAAAAAACTATTTAATATTTCTAGCCAATCAAACTCTATACCAGATTCCTTTCATAATTTTGAAATAAAAAAGCAACCAAGGACTCAAGATTTCCGAAACTAAATTTCTAAGTGCTTTCAAAGTGAACTTTATACAGAAGTCAGTTTTCTGCCATGTATCGCTTTCTTTGCCCTCACTCCAACTTATCACCTCTCCCGGGCTGCAAATTTAGTGGAGGCAGATTCTATCATTTTTTAAATAAGTTTTGAGAGTCAGACAGAAGGACAGGATTTGATACCTGTCTTTCTGACGTAAGAGCTGTGCCCTCTGCCCTGTGAACTGGGACAAGGAACATAACCTTTTGAAGTATATGACATGGATAAGAATAAGTGGATTGTGCAACTGCTGTGAAGATCAAAGAAAATGTATAGTGTTTGGCATTCATGTTGGCTACTGTTACTTCTACGACTCACACGGCAAGTGCTGTCAAAGATCGAATGAATTAATACTGGGCTGGCATCTAAAATGCTGTGAATATTTGAAGCTGTATTGTTCCTTGTCTTCAATTCTCATTAGAGTAACTCGGAGGCACATCAACTTGAAATCGTTTCAAGTACACAGTACTTATGACAAACCATCTGGGTCAATATAAAAGAGGCACTGTTGCTTAGGAGGAGTTTAGACTTTTATGCCCCTACACTGATTGGGCTCTACAGTTTTAAAGGATATTTATGATTAAATAATCCACAACATTGTATCTCAATGTCATTACAAAACTGAGAAAATCAATTTCTGGTTATTGATTGGAATAACCTTTCTTACACAATTTTAAATGTTGCCTACGAAATTTCTTTTGAAAACATTAAGACTTCATTAGGTTTGTAAAGTCTACACTAGTAGTTACATACTCAATATCCCTTTGCCCCTACTTTTTAATAGAAACCAGATTTTACTCAGCGTAGGGATAGATGGAGTTTAAAAAGGTAAGAAAGCCTACTTCCACTAAATATCAGTGATCTGTTGCTAAAACAAAATGTTCTGCATAAAATGTAGTACATTTTAAAACCCAACCAGTATCTTAACTATAATCAAGACACAGTAAAATGTCTACATATGCATATATATATATATATATATATGAGTGTGTGTGTGTGTGTGTGTGTGTGTGTGTGCACATAACAAACTATTATGTTAGGATGTAAAATGTTTGGAATATCATATCCTATTTAAAAGCGCTACTAAGAGACAGCTTTTGAAAATGCATTGACATGGGATCTTCAGGATCAACAATATGTGAAATACATCTTTTAAATTATGGATTCCATTTGTTAATTTTGAGTGTGCTTATTAAAATGTCTACACATGATTTCCATAGTTCCCAAGTTGTGTTTGGATTCTAACTCAAAATTATCTCCACATTTGCACATTACCATATACATATTTTTGGTATATACATTTTAAAAAATGTATACTTTAGCATAAAGAATATACGGAGATATGCATATATCCAATAGAGTTTGCACATTAAATTCTCTCTTTTTAAGAGCTTTGGAAAGGAGGCGATAGGACTATTGTTTAGGGTAACTCTAGCTGCTGTAACAAATAGCTTGAGTCTATAATAAGAATAGTGCTTCCTGGCCTGAACCCAAAAAAGGGAATTTATTTATTGCTAATTCAGCTGTCTCCAACAGAGATTCCTGGTTAGCAGGTGACTTTCCTCCATTCCGTGATTTATAGAAATGCTTCTTTCATCTGATGTCTTCACTTTTCCACACACCCTTGACATCATTTGCCTCTAGAGAAAAAAAAAGAAAAAGAAAAAAGAAAAAGAGCATGGAGAAAGAACACCTGTTTCTTTCAAGTTTGGGAAATGAAGTGATATGCATCACTTCCACTGAAATTCCATTGGCAACAATACGTCACATGTGAGAGCTCACAGAAGCAAGGGTGCTGGAAGTGTTGTTCCCAGCTTGACAGCTAATTTCCAAGCAAAACTTCTTTTTGTTATTTAAAAGATTTTATTTATTTATTTATTTATTTATTTGAGAGCGAGTGAGAGAGAGAGCACATGAGAGTGAGTGCAAGCAGGGGGATGGGCAGGGGGCAGGGAGAGGGAGAATCTCAAGCAGACTGTCTGCTGAGCAAGGAGCTGGATGCGGGGCTCACTCTTACAACTCTGACATCATGATCTGAGCCGAAATCAAGAGTCAGACGCTTAAACTTCTATACAACAGAAGGGAAGCATAAGTGGCAGTAGACAGCTACCAGGTAACTGCGGTCAGCAATATTAGACCAAAATTTCCTTCATAGTGGTCCTTTAAATTATGGTAATCCAATTCTCAGGTAAAAATAAACGTCAACAGTGAGAATGAGTTCCATGAACATGACATAACTTTCTATTGTAAGTTCATAATAAATTACTGATCTACAGAATAATTGTTTCCATTTGTTAATGCATGATGTTTCCTCATAACTTTAATGCAGCAAAAACACAAAAGTTCACAGTCAAACTGATAAATAAATGACAGAAAGAAAATGGAGACATTTCCCAATTAATTTCATATATACGAAACTTTGGTTTTATTCTGTGGGTGGCTGAGTATATGGATCTAAAAACAGAATCAAACTTCAGATTCATTTTATAAAAATAAGCTTTTTAAATAGACGTCAAGGAGTCCCTAAAGGTGGAAATATTCAATGTTTGTCAGTTTCTTTTGATGCTAATTTTCATGGGCAAATAAAGTACTGTGATTATCATAACTTCAACAAATTTTACAATACTACGTAAAAAACACCATGGGTTAATTTTTGGCAATTTTTGTGTGAATAAAGTTTTGATTTTGTTAGTCCACATATTTCTTCTTCAAGGAAGAGTACTTTTCAGGCCCACAAAGAGTATGTCTTCTTAACATGTCAATTCTTCTGGCCTTGACGATATTTTAAAATGGTGTGGAAATTGAAAAGTTGTATTTGGAACAAGCACATCCACTTTAAAACTCTAAAACACAGATAAGAGCACACTTCTTTTTTCTCCCTATGATCCTGCTGTTTTAAAGGCTTTAAATCCATTATTGAATTCTACTTTGTGTTCTTATAAATTCTATGATAATATTCTGTCTTTAGATATTCAACGTCTTATCTTCTGTGTAGATCCATTGATTACAAGGGTCCAATAGGGAAATGCATTATTTGTATATAAGAAATGAAAAGCAATGTTGATTTTTTAACAAAGTTTTAAATCGCCCTTATTAATATGCTAATCTTCCTGTCCATCTCTAATAATAGAAGAAGTTTTGTCCAGCAGAGATATTTTGTTGTTCTGGTAAAAGGCATGCTTATATTGTGATTATTGAACTTGTGTCAAACAGTAAACTGAAAAATATATGCAACTGAGATTTAAAAGCAGTTGGGGATTTGTAGCAGGCTGTCCTTTGAGCACTGCTGAATTTAAGGACGTTAAATTTATACATAAAGAGGGTTGACAACAGAATAATCCTCAAAATATTTTGTTGTCAGTGAAAGCTATATATGAGGGAATAAAAAACAACAACACGAAGGTTATATGAATGCTTTTGATGCCCTTGACATTTTGCCAAATACCAAGAGGATCAAGAACGTTAGAACAAATGTGGTTCTTGTTTTTGGAGTTTAACAATATAATTGAAGCAACAGAGTGACTCTGAAGTTGAGACTACAGACACTTTTTCCCCCCCAAATAAACTCTTCATTAACAGGATCTACCAGATAGGGGCATGACTTTTGTGAGAAGTACCCTTCAATCTGAAGTCACCAAACACTACCTTAGGTCTCTTAAGACCTACAAAGAATTATATGCCCTTGAATTAAAGTATCATTTTGGGGGTAAAATACAGTAAAGGAAATAGATTGACAAACCGTATGAAACATCACTTCCCCTGTGCTCTGTGAAGGGACATCAGGCTTTTGCAAAATTGCAGATCATTTGAAATATGCATACAATATCAACCCAGATTTGTCTTCATGTGAGGATACTTGGCCTTCTAGAATCCTGTGTGATACCAGCTTAAAAAGGGTGTGGAAGGTATAGGTACACTTTTTTGTTTGTTTGTTTTTACATTTATCCTTTAAATGAGAAAGCCTTCATTAGCATCTGTTTTTCAAATGAGAGAATTAAGGAGGTTTGGTAAATTGTGAAAAGACGCTGAGGTGATAGATCTTTAGATGAGTCTACCTAAAACCCAGGTCCTAATCTGCCTCTTTGAGGTGAAGCCACATGTTTTATTACCTGGAAAACCAATTCAGGGAGCATAGTAATCAACACTCTCTTTTCTACCTATGGTGCCAAATAAAAATTTCTTTTAATTGACTCCTTGTAAAAATGCAGATCACCTGCTCTCAAGTTAGATTGGTGCTTTAACTGGATATTGGGGCTTCAAGTGTGAGTGACTTGAATATATGGTGATAGAATCTTTAAGATTAATCCTCATCTGGTACCTTTATTTAGTAGAACAGTACCCTCTATAACTTCCTTGATTAGTCTGGTATTTTTTTTTTTTTTTAGAAACATCCAGAAATGTTGACTAGATTCAGTAGTCTTTTCTGGTCTCATTTTAGAAAATAATTTCTATACCTGGAGCTAATTCTGCTTTCTTATACGTTTTCCCTGTTTTTTGTTTGTGTTTGTTTGTTTGTTTGTTTAGGTAAATCAATTAAATGAATAATTTAAAGAACAAAACTTTGGGTCAGATGGCCATGAACTCCCCTCCTAACTTACAAACTACTTACAGAAAATTAAAATTAATATTTGTGAAAACAAATTGTCCAAATGGTCCTCCTTCAAGGAATCTGAAGAGAATTAATCATCTTCCCCACATGTCATATCTAACGTCACTCGGAGGGTCATCATTCTTCCTGTCAGCCAGAAGTTGAGAAAATCGTGGTCATAAAAGAGCATGTGTGGGATATTTTTACTGGCCATGCCCAGAATTAAGGCATGAAACCTTCCGTAAACGTTCACTGGTTAGAACTTAGTCATATGGCTATTCTAATAACAGAAGAAGCTGGGAAATAGAATTTAAATGTTTGAACAGAAAAGAAGATAAGAATATAGAGTTTTGTAGTCAACAGTATCGACCATAATGAAATATTGTTGCTTTTTAAAAATGAACTAAAAAATTTTTAGTGATACATTTAACAAAAATGTAGTCTTTTATGAACAATCAAAGCATTAGAGATAAATGTTGGAGTTCTTTTTGATCATTACCACAATTTCTTCTAGTCCTCCCCCAGGCATAACTGCAGTGTGAAGTTTATTGTCAATTCTTGCAGATTCAATTCTCTTTAATATGAGAGACACAATCGCTTTGGGAATCTAGGTCAAAGGATGTATGGAGTAGCTTGTGTAATAAAAGTGATTACCTAAGTGCCTACTACATGCACCCGCTCTTCTAAGAGCTTGGCACGTATGGACTCACTTAATCATAGCAACGAACCATGAGGAAGTCACTATTATTGCCATCCTCATTTTACAGATGAACAAATTGAGGGACAGAAAACAATAAATTGTTCAAACTCACATAATTAATACCTTGTAGATACCCTATTGAACCGTGTGCCGCTTTCTTCCAGAGTCTGTGTGCTTTGCCAGTCTACCCCACTGCCTCTGACTGAAACCATTCAGGATGAACTCCAGTCACAAAGAAGTAGTAAAGACCGGAATGATCCTCAGGTTGACAACAAATAGAACACTGGAGAAATATGGAATAATGGTTTTCGGACATACTTTCAGTGCATACTTGTGATTCCTAAGAGAAAGAGAACAATTGAGGTTTTAAAAAATGTTTTATTTATTTATTTATTTGAGATAGAGAGAAAGAAAATGAGCATGGGGGAGGGGTGCAGAAGGAGAGAGAGGAACAAACTCCCTGCTGAGCAGGGAGCCCAACACAGAGCAACAGTTGAATTATTAAGTCTTATTAGCTTACTGGCTGGAGGAACTTTTGTACTATGACACAAAGAAAGGAACCCAGATAGAGCCCACTTTTCTAATGAATTGTATGAGACATACATCAGAGTTCAAGGAGGCTGAAACAGCTAGAATTTGTGGGGACAGAGTACCAAGAAGAGAAATCTTTCAACAGAAAAAGTTTCAAAAATCTCCATAGAATTTTCTGCTGAGTCTTTGAATACCATTCTACTGTGTGTAGAGTGCAACTTCAGAAAGTAGTTCCAGGGAGAGAACAATTACTAGGGACCACTGAGGAGAAAATTATCCAGAACTCACACAGGAACAAGACTCATTCCTGTTTTCACCAGCCAGAGTGAGGGACACCGTAGGCGACAAAGGGCTGTCAGCACAGACCTCCAAGAGGACCTGCCTTAGTGGGGCTTAAGAAACCAAAAAAAAAAAAAAAAAACAACAAAAAACTGAAGATATGCCCTTTAAAAACCTTAAAAAATTGGTTCAAAGAGAAAATGAAGAGTAACATATTGAATTTAAGCCCAATGATAGCAGATCTTACATTAAATCTGAATAAATACTCCAATAAATGGGAAAAGAAAAGCGACAAAAAAGCAAACCTCTAAAAGATAAAAACAGATCTGCAAGCCACTTTATTGCCTGCCAGAGCAAATCCCAAACTTTTTAAAAGAATAAACAAGATCTAGCACTCAGTAGCATAAAATTTATGAGGTCAAGTATGCAATCTAAAAATTACTGGACATTTAAAGAAGTAAGACATGTGACCCATAATTGTGAGAAAATATTCGGTCTGTAGAAACAGACACAGAAATGACAGAGATGATGTATTTGTAAATAAGAACATTAAAGCTAATGTTTCAGATCTGAAATAAAAATTTGACTGGATAAAATTAACAGCTAATTGAATACTTCAGAAGAGATGATTCTTGAACTTGAAGGCATAGCAGTAGAAACCATCCAAAATGAAGAGATCAGAGAAAAATAAAGACTGATAGTAAATTGATAGAATCACTGCATTTTCTGGGAAAATATAAAAAATGTAATATAAATATAATGTGAATCCCAGAAGGAAAAGGGTAGGAAACATTACTTGAAGAAATAGTAAACAAACGATTCAGAAATGTTGTGAACATTATAAACTTACTGATACAAAAGCTCAGTGAATTATGAGCAGTATAAATAAAAATAAAACAATACCAAAGAACATCAAAATCAACTTGCTAAATACAAATGATAAGGAAAAATCTTAAAAGTATCCAGAGAAAAAAATGTTATATTACTATAGAAGAGTAGATATAAGCACAACAGAATTCCCATCAGGAACCATGTAACCCAGAAAACAAGGGAGGCGGGGTTTTGAAGTACTCAACCCCTTCATCAATTTAGACATATACAGCAAAAACATCATCCGGAAAATTAAAAAGGAGTAAAGATTTTTTCAGAGAAATAAAAGCTAAAAAGTATTTTTTATTAGCACATCCTCACTACAAGAAATGCTAAGGCAAGTTCTTCTGTCATAAAGAATATGATACCAGCTAGGGATTTGGAGCCACACAGAGAAACACAGAGCTCCAAAAATAGTTAAAATACAGATGACTATCAAATGCATTTTTATTATTTTTATATGCTTATATAGTTGAATGTCAAAAGCAAAAATAGTAACCATGAATTTTGAAGTTCTAATGTACATAAAAGTAAAATTTATAACTAAAATAACAGAATGTAAGTCAAAACCACATTTTATACTACTTCACACTCACTGGAATGGCTAAATTTAAAAATACTGACTTGACTCTGGGAAACAAACTGAGGGCTTCAGAGGGGAGGGGGGTGGGGGATCGGGATAGGCTGGTGATGGGTATTAAGGAGGGTACGTATTGCATGGTGCACTGGGTGTTATACACAACTAATGAATCATGGAATTTTACATCAAAAACTTGGTATGTACTGTATGGTGACTAATATAACATAATAAAACATTTTTATAAAAAAGTAAATAAAAATACTGACTTGAGAATACATCAAAAATGACAGAATGTATGGGATTACCTTACAGGATTACATGATTATCTTATACACGATTGTAGAGCCCAAAGACCAGTTAAACCATGCCTGGACTCCTGACTCACAGAAAGAAAGAAAATAAAGCTGTGCTGTTTTAAGATATTTTACATTTGTAGTCATATTGTTACACAGGATTGGTAATTAATACAAACCTGGACCAAGAAGCAGGTGACAGATCATGTTCACACCCAGCTGGAGCTCCCATACATTATTTGTGAGGATATAAAAGGATACAACTTGGGAAACATTCTACTCTTAGTCTTTTCTCAAGAGAAATGAAAGAGGAATACCCACACAAAGTCTTGTACACAACCAAATGTCCATTCACAGTTGAATGATGGCTAAACAAAATATGGCATATCCCATGGACTACTGCTCAACAATAAAATGGAATAAATTACTGATAGGTGCTATAGAAGCATTATCCTGAGTGAAAGAAACCAGTCACAAAAAAGCACATAGTTAATGATTCCACTTATATAAAGCTCTCGAAAAAAATTTAATCTTTTACACAAGAAAATAGTTCAGTGCCTACAGCCTGGAGTGGATGGAGAGTGTAGTCCAGGAAGGACAACAACAAAAATCTGAGGTAACATAATATCCTATAATCTTGATGGCTATGGTGGTTAAACCATGTATCCAGTCATCACAATTTATCGTACCACACCCTAAAAATAGGTTTATTTCATATGTGTAAGTAACAGTAGTTGCCTCTTCTCTATGGTCTCGTTTCATGTGGTTTCAAGTTACCCAAGGTCAACCGCGGGCCCATCTGAAAGGAGATAGCCCTCTTCGTGATGTAGAGTCAAAAAGTCAATAGTAGCCTAACTCTATGTCACAATGTCTGTCATTCTTTTCACTTCATCTCATCATATGAGTATTTTGTCATCTCACATTATCACAACAAGAAGGATGAGTACAGTATAATAAATTTTGAAAGAGATAGAGGCCACATTTATATAACTTTTATTACAGTATAATTATTCCATTTTATTATTTATTATTGTTCATCTTTTACTGTGCCTAATATATAAATCAAACTTCATCATATGTATGTATGTACAGGAAAAAAACACAGTATACATAGGGTTTGGCACTATCTGCAGTTTCAGGCATCCCCTCAGAGTCCTCAATCATATTCCCTGTAGATAAGGGAGAACTACTGTATACATAAATAAATTTTATATTAAAAAGAAAGAAAAACTAGGTGATGAGTCAGAAGGCTTCTAGGATAGTTTTTATGTCGCCCCTCATACTAAGAATAACCTCGGGAAATTTCTTGACTAAACCTCAGGTTCCTTGTCAATAGAATGAAAGTAATAAGAACTTTTTTACCCAGCCCATAGGATTAGTTATTATGCATTATCTGAGTAATTTAAATTGTAAATATTGTGAAAATATAGTTTTTAAATTTTTTTTCTTCCATTTTCCTGGCCCCTAAACCATTCTTACAACTGAGTCAAGAATGCATTCTATTAGAGTAAAAACAAACTTGGTTTCTCTATATTTATTGGCATCCTCCAAAAACAATTTTACTATACAGACAAACTTGTGAAATTTGAGATTTATAAAAATCAAATATGTGTTTTGAGAATCAGAAACATGGACTTTAAGGTCAGTCGATTTATTCAACTTTTGAACTCTAACATTTATATGCTGCAGTGATTTACAATGGATTTGGCAGAAAGAGAATGTTTAACCTTATCCCTGAGTATTTCTTTTCTCTTTTATTATATAATGCAAGTTAAGAATTGCTAATCCTTAAAAAAAAGAAAGAGAGATAAACATCATGTTCAGAGGTGCTAGAGTAAAAAAAAAAAAAAAAAAAAAAAAAAAAAAAAAAGAACATGAGGCCATAGCTGACAAAAGTATAAAATGCAACCAGAGGCAAATGTGAGACTAGTTCTACTGCTTTGTTTTGTTTCAAATTTGTTCAAGTGGTGTGCAATGTGCTTTTCATTATCTGAAGCTTTAGGGAGAAAGCAGCAGCCAGATATTCTGTGTCTCTATAGAAATGAGTGAGGTTCCCTCACAACAACCCTAATATTTTATTGCCAAAGGTCAGCCTAATATATCATTTAGAAAGGGGCATGATAGCCTTTTTATAGTTAAAAAAGGTAATACTTGGTCAAAGACCTCTGGAACATCTATTAAGTTTCCAGATGTCTTGGCAATAGCTTTCAAATAACCACAATTTTTGCTAACCCTAACCTAATTTTATTAGTCTAGACATTGAGATAAAATAGTATTCATAGACTCTTCTAAACTGGTCCCTCTGTTCTATCAGGTGTGAGTGCACTGTCTCTTCTTTGCCAGTTTTTGCATGTGATGGTTTCCAGGAACTACTTTCCAAGAGTGAGATCATGCCTGGAACAGCAACTGCCAGAGGAAGGTGAGAGACAGATGGTGGCCTGACAGTTATTCTTTCCAATTCTATATTAGGAAATTACACAGAAAAATTCTGCGTTTCTAAATATATGTCTAGTAAAATGAAGTTCGTGAACCTCTTTTATTCTCTCAGATGACCCATAACTAGGATTTTGTCAGAGTATCAACAAATCTAAAAATAAATATGGAACTCCTAATAAATTGTATTATTCAATACCACGAGAAAATTATTATAGCATAGAAATTGTGAGTATAGAGACAAGAAAAGTACAATTTAAAGTATAGGATTCAAAATGATGGATATTTCACAGCATTTCCTGTGATCAACAGACAGAACTTAAGGAGTTCATGCAGTCTGTGGGGTTGAATATCTTTAATCTGGGTTCTTCCTGCACTTTATCCATTTCTTCTCTTCATCTTGCACACACTCTGTCTTCTTAAAAA
The DNA here is from genome assembly GCF_023065955.2 of Ursus arctos. NCBI lineage: Eukaryota > Metazoa > Chordata > Mammalia > Carnivora > Ursidae > Ursus > Ursus arctos. The sequence continues at coordinate 45,582,749 of NW_026622775.1, read as the reverse complement.
GAAGAGGACATGAGAGAGGACAATTAGAAGTTCTATTACAGAGGAAGCAAATAAGAAAAATGTGTGAAATAAATTACTTTGAAAGTAAATAGAAGCAAAAAAAACCAAAAAACAAAAAACAAAAACAAAAACAACCCATGGTAGAAGGGAAAACACCTGGTTGCTAATGTTAAGTGTATGCTAACTAGCTGGTTGACATTTGGTTTGGGTTGACTTCCATCCCTAAAAGATGAGGATAATAGAACCTTGAGGCCTGTATCATAAGGGTTTGTAAATGACAAAACCCCTGTCTTTAAATCTGTCTCGAAGAGATAGGAGGTACATATAATTAATATAAGAGATATCTCAAGGGTTTCTAAAAGTAAATATTTTTTTATTTTTTAAATTTTTTTATTTTTTTTAAGATTTTATTTATTTATTTGACAGAGATAGAGACAGCCAGCGAGAGAGGGAACACAAGCAGGGGGAGTGGGAGAGGAAGAAGCAGGCTCATAGCGGAGGAGCCTGATATGGGGCTCAATCCCATAATGCCAGGATCACGCCCTTAGCCGAAGGCAGACGCTTAACTGCTGTGCCACCCAGGCGCCCCTAAAAGTAAATATTTTTTAAACCCTTGTCAAATCTATGCCTCTTTTAGTGAATGACCACTCACCTAGTCACCCAAGCTAAAATATGGGAATCCTACTCAATTCCATACGCGCTTTTAAAATCCATGGTAATAGTACTTTAACAGGGCCAACGTAGTCTGGTAGGCCAGCATGTGAAGTTAGGCAACGCTGACTTTTTTTTAGAGGTTCTCAAGCTATTCTGGACCAATTAGTCTTTCAAATTTTGTAGCTTATTAACTTACATGACATGAAAAGTAAAATATAAACTGAGTCCATTCATTAATGTATTTGGGACTCAGAGCCTAATGAAAAATAATTTGAACATGGTATGCATTGGATTTCAGACCTGTTTGATAGATAGGATTCTAATGGAAGCTGAATTGAAAGGAGAAACAAGATCTCTTTAAAAAAAACAAAAACATGAATAAGCTAAAACCTTGGTAATGTCTGTTACAGTAAGAGGCACAACCAGAATATTGCAAGGCAAGGTAGCCTCAGGTATAACGTGAAATACACTTAATATATTTCTTGCTCACTCAGTCTTCTCATTCCTTACAGGAGCCAGAATGTAAACTGGGTTGAATAACATATTTAATAATGCTGAAGGAAGTGACAACAAAAGACAGAAGCTTTGGTTTAGTTGAGATGCTGTTATCTTTAAGTTTCAATAGGAAATGTAGCTTCTACCTAAGACTCTAAAATTAAGTTACATTTAATTTACATGTTTAATCACCATGTGCACTCCTCTTAAACCTTTGGATTTGAGCACAGTCTATTGGGAATACTACTTCAGGTGAGCCAAAAGAATCCCACACATTGGAACTTACTGGCTAGGGAGAACTCGGATACAACAATTGCATTTCTGTATCTCTTGAATACTTGCTCACATTTTTTAACTCTACTGGCATTGCTGTAGTTTGGACTCTTATCTCAAATGGATTCTTCTCAAGACTTATAACTGATAGAATGTTCTTCAGTCTTCTCCATTCCAAGCCATTCTCTAATCTGCTGCTAGAGTAATCTTTATAACTTAAAAATCTTACCAGGTTGCTTTAGTGCTTTAATTACTTCGGTGGTGGCCCTAGACTTATAAAATAAAAGGAAATCCCTTTCCAAAAGCCATAAAAATGTGTCCAGCCAAGACTTCTGCTATTCTTTCTCACAAATTGAGCATGTATGTATAATATATATACGTGGGTGAATATAGAGTATATACACACTTGCAAATATTCATACAGTCGTCATTTTTCAAATACCTTCCGAGCACCCACTGTTTGCATTTTTATTAGAGCTTACATTTCCATAGGCAGAGACGACTAATAAACAAACCCTCCCCTAAAAAAATTGGAAAATAAGTAAAGATAACAATATGTGCTGAGAAAAATTAAAAAGGGCATGAAATAGAGTGATTAAAGTGGGGACAGGGAATGAGGTCTACTTCAGGATGGTGAGGGGAGAGCCACCAGAGGAAGTGATGCCTGAGCTAAGACTTGAAGTAATCCATTTATACAAATAACTGGAGGAAGAAAAGTCAGAGAAGAACAAGTGTAAAACCCCCCAAACTGCAAAGGCCAGAGTAGATGGAATATAGTTGAAAAAGGATGGAGAAGATTGGTTTTAAGTTAAATTGAAGAAGTCAGCAGGTCCAAATGGTGTCTAATAATTATTCGGTTAACAAGAAGAACAGTAACAATAATAATACCATATAACATAGGTAATACTCCAAATATTATTTCAAAGAAACATTAACTCATTGAATCCTAACAATATCTCATTAGAAAGGTACTGTTGTTAATCACTGTTCTGCAAATGAAGAAACTGAGCACAAAGTAAACAAATGGCTTGCCCCAGATAACATAGAAAAAGTCATAGCTGGTAAGTGGTGGGATCTGTTACTAACATAAGCAGTCAAGCTTTAAAATCTAATCACTGTTGTATAGCATATGTAGACATTTGTCAGACCAAATAAGTATTTTAATTGCTTCTAAGTGCCATGAGAAGCTAATAAGTATTAAGCAAGGAAGGTAAGAGTTACCTTTAAAAAGTTTCCTCTGGCCACGTGTGTGTTTATTTAAGAGAGGGTACTTGCAAAATGGAAGCAAAAGGATCACTTAAAGAACAGATGCAGTCGGTCATTCAGCCAACAGATGGCCATGGTGTGGACTAATTGGTAGCAAGAGAGCTCAGGAGAATTCATCAAATTCCAGTGTATGTTGGAGGTAGAGGTAAAAGATTTGCTGACTGATGAGAAGCAGAGACTATGAAATAAGACTATCAAGGAAGACTCTTAATTTTGGCTCATTGAATGTGTTGTCCATTAACATCAGAGGAGAGGGAAGTAAGTTGAAAAGAATAGGAAATAGAGGATTTTTGTTAGGAAATGCTAAGCATGGCATTCCTGTTGGATATCCAAGTGGAGACTTGAAGTACAGAGTTGTAAATAAGTATTTGGTGCTCAAATGAAGGTTGGAACCGAAGATATAAATTTGGGTATCATTAGTATATGGATAACATGTTAAGCTAAGAGGCCAAATGAGTTTATTGCCTTGAAAGAAAACACAGTCATCATTCTGATTTATTTGCTATATCCCAAACATTCCATGAGCTCTCATGCCTTTGTATCTTTGCAGGCAGGTAGGTAATAATTTTCTCTGAAAAATACATCTTATGTATCTTATCTCAAGACTTCCCTCGTCAGTAAAACTTTTCCTGATTACTTATGAAGAATTAGGGACTGATGAAAACATTTATTTTATCCATCCATCCATCTATCCATACACCCACCCACCCATGCTTGTATTCATCCATCTATCCATCCACCTAACAGGCTTATTCTGGGTTATGTTAGCTAACCTACTCTGGAGAGTTTGCTAGTCATTTGGGAATGCCACAGGAAATACAAGGTACTAAGTCCCCATCTTTTGGACTTTTTAAATCTACATAATTTGTCCAGAATCACATTTTTAAAATTTTGTGTTGTAACATAGTAAATGATTAAAAAATAGGTCTTGATCAGCATGAAAAATAAGAAATAGAAAAAATAAAATAGAAACTATCAGAATGTATCATGTACAACCATAATAAGTATTGCTTTGTGAATCATCCCTCCCACCCCAGTATATGTATCAACTAGATTAAAACATAATGTTTATTTCTTTTATTATGGACAATGTTTTAAAAAAATTGAAAGACATTATACTAGACCACTCATCACCTTGCTTATGTATCTTTGCCTCATTTGACTGAACTCTGTGAGAAAGAAACCAGATCATTTTATAAAATGTTTTACATTTGAATCCTCAGAACATAGCTTCTGATGTGGAACAAGTAGGCAATAAATGCTTTTGGAAAGATGATGGGATGGAGAAAAGCCAGAGAAAATGGGGTATTTGAAGAAGGCGGCACAAAATCATCAGTGAAAGTCAACTTCAGCAGTCTTGAGTGGTTAGCCAAACACTGAGAGTCCCTGCATTATGCTGGGAAGAGAAGTACAGAGAACTCCAGAAATAGATACATCATAGTAACTGATTGTACCACAGAATGAAAGAACACCAGGGTATCAAATAAAATGAGTCTTTTAAATGTCTTGTCCTGTATTGGCTGTTATAAAAGACTGAATTTTTGTCTTACAATACCAATTCCATTTCTGTAGTGAAAAATAAATAAATATTAAATAGTTGGTACTTGCTTGGTCCCTGAGTAATTGACTGAAATTTTATCCTCTGGGCCAGTGTGCATCTACGATTTGTAGATATCTTCTACATCCTTAGTAATAAGTAACAGTCTTAGGAGATAGAAGTCTACTTTAAATAGAATGCTTGATCTCAGAAAAGAGAGAAGAATTCAAACTCTGGTTACTTTATGACAAGGACATTCCATCGCCAGGAAGAATGGCAACAGTTTTTATCTTGATTTAGTCCTTGTTTTCAATTCTTTCATTAAATGCAAATTTCAAGTAATAGGCCATAAATATGCATTTTTAAAATTTAATCTTTTCCTGCGCAAAATATTTATTTCCTATGTCTTTTGAACTGGAACACTGTTTGTTCATGTGCATTTATATTTAAAACACCATTTTGACCACAATCTGAAAGTATAGAAAAATATTTTAGGCCACTTTATTTTGCCTAGTGACTATTTTCTTGAGAGCTTTTATAACAAAATGTACTTATTATTTTCACAGTATTCCTAGCAAAGAAAACTAGTGTAAAAAAAAACAGCTCTGAATACAAGAGGGGGGTTGATAATGGGAAAAAGGAAAGAAGGGGAGGGAGAAAAATAGGATAAGGCAGAAAGGAAACCAAAGAAATAGGGGTTTGGGGGTGGGGGAGCAGTGAAAAGCATATTTAATATCTACATCTTGCCACTTCTTCCCACTTCTTCTTCAAAAAAAAAGCAATAATAATAAAGTTTTACCTAAAAACAAAAATAGGAAACACCCTTAAAAATGCATGGTCCTGCTTTAATGCAGTTCATTCCTAAGAAAGTATTCATATGAAGTTGCAGCATGTTAAAATTTTTTCTAATTATAGAACAAAATAATTATTCTTCAAAAATTGGATTATAGGGGGGCATCTGGGTGGCTCAGTCAGTTAAGCGTCTGCCTTTTTGGTTCAGGTCATGATCTCAGGGTCCTGGGATTGAGCCCTGTGTCAGGCTCTGTGCTCAGTGGGGAGTTTGCTTCTCCCTCTCCCTCTGTGCTCTCTCTCTCTCTTCCCAGCTCTCTCTCAAGTAAATAAATAAAATCTTTACAGAAATAAAATTTAAAATAAAAACTGGATTATAGCAAACACAGCAACGGTGACAATGAGGCATATACACATAATTGGGGTATAAGTGTTCTGGGGAAAGAAAACTGTGTTTCCATGCGTTCTTTTTTCCAGAAAAAATACTATTTTCTTTTGGCTAAAAGTCCATAGGGCAGGGAAGGAGACTAAATGAACTGCATGCCTGAGATGAGGCAGGAGTGGGAGGTTTCAAGTATACAAAGTTAAAGTGACTGTCCCCTTTCCTACTCCCCTAGGGAGTCCCCTGATACATTTGTTTATATAATTACATAGCATGTTTGGCACATTGATTGGTATATAGGTTGCATTCAATTAATATTAGATATTCTATTGAATGGATTAAAATTAAGGGACTTGGTGCAACTCCCTAGAAGATGGAGAGAGGTACAAGAGTAAAGTAGGCAGAATAATGGTCTCCCAAACATGTCTAAATCCTAATTCTCAGGACCCGAGATGTGTTTCATTATATGGCAAAAGGGGATTAAGGTTGCACATGGAGTTATGGTTGCTAATTAGTTTATTTTAAAATACAGAGATTATTCTGGATTAATTGGTGGGTCCAATGTAATCACAAGGATCTTTAAAGTGGAAGGAGGCAGGAGGGTCAGAGTAATGGGATTAGAGACTCAGTGCACCTTTACTGGTTTTGCAGGTGGAGGAAGGGGAGAGAATTTAAGGAATGTGGGTAGCTCCTAGAAGCTGGAAAAGGCAAGCAGATGGAGTCTCCGTTACAGACTCCAGAAAATAACACAGCTTTGCTGACACCTTAATTTTAGCCCAATGAGAATTGTGGTAGGCTTTAGACTGGTGGAACTGTAAGATAAGACATTTTGTGTGGACTGAAGCCACTAAATCTGTGCTAAATTATCACAGAAACAGAAAACGAATACAATGAGTAAGTAAGCTTACAAAAATCTACAGAAATGTTTTTGCTAGTGATGTGCAGGGAATGTGTAAACAGATCTCAGGGGGGATGGTAGACATCTCATTTAAAGTTTCATATTCATTTTAAAAAAATTAATCCCAGTATAGTTAACATACAGTGTTAATTAATTTCAGGTGTACAATATAGTGATTCAACAGTTCTATACATTTCTCAATGCTCATCATGATATGTGTCCTCTTAATCCCCTTCCCCTATTTCACTCATACCCCCATCCACCTCCCCTCATGAGGCTTCCAATTTTCCCAACACCATTTGTTGAAGAGACTGTCTTTCCCATCACATATTCTTGCCTCCTTTGTTGAAGATTAATTCCCCATATAACTGTAGGTTTATTTCTGGGCTCTCTGTTCTGTTCCATTGATCTGTGTGTATATTGTCATGCCAGCTTTGTAGTATATCTTGAAACCTGCGCTTGTGGTCTCCCGTTTTATTCTACTTTTTGAAGATGGCTTAGGTTACTCGGAGTCTTTTATGGTTCCATACAAATTTTAAGATTATTTGTTCTAGTTCTGTGAAAAATGCTGTTGGTATCTTGATAAAAATTGTATTAAATCTATAGATTGCTTTGGGTAATATAGACATTATAACAATATCTGTTCTTTCAATCCATGAGCAGGGAATGTCTTTCCATTTTTTGGTGTCATCTTCAATTCCTTTCACCAATGTTTTATAGAGTTCAGAGTACAACTCTTTCACCTCTTTGGTTAAGTTTATTTTCAGGTATTTTATTGTTTTCGGTGCAATTGTAAATGGGATTGCTTTTTCTTACTTTCTCTTTCTGCTACTTCATTATTAGTGTAGAGAAATGCAATGGATTTCTGTATATTGATTTTGTATCCCGTGACCTTATTGAATTAATTTATCAGTTCTAGTAGTTTTCTGGTGAAGTCTTTTGGGTTTTCCATATATAGTATCAAATCATCTGCAAGTAGTGAAAATTTTACTTCTTCCTTACCAATTTGGATGGTATTGCCTTTTCTTCTCTGATCGCTGTGACTAGAATTTCCAGTACTATGTTGAAAAAAGGTGGTGAGAATGGACATCCTTGTCTTGTTCCAGAGCTTAGAGGGAAAGCTCTCAGATTTTCACCATTGAGTGTGATGTTAGCTGTGGGTTTTTTATACATGACGTTTATAATGTTGAGGTATGTTACCTCTAAGCTTACTTTGTTGAGGGTTTTTATCATGAACGGATGTTGTACTTTGTCAAATGCTTTTTTCTGTGTCTGTTGAAATGATCATATGGTTTTTATACTTTCTTCTATTGATGTGATGTATCATGTTGATTGATTTATGAATATTGAAACCCCCCCATTGCATCCTAAGAATAAATCCATCTTGATCATGGTGAATGATTTTTTTAAGGTATTGTTGGATTCAATTTCTAATATTTTGTTAAGAATGTTTGCATCTATGTTCATCAGAAATATTGGCCTGTAGTTCTCCTTTTTGTAGTATCATTGTCTGGTTTTGGTTTCAGGGTAATGCTGGTCTCATAGAATGAATTTGGAAGTTTTCCTTCCACTTCTATTTTTTTTTTTTTGAATAGTTTGAGAAGAATAGGTATTAGCTGTTCTTTAAATGTTTGATAAAATTCACTTATGAAGACTACTGGCCCTGGGATTTCGTTTGTTGGGAGTTTTTTGATTACTAATTCAATTTCATTGCTGGTAATCAGTCTGTTAATTTTTTTTTTATTTCTTCCTGATTCAGTTTTGGGAGGTTATATGTTTCTAGGAATTTATCCATTTCTTGTAGGTTGTCCAGTGCGTTGGCATATGTTTTTTTCATAATATTCTCTTGCAATCCTTTATATTTTTATGGTGTGGGTTGTTATTTCTCTTCTTTCATTTCTGATTTTCTTTATTTGACTCCTCTTGTGGGTCTTTTGCTGTTTGTTTTTCTTTTAGATGAGTCTGGCTAAAGGTTTACTCATTCTGTTGATCCAGGTTCACTGATCTGTTCTATCATTTTTTTAGTTTCTATTTTGTTTACTTCTGTTCTAATCACTTTTTAAGAGTTATTTATTTATTTATTTATTTGAGAGTGAGAGAAAGAGCATAAGCAGGGGGAGGGGTGGAGGCAGAGGGAGAGAGAATCTTCAAACAGACCCCTCTCTGAGTGTGTAGTCCCGCACAATACTTGATCCCAGGACCATGAGATCATGACCTGAGCCGAAACCAAGCGTTGGCCGCTTAACCAACCGAGCCACCCAGGGACCCCTCTGTTCTAATCTTTATTATTTCCTTCCTTCTACTGGTTTGGGGTTTTGTTTGTTCTTCTTTTTCTAGCTCATTGTGGTGTAGGGTTAGGTTTTTTATTTAATATTTTCCTTACTTCTTGAGGTAGGCCTGTATTGCTATAAACTTCTCTCTTAAAATAGCTTTTGCTGCATCCCAAAGATTTTGGACCATTGTGTTTCATTTTCATTTGTCTCCATGTATTTTTTAATTCCCTCTTTGATTTATTGATTGACCCATTCTTGTTTTATAGCATGTTATTTTAACTCCATGTATTTGTGTTCCTTCTAGATTTTTTCCTTGTGGTTGATGTCTAGTTTCATAGCATTGTGGTCGGAGAAGATGCATAGCATGACTTTGATCTTTTTGAATTTGTTGACACTTGATTTGTGGCCTAATATGTGATCTATCTGGAGAATGTTTCATTGCACTTGAAAAGAATGTGTATTCCGCAGTTTTAAAATGGCATATTTTGGGGCGCCTGGGTGGCACAGCGGTTAAGCGTCTGCCTTCGGCTCAGGGAGTGATCCCGGCGTGTGGGATCAAACCCCACATCAGGCTACTCCGCTATGAGCCTGCTTCTTCCTCTCCCACTCCCCCTGCTTGTGTTCCCTCTCTCGCTGGCTGTCTCTATCTCTGTCAAATAAATAAATAAATAAAAATCTTTAAAAAAAAATAAAATGGCATATTCTGAATATATCTGTTAGATCCATCTGATCCAATGAGTCACTCAAAGCCACTGCTTCCCTGGTGATTTTCTGTGTAAGTGATCTATCCATTGATGTAAGTGAGGTGTTAAAGTCCCCTACTATTATTGTGTTATTATTGATTACTTCCTTATTGTTTGTTATATAGTAGCTTTAATTATTTGATTGTTCCTGTGTTGGCTGAGCTAATATTTACCATTGTTACATCTTTTTATTGAATTGTTCCCTTTATGATTATATGGTGTCCTTTTTGTTCCTTGTTTCATTCTTTGTTTTAAAGTCTATTTTGGCTGATATAAGTATTGCTACCCCACTTCCTTTTTATTTCCATTTGCATGATAAATGCATTTCCATCCCTTCACTTTCAATCTGCATGTGTCTTTAGGTCTGAAATGGGTCTTTTGTAAGCAGCACATAGATGGGTCTTGCTTTTGTAGCCATTCTGTCAGCCTGTGTCTCTTGATTGCAGAATTAAGTCAAATTACATTCAAAGTAATTACTGATATGTACTTATTGCCATTTTTTTACTCTGTTATTTTTCTTTCCTCTTCTCCCACCGTGCCTATGTTTTAGGTACTTTGTATCGTACTTCGCATTCTTTATTTTGTGAATTCCTTGACTGATTTTTATAGATATACTTAATTTTACTGCTTTTGTGCTGCCTACTTTTCTTACTTCTACTTATGGTCTTGGCTTTCCACTTAAAGAATCCCCTTTAACATTTCTTGTAGAATTGGTTTAGTTCTCATGAATTCCTTTAACTATTGTTTGTCTGGGAAACTCTTTTTTCTCTGCTTATCTTCTGAATGAGAGCCTTGCTGGATAGAGTAGTCCTGGCTGCAGTGTTGTTTTTTTTTCCTTCCTTTCAGCACTTTGAATATATCATGACACTTTCTTCTGACCTGTAGGTTTTCTGCTTAAAACTCAGCTGATATCCTTATGGGATTTCCCTGGTATGTAACTGCTTTCCTTTCTCTTGCTGTTTTTAAAATTTGAATTTATCACTACTTTTTGCCATGTTAATTACTATGTGTCTTGGTATGGCTCTCCTTGGTTTGACTTTTGGGGAGCTCTCTTTGCCTCCTGGACATGGATTTCTGTTTCCATCCCCATCTTCAGGAAGTTTTCAGCTATTATTTCTTCAAATAAATCTTTTGCCTCGTTTTCTCTCACTTCTTCTGGGATCCCTATAAGGCAAATATTATTTCGCTTAATGGTGTCATTGAGTCTGTTTTTTATTTATTATTACTATTTTTTTCTCTCCTCTGTTTAGTTTGATTACTTTCCATTACTCTGTTCTCTAAGATGCTGGTCCATTCTTCTGCTTCCTCTAATCTACTATTTATTCCATCTAGTATATTTTTAATTTCAGTTATGGAGGTCTTCATCTCTCATTGGTTCTTTTATTATGTTTTCTCTCTCTCTGTTGAGGATTTCACTGAGGTCCTCCACTCTTTTCCAAAGTCCAATGAGTATCTTTTTGACCATTGCTTAAAATTCTCCATCAGATGTATTACTTATCTCCATTTCATTTAGTTCTCTTGCTGTGATTTTGTCATTTTCCTCTATCTCTTCCTTTTGTCCAGCTCTGTGTTTAAAAAGTCAGTATGGCTCTGCTCTTCAAAGTAGTGGCCTTATGAATAAAGTTTTATATTCCTAAAGGTATGGTAAAACTTTAAAAAAAGTAATTCATTCGTGTTCTATATGTTGTAAGGGTTAAAAATGGCATTTAAACTTGCTGCAATCTGTCATCAGCTCCTACCCTGTCCCCTCCTTCACTATTTCTGCCTTCACTGTCAGCACTGCCATAGCTAGGTATGCATATACACATATATACACATTCACCCCACACACAACACACACACTTTAATTTTTTTCAAGTTTGATGACATTTCTATTTTTTTTCTTTTCCTCTCTCACTACTCCTTATTTTTTAGTTTATTATCTTCCTTAAAATTTTTATTGTTGCAAGAAACAGAGACTCATTCACAGGAATTTGTATACTATGGGCAGAGCATGCTTTAAATATATAGGAGGAAATAAGAGAGATAGGAAATCATAGAAATCCTTGAGCAGCAAATGTCCAGTGTCCAGGTCTAATGGACACTGAAATTAAACAATCTAGAACCTCAGAAATAGAAATTTGTGAATCTTTATTTTAAAGTTCCTCCATTTACAAAACAGGTACTCCCAATTTCTGATTCTTTTGGCATATCTTTTAACTCCTCTCATGACCAATTTTTTTAAATGTTTTTTTATTATATTATATTAGTCACCGTACAGTGCATCCCTGGTTTCTGATGTAAAGTTCGATGATTCATTAGTTGCGTATAACACCCAGTGCACCATGCAATACGTGCCCTCCTTACTACCCATCACCAGTCTATCCCATTCCCCCACCCCCCCTCCCCTCTGAGGCCCTCAGTTTGTTTCTCAGAGTCCATAGTCTCTCATGCTTTATTCCCCCTTCTGACTACCCCCCCTTTCTTTATCCAATTTTTTAATAGAATTTACTTTTTAGAGCACTTTTAGATCATAGAAAAATTGAGCTGAAGATACAGATTTCCCATTTACCTCCTGTCTCCACATATGCATAGCCACCCCTTTTACCGACAGAGCCCACCATGGTGGTACATTTGTTACAACTGTTGAACCTGCATAGATACATTATTATTGCCTAGACGCTATAGTTGACATTAAGGTTCACTATTGGTGTTCTACATCCTGTGGGTTTGGACGAATGTATAATGACATGTATCCACCAGTATAACATAATATTGTGCCTTTTGTAGAGCAGAAAATTTTAATTTTAAAGAAGTACAGCTTATCAGTTCTTTCCTTTATGAATTGTGCCTTTGCAATTATGTCTGAGAAGTCATCCTAAATGCAAGGTCATCTTGGTATTCTTCTCTGCTACCTTTTAGGAGTTTTATAGTTTTGTATTTTACATTTATATCTGCAATCTATTTTGAGTTAACTTTTGTGAATGGTGTATGGTCTGTGTCTAGATTCTCTCTCTTTCTTTTTTTTCCTTTCTCTCTTTTTCTCTTTCCTTCCTTCCTTCCCTCCTTCTTCCTTCCCTCCTCCCTCCCTCCCTCCCTCCCTCTCTCCTTTCTTTCTTTCTTTCTTTCTTTCTTTCTTTCTTTCTTTCTTTCTTTCTTTCTTTCTTTTTCTTTCTTTCTTTCTTCTTTTCTTTCTTCTTCCTTTCTTTTTTGCATATGTCTGTTCAATTGTTCCAGCACCATTTGTTAAAAAGACTGTCTTTGATCCATTTTATTGCCTTCGCTCCTTTGTCAAAGATTAGTTAACTTTATTTATATAGGGGTATTTCTGGGCTCTATTCTGTTCTATTCATTTATCGGTCTATTCCTTCACTAGTACCATGCTATCTTCTTTTCTGTGGTTTATAGTAAGTAATGAAATCCAGTAGTGTCGGTCCTTCAGGTTTGCTCTTCTCTTTCAATATTATTATCTCTTCTGGAACTTTGCCTTTCCATATAAATTTTAGAATCAGTTTGTCAATATCTACAAAATAACTTGCTGAAATTTTTATTGGATTGTACTGAATCTATAGATCAATTTGGGAAGAACTGGTACTTAACAGTATTGAGTCTTCCTATTCAAGAACATGGAATATCTTTCCATGTAATTTGTGGTTTTTTGTTTGTTTTGTTTTGTTCATCATTTGTAGTTTTTCTTATACAGCTCTTGTACATATTTTGTTAGATTTGTACCTAAATATCTCATTTGGGGGAACTACTGATGTAAATAATACTGTTTTTTAATTTCAATATACATGTGTGTATTTCCAGTATATAGGAAAGTAATTGACTCTTGTATACTAACACTGGATTCTGCAATCCTGCTATAATCACTTTTTATTTCCAGAATATTTTTTGTCTATTCTTTGCAGTTTTCTACATAGATAGGTGATCATGCCATTTGCAAAGACAGTTTTATTTCTTCCTCTTCTCAATCTATGTGCATTTGTTTCTTTTTCTTGTTTTATTGTATTAACTAGTAGTACCATCACTGCATCACACAGATTTTGAAGTTGTGTTTTCCTTTCCATTTAGCACAAGTATTTAAAAATTTCTCTTGAGTATTTTTTTTCACTCATGTGTTATTTAGAAGCATACTGCTTAATCCCTGACTGTTTTGGGATTTTCCAGCTATTGTTCTGTTACTGATTTCTATTTTAAGTCCATTGTGGACTGTCAGTAAAAATCGTATGATTTCTATCTTTTTAAGTTACTTTGTGGCCCAGAAGGTGGTATACCTTGGTGAATGTTCCATGAGAGCTAGAAAAAAATGTGTTTTCTGCCATAGTTGGATGAGGTAGTCTATAGTTGTCCAATATATCCAGTTGATTGATTGCGTTATTGGGGTCAACTATATCCTTACTGATATTCTGCTTGCTGGGTGTATCCACTTCTGTTAGAGAAGTGTTGAAGTCTCCAACTATAATAGTGTGTTTATTGATTTCAACTCGCAGTTCTATCAGTTTTGTCTTATCTTTTTATCCTCTGTTAAGTTAATACATGTTAAAGATTATTACGTCTCAGAGAATTGACCCTATATCATTATGCAATGCCACTCTTTATCCCCAATAACTTTCCTTTGTCTGAAGTCTGCTATGTCTGAAATTAATATAGCTACATCTGCTTTCTTTTGATTGTCATTAACATTATATTTCTCCATCCATTGACTGTTTTTTTTTTAAAGATTTTATTTATTTATTTGACAGAGATAGAGACAGCCAGAGAGAAAGGGAACACAGCAGGGGGAGTGGGAGAGGAAGAAGCAGGCTCATAGCGGAGGAACCCGATGTGGGACTCGATCCCATAACGCCGGGATCACGCCTTGAGCTGAAGGCAGACGCTTAACCGCTGTGCCACCCAGGCGCCCCCAACCACTGACTGTTAATATTTATATGTCTTTATATTAAAAATGGGTTTCTTGGGGGATGCCTGGGTAGCACAGTCGTTAAAGCGTCTGCCTTCGGCTCAGGGCGTGATCCCGGCGTTCCGGGATCGAGTCCCACATCGGGCTCCTCCGCTATGAGCCTGCTTCTTCCTCTCCCACTCCCCCTGCTGTGTTCCCTTTCTCTCTGGCTGTCTCTATCTCTGTCAAATAAATAAATAAAATCTTAAAAAAATAAAATAAAATAAAAATAAAATAAATAAAAATGGGTTTCTTGGGATCCTGGGTGGCTCAGTCAGTTAAGCCTCTGCCTTCAGCTTAGGTCATGATCCCAGATCCTGGAGTCCCAGGATTGAACCCCACATCAGGCTCCCTGCTCAGCAGGGAGTCTGCTTCTCCCTCAACCCCTCACCCACTCATGTTCTCTGTCTCTCTCTTAAATAAATAAATAAATAAACAAACAAATAAATAAATAAATAAAATGGGTTTCTTGCAGACAACAGACAGTCACATTCTATCTTTTTAATCTACTCTGACAATCTCTTTTAATGGATGTGTTTATACTATTGAGTTCATAATGATTACTGATAAATTGGATTGATTCCAGCCAGATTTGTTACTCTGTTGAGCTTGTGCTTTGATTCTATTCTTGTCTCCCACTTTCTCTGCTTTTTGGAAGTTTTAATTGAAGATTTTATATGATTCCATTTTCTGTCATTCCTTAGAGTTTCAGTTACAATTCTTTTTTCTAAATCATTTTAGGAGCTGCCCTAGAGTTTGCAATATACAACTAATTCAAGTCCACTTTCAAATAACACTATACCTCTTCATGGGTTATGTGAGTATCTAATAACAAAATAATGTTAATTCTTCCCTCCCACCCCTTATATCATTGCTGTTATTCATTTCACTTATATATAAGTATACATATATACATAAGCATATATAATTGAATATATAATGTATTGTTCTTATAATTATTTTGAATACATTGTTATCTATTAGATCAATTAAGAATAAAAAACCAAAAGTTTTTGTTTTACCTTCACTTATTGCTTCTCAGATGCTCTTCTTTCTTTTTGTGGATGTGAGTTTCTGACCCATGTTATTTTCTTTCTCTCTAAAGACTTTCTTTTACCACTGTGTACAAGGCAGGTCTACTGGCAACAAATCCTTTTAATTTTTTTTTGTCTGAGAAAGTTTTTATTTCTCCTTCACTTTTAAAGGATAATTACATTGGATATGGAATTCTGTGTTGCTGGTTTTTTTCTCCCAACACTTTAAATATTTCACTCCATTTTGCCTTGCTTGCATGGTTCCTGATAAAAAGTTGGATGTAATTGGTATCTTTGCTCCTCTACAAATAAGGTGTTTTTTATCCCCTCTCACATCTTTTAGTATTTTTCTTTATCTTTGATATTTTTGGAGTTTAAAATTATATATTATATATATATATATATATATATATATATATATATGCTTTTTATTCTCTGAGTTTTCTAGATCTGTGGTTTGGTGTCTGACTTTATTTTGGAGAAATTCTCACTCATTATTGTTTCAAATATTTATTCTCTACTTCTCTCTACTTATTCTTCTGGAATTCTATTATGCATATATTACAGTTCTGCAGTTGTCCCACCATTCTTCGATATTCCAGGGTTGTTTTTTTTTTCCAGTCTTTTTTGTCTTACTTAGTTTTGTTAGTTTCTACTGAGATATCCTCAAGCTCAGAGATTCTTTTCTCAGTTGTGTCCAGTGTCCTAATGAGCTCATCAAAGGCTTTCTTCATTCCTGTTATAGTGATTTTGGTCTCTCACATTTGTTTCTGATTCTTTCTTAGGATTTCCATCTCTCTTCTTACATTGCCCATCTGTTTTTGTTGTTGTTGTTGTTTGGTTGTTTGTTTTGGGGGGGGTGGTTTGCATGTTGTCTACTTTATGCATCTTAAAAACAGTTGCTTTAATTCCTGGCCTGATAATACCAACATCCCTGCCCTATTCAAGTCTAGTTCTGATGGTTGCTTTGTCTTTTTAAACTGTGTTTTTTCCCTTTTACTATATCTTTGATTGCCAGACTTGATACACTGGGTAAAAGTTGCTGGTATGAATAGTCCTTTAGTAACGTGGTAGTAAGATATAGGGGAGGAAAAGTGCTCTATAGTTCTATGATTAGGTCTCAGTCTTTTAGTGGGTTTGCATCTCTGGGCTTAAACTTTACACATTACTATTCCCTGATCCCCTTAGATCAGACAGGATAGCTACAGCCAGCTTGAGTTGGGCATTTTTCTTCCCCTAGGTCAGTTAGGCTCTAATAAAACCCCGGCAGGTTAGGATCTGGTTAGTTTCTCTTGAGGGCTGATTTCAAGAGGAGAGGGTGCTCTGGAATACTTTAAAAGGGTTCCCTTTCTCTTCCGCTCTCAGGAAGTCTGTTGGGATTAATGTGGACCATGAAATCAGCCATAATACCTGGCTCACTACAATGTAACACAGAGGTCGCTGACGGCAGGGAAGTTTTCCGAGGCCTTTCGAATGCCGAATGCCGAAGCCTGTGTGACCACTCTGCCTTTGGCATGTGCTTTAAACCTTTCTAAGGTTAACCTTAGAAACCTTAACGTTTAAGGTCTAACTTCCCCAAGATTTAAATTATGAACAAGTCTTCGTTGACTAATTAGGCTTGTTTGGTATGTTACCTTTTGGTATAAAGTCATCAACACTAAATATTCTGGCTATTGAAGTGTTTCATGTGTCACAGAAATAAGAGTTTCCTTGTCAATTGCATCATAAAGAATTCTCATATCAGATCATTAACACTACCCATATCTGAGTTTTTGTCATTTTTAATTGTTATTCTCTGAGGTTCATCTTCAAGAAAATTCCTATAAAGACATTTGGGACAAATACAGATTTTTGATTATCTTTAAAAACCTAAACTGAAATGGGTAAAAACTTCCAGAACTAACTGAACCTGCATTCAAATTAAACAAGAATTAGTAACATGGGACTAAATGAACTAAAAGATTGTTACCGTTTTGTGACTTTTCTTTAAAACGTTGCTGATTCTCTAATGTTTGCCCTTCCAGGTAAGGAAACTTTCTCTGAAGATATCAATGACTTACAGGAATGTGATAAAATATTCATTTGTACACAAGCATTTATGTGAAGCAGTACTTGGGGCCCCTCAGTATTGCTCTGGCGTGCTGAATATGATGATTTATGTGAAAACAAGCTGCTCACTCATTTAGCAGGAGTTCCTACAGTGGCTAATGCGGTTCAGGGGAAAGGCCCACATGTAGATGTACGAGAACAACTTACGGACCCTCGAGTCTTTGATCAATGCTCTTCGCGCAAAACAAGCTTGGGAACAGAGCCCCGATCAAGGCACTCCTCAAGGCTCTTTTGCCTCTATAAGCAGGGCCCCCAAGAACGCTTTATCAAACTTGTCGATAAATTACAGCAAGATACTGGGAGATAAATCAGTCATAATCAGGCTATTATTGAGAGACCACATTCTACCCTTGAACACATGATACAAAAACAAAAAGGGGGAGATACGGGTCCTATAGCACAATTACAGAAAGCATTGCTTACTCGAAATCTTTTTCATTTAAATTCTGATTTTGAAACTCCTGCCAAAGAAGAACATTGTAAACCGCACTCCTCACCAGAAACACGAGCCTAAGTACTCTGGAAGGACCCAGACATGGGCATTTGGCAGGCACCAGGAGAACTCGTAACATGGCAGCGAGGTTATGCTTGGGTTTCCACTAAGGACTGACCAGTGAGGATCCCACTAGAAACGTTAGACATTACCATGGTCTGACACAGTCAGAATCCAGTAGGCCAGATGAGTCACCTGAATCTAGAAAAAACACCCAGCTGTCCTTCATGCACCTCCCCAATAACCACAAGGCCGAATTCATGACCAGGGGAGACCTCAAGAGGCCATCAGAAAGCCGGGGAGATTCTTCTTTTTTTTTTTTTTTTAAAGATTTTATTTATTTATGTGACAGAGAGACAGCCAGTGAGAGAGGGAACACAGCAGGGGGAGTGGGAGAGGAAGAAGCAGGCTCATAGCGGAGGAGCCCGATGTGGGACTCGATTCCATAACGCCGGGATCACGCCCTGAGCCGAAGGCAGACGCTTTAACGACTGCGCTACCCAGGCGCCCCAGCCAGGGAGATTCTACACCAAACCGGTAAACCCTCTACTCCTGAAAACATATTCTTGGCTAAGGTATGTGTACTTACCACCAGCTCTGCCATGGTGTCTGCTGCTGCTGCCTCCGTGCTTCGCATCCTTTTATTGGGCCTATGTTCTAAATCCCCCCTCTGGAAACCTGTTACTTGGGCGGATGCCCCTTTTCCTATTTTCAACAATGCCACTATCCCTGTTAATGTGACCAGAGGTTGGGAAGAATCCAAACCCATTTCTGAATCAGGCATCATCTGACGTCAGACGACCCTATCGCTTCCTGGGCCTGCTCATTGCTGGCATTACGGCGGCTGTCTCAGTGAGTACTGCCAGTGTGTGCAGGTATCTCTCTCTCTCTCTCTCTCTCTCTCTCGCTTCAGACTGCTGCCTTTGTGGACCAGGTGGCTATTATTACCACAAGGGAATTTCAACTTCAACAAACTATTGATCAAAAAATACTAGGACGTCTTCTACTAATGGAAGCTGCTATTGAATGTTTTGGGGAAAAACAAGAAGCGTTAGCCTATTGGCAAGGCCTCTTATGTGACTGGGCTCACAGATCCATCTGTGTTACCCCCCATGCCCTGGAACCAGTCTACACATGATTGGGAAAAGATAAAGAAACAAATGCATGGATCATTCCATGATAATTTAACTTCTGACATTCAGCAGCTGAAGGATCAGATTCTCGCCTCATTGACGGTGGTGGAAAATCAGGCCTCATACAGAAGCTTGGCAGTCTCTTTCTAACACTGCAGTGCCTTAACCTGGCCACGTGGTTCTCTTCCACAAAATGGGGATTCTTAGGAGTTGCTCTAGTAATAATTACTGTTTTTCTTCTCATGATAGTCTGCACAATTGGAATAAATGCTCTATCCATGCCAGAGAGGCGAAGCATCTCTACACGGCGCAACTGAACGAAGAACTACGTGCTACCGCTTTAAAGAAACAAAAAGGGGGAGATGTTGGGGTTAATGTCGAGCATGATATCAGCCATAATACCTGGCTTGCTACAGTGTAACATAGAGGCCACTGAGGGCAGGGACGTTTTCGGAGAAGGGTGTAGGCCTTTGGAACAACGAGGCCTGCATGACCACTCTGCCCTTGGAATGCCGCAGGGAGTTGCCTTCCAGAAGCTTTCCTAGCCCAAACGCCGCGCTGTGATCTAAGAGATGTAGGCCTTGTCCCTTAGGCTATGTTTAGCAGCGCTCATGGAACACGCGAACTAGCATGTCGGATCTTTCCCGTAAACAGATCCTCCCAGTTTCAGTAAGACCCCTTGTCACACGTCCTGTGCTTGAGAAACAGTGATAACGATTTGTGATTATTCTGAAGGACCAATAAAAGTGGGAGAAAAGAAGAGCAAATCGTTGTTTCCTCTGCCCCTTGACCCGCCTGCTTTCTCCTCTGTTTCACGGCAAAATTTGGAGTCATCTTTCTTGCATCAGTACAGGGATTGTTGGCCATTTCCGGCAGAAGCCTAAGGAGATTTTTCTCCAATACATACTGTGACAGTCTGGTTGAGATCCTGAAGGTAAAATTCACTACCGTATGGGGACCCTTCCCCCTACCATGACTGGGTACCCCTGGAGCTTTTATCTCTCAGACTTGTCCATATTGAGCCTCCCAGTGTTTTATCAGTTACAGTTCAGGTTTCCCTGCTTTCGCACTGGTTCCCATGGAGATTTCTGCTCAAGTGTTTCTGCTCTGATAAGTTGCAGTACTCTCTATTCTCTTGTTTATCTCCAATTTTACAGGCAGCAAATTGCCTGTGACCTCACTTAGACAAATCTAAGAAAAGTTGTTGACCGTACAGTTTGTTTAACCTTTTAATTGTTAGGACGGATAGTGACTTCTTCCAATAGTGATGGATGAGAAACTGGAAGTCCTCCTGGTCACTGTTTCTGGTCTACTTTCTCTATTGTCTAGCTTCTGATTACTTACAAATTTGACACATTGTATTCATAAGATTGGTCATGACCTCTTGTTCATTTGAGCTTCCTTTGGGTCATTTCCACAGCCATGACTAACATTGTCACCGCATTTCTTGATTTCACTACACAAGGCATAATATTATCTTTATAGCCAGTCATGTCTGGGTTCCAGTACTGCTGCCCTCAGGAATTTAAAAGTATTTTTGATCTCTAAGCTCAGTTTTATCTTTCTAAGATGTCTAGTAATACCCATTAGATTTTGTGAGCATTATATGTATATGGAATTATCTAACCCAAATAATAGACTCTTGTTCACATTAGAAGATTAAATTCACTTATACACATTATCATCTAGATTTTTTTAATCTTTATATCTGTAACAAGAATCTCTTGTTCTAGCTGTAAGATTTTTGGACTTTGATTACCTAGAATGTATATGAGTTTGGGGAGTTAGATGGGTTCTGAAATCCTAATGCAATTGCATTTCTAACACAGAAGAAACAGTTCACTGACACGATTTTAAGATTATATTCTATTTGCTAAATACAGCCTATGGTCAGGCCACTGCTCTTTTGGGAAACCCAATGGACTACTAGAGGTAGTGGTGGTAGTATTGGCTGATCTTTCCTTTTGTCCTTTTTAAGTAGCATTCAGTTCCATTTTGTGGCTTTTTTTCTTTCCCCTTTGGGCCTACTTAGATGGCACTGTAATCCAAAGTCGTATCCCTTAAGCTAGAAAATGAGACTTTCCCTCTATGGAATATTAATCTTAAACAAGATATATACAGACTGAAAAACATAGTGTTCATCCATATCAAAGGTCACGTGCTCAATAGACTCTTCTTGCTCTAAAAGCATTCCTGTAGTTTTTGCTTCTTAGTCCTGGGATGTGGGTTTTGGTTTCTATGCATTTCTAAGTCTGAAGCTTTAGTTTACTCTCTCGTTCTGTGGGCTCCCAATATGCTTCCCGTAAATTTCCTTTTGTATGAATTAGGCAGAATACCATCTTGTGCTTACAGAGAGTCATACTTGATGCAAAATGTTGTCGTACACATCCTCTTAAGAGTACGACATCTTCTTAAGCGTACAACACGCTTTCGAGACCTGAGTTTTGACAAAACGCAGGTAATTTCTTGGTGCTAAAAGATGGAGCAGAAGATTCTTACTTGAGGAGTGCCAGAATTCAAAGTGTTGAGAGACTAAAATCTGTGCAGGAAAGGCAGGGAATGCAAGAAGGAAGTTCAGAAAGTCCTCAAATTAAATTGGGCCACAGGAAGATGCCAGAGCCAGAAGTACGGCAGTGAGAATTCGTGTCCAAGAAGAGTCGGGGCTAATAGAGCATGCATGAAGGGGAGCAAAAGACAGAATGAGAATCCAGGAGCAGAGAAGTTTTTCTCATGTTGCCTCTTACAGTCTGTGAATTTATAGGGAGAGGAGCCAGGATAGCTTCACCTATCTTAGAATGCTTGGGGAAACAGTATCTGTTATGTAAAACTAGATATTTCTTTCATCCAGGTTTATCTATAGATATATTCTCTCCCCTACGCTTTTACCCTTGGAGGTTCTTTGCTCAAAGACAAGTTGGGTTTACTTATTCCTTATCTTAGGACAGCCCTTCCTTTCTTCTGCCCCAACGTATATATTTTGAATTTTCATGCACATTTCACTTCATTTTAATGGGTGCTATAATGCTTTTCATACCACAACCCCAGTTATCAATGTTACTTTCTGTTACAACTGAATTATTTCAATATCTAGCTATGTTTTTGACCAAAAGAGCATTTCTTTTTTAATACTAAAAAATTTCCTTTACTACATTCATAAGGTAGATAGGGTATAATAGAGTGCCATGACATAATGTGTGCTTAGTTTAAAGAGTTACTATTTAGATTTTTTTTTTCCCCCTCCCTGGAAGGTGTGTTTTATTTATTAGACTGGGAGACTGGGAGACCTTCTCCATCATGTACGTGGTATAAAAATTCACAGTAAGGTTTAAAGTTATTTTTCTTCTGGGACATTTGAAAATAAATATGGGTCTTTCTGAGAACTTCTAGACAGTTTGATATTAATAGCATATTTTGTGATACTTTGCACTGTACAACACAGGACTCTAAAGCTTAACAAACGGCCCCAGGATTCATTTCTTTCGTACTTAGCAAGGGGATTTTTCCAAGTTTCTCCTCACATTCCCTGCCAGCAAGTAAAACAGAATGTTAGTTATGATCATATATTTCTGGGCACCCTAAGAATACATGCGATTTAACTACAAATGCATATATTTGGCATAAAATTTCTTCTTTTGAATATAACAGAATCTAGAAAAATCCAGCACTTCATGTAATTATGCATGTGGAGTTTGGAATGCAATATAAATGAAAACTGATGCAGGAACCTTTTAAAAATCTATGTTAGCTGCTACAATTCCATGTAGAGCTTTCTGAAGCCTGCATTGCACCTTTTTTTTTTTATATAATACATAAGTAAATTTAAGCTATTTGGAGCTTATAGAGATTGTATCAGAAGTCATCTGCAGAGTGTCAGCAGTTTTGAAAGAGGTAGGATATGAATTGTATTTAGAAAGAAAAGCTTGATAGAGATCTTTTGCACTGCTGTATAGAATTGTTTCAGGGAAATATTATCTCTTGTTTGCTGTTAGGTTTTGTCAGACCTGAATCCAAAAAGCACACTGATTTGTTGTCAGTAAGTTGCATATGCTGGATGGATCTGTTTATCCCAAGATTGTATGAAACTTTCATTGCACTTGCTTGGGGGCAGATAGTACTAGAAAAGAAGCTCAAATCCACCTCCACCCCACCTATACCAAGCAGTTCCTTCATTCATTTTGAATTTGGTTCATAAATAAAGGACAGAGAAATCACCTCATAAATCTGGGTACTGGTTTGCACAATTCTGTTGTGATAAATCCTGAAAATTACTTTTTTCTTCACTTTCACTATTAATGCTAAGCGTTTAGTGTTAATCATTGGTCTGTCGTAGGACATGAAATACTAAGTATGCTTAATTTATTAGCTGCTAATTTTACTTCTTTCGCCCCATATTTGAGTACCTAAAGACCCCAGAATGGAAGCTGACGTATGGTGTCTCTGCAGTACTGAAGTACGGATTGAACATCTGCCACTCGTGCAATATTTCAGATGTATCAAGTAAATTGCTTACTTGAGTAAGATGATGTTTTATCTCTGTTCCATTAGGTTGAGTTGTATATTTATTCTGTTAGAGTATAAGAGGCACAGTGTGTTCTGTTGTATGGGAAACAAGAACCAGTTGGACAATTCTTGAGTTTTGAGCTCAGATGGAAATACAGAGAAATCATGGTGCTTCCTACGAAGGGAAAGAAGTATCCCGTGGAAAAGAGAGAGAGGAGGAAGCGATTCAGTGTTGTAACCCTGGGTTTATTGAAGATATACCTACTAACAGAGCAGCAACAATGTTCTCTCCTTTTTTCTCTCTGTCTGTCTCTCCCTCTCCTCCTCCTCCCACTGCCCCTACAGTTCTCCTTACCCTACCTTCTCTCTCCATCCTCTTCCAGGGAGCACAGAAGGGTTCTTTGACCATTTTTACTGGGTGACTAATCATATGTGCACAAATACGTCTATTTAATTCAGTAACTGTACTTAAGTATGAATAGCAAGAAAAGTCGACCTGGAATTTCATGACTGACTTCTGTATCACTCATCGTGAGCTTCTCCATGGATCTCGGTTCTTCATTTAGGCCTCTCCTTTGTAAAAATGTGTTTGACTCTGATTCTCCTCATTAACAATCTGAAATTCACGTCCTGCACATTTCTAATTGTTTTTCCTCATCAAAGTTTTCCTATGACTGCCTTCACAGATACAATGAGTTTTGATAAAATTCTAGACTATTTGCTCATGCTTCAGAGTTTTGGGGCTTCAAAATATCCATCTTCAAAAATCATGGCACCATTATCCCCGTTCTTCTGAGTTATACCACATGAAACATCTTTTATTCGGCTTACTTGCTTACTCCCTTGCAAGTAATAAATATTGAAGAATTTTTTGAAAATAGATGTTAAATTTGTTGTTTTTTGCTTTTGATTTAAAAAATTCTTTCACATTTACATTTTATTAATAAAGTACCTACCTACCTATGTTCCAGACACTGTTCTAGGCCCTGCTATACAGAGGTAAACAAAACTTGCACTCTTAAAGCTTATGTGTGTATGCAAGGGAAGGGCGGGCAATAATACTAAGTCGGCAAATCAAACTACAAGGTAGTTTCCAATAGTGGTGAGTGTTAAGAAGGAAATCTGGGCAATTTTCCTGGGTGGGGCTAGGATGGAGGGAGGCTGATAGAATTGGATATTCAAGGAAGACCTGTTTGAAGAGTTATGTGAGCTACGACCTGACTGTTCTGAAAGAGCTGAGTGTGTGAAAATTTGTGGGTGGAACATTTATCTAGATGAAGGGTGAGTGCTGGAGCCTTATGGAAGGAATACATCCTTTGTGTCTGAGGCATATAAAGAAGGCCTTTCTGGATGGTATATAAGAAACAAAAGGCTGAGTGTCAAGAAGTAGGTTAAGGGTCAAAACACATTTGATCTTGTAGGTCCTCTATGATTTCATTTGAAGAGTTGTCACTGATTGTGAGTGAGATGGAATTCCATTGGTTGACTGAAGTCAGGGAATGACAAGATCAGATTTCATATAGGCATTTGGGTTCCTCTATGAAGAATGGATACAAATTATAGAGCCTTATTCAGTGAGTCCCTGGTTGTAAGCAAAACAAAACAAAACAAAACAAAACAAAACAAAACAAAACAAAACAAAAAACAAAACACCAGCTTTGGCTGGTTTAAACAGAAAGTGATTTTTCGGTTAGCATATTGGTTATCACAGAGAATCGCCCAAAAGGTTGAAGAAATAGGCAGAAACACAACCAGAATCCCATCACATGTCTGGATGATAGGGCTGCAGTTGAGGCTTCACTAAGCTCTGAACACCCGGAGGCTTTGCAGTATCCAGACTCTGGGTGTTGACTCCTACACCTGTTCTAATTGGTTCCCTTCTGTGGGTCACTGGCTTCAGACTTAAGGTGCTGGGTAGTTGTCTGTGGTTTGCTGAAGTTCTGCAAGAAGAAAATCTGGGGAAATGTATGCCTTGTGATTTCATCATCTAAGCAGGAAGCAAGTTTTGCATGGCACGTTCTTGAAATGGAAGAAAGGATTCATATGCTTGACAGATAATAAAGTGACAGATATTCACCATAGAGACTAGCACAGGTGAATGACCCTTTGGCTTGGTGATAGAAATAAAGGAATAAAGCTTCATACTCTTAATTATTTGAAGGTAGAGTCAACAGGAGTTTCTTTTGGCATGAATATGGGGGATGGAGAGGAAAAGAAGAATCAAGCGTAATTCCTGGGTTTGAGGACCTAGATGGATGGTGGTAACATTTTAATATTTAAGATAGCCTTAGACATTTAAATGGTGATGCTAAGTTTAATTAATTCTAAAGCTTAGAGGCAAAATTAAGGGTGGAGATATAAACATAGCTTCATAGGCTTTTAGCCTCTTTTTCTGATAAGGCATTATGTTTATTGCAGCCATTCTAGACTTAAAAATTTACTTTAATAGTGCCAGTTATCTCTTTACTTAATAACTTAAAATAGCTCTGCAAAATTACACGCAACGTAAAGTGAAAACTCACCTGCTGAGCTTTCATAGCACCCCATAGTATGACTGAGCTTGGTGTATTCATACTCCTCTTTATTTTCCATTGCTTCCCAGCTCACAGATAACAACTCTCATGATTAGGCCAACTATATCACCGGATATCCCATAAGCACTGTGAAGTTCTGATTCGTATTTTTTTTAATAGTTGTGATTCTCCCAAATTGGAAACATTATAGCAGAATATTTAAGAGAACTTTTGGGTATGACAGACCAGAAGTGACTCCTGGACCACACAGTTATTAGCTGTATGATCTAGGGATGCATTAAACTTCGCTACTTCTCATTTGTAAAATGAAGACCTATTCTATGGGGATGAGATGATTATGCCTCTTCCACGGGGATGTGGTAAAAATTAAATGAGAGAATTTTTATAAATACTTGACACACATTTCAAGTACTCAGTAGATGATAACTTTAATTATTATTGTTAGTCCTTTCCTTCCCTTTCTAAATGCAAAAAATCCATCCTTTAAAAGAAAAAAAAATGTCCTCCAAGTCCAAGCTTTTGAAGCCCCTGCAGTGTTCCTCAGCCCAGTCAAGGCTATAAATGAAAGCAACAGCAACATTTGATTTATTGAAAAACAAACAAACAAACAAACAGGATCATGACTGTCCAAGGACAAAACACAAAGAATAGTCAGCCCTCTGAGGCTGAGGCTGGAGGCAGGGTCTGATCCTTTACAGTTTCATGGGCTGAAATCATGAAGGCTTATCAACGCTGCTGTGTATCAGTGGCACCTGTCTAACTTCTTTATGCTCACTCAGTTTCTGTGCTCACAAAGGACTTCTCTGCTCCCCATAACTTACAATTGCATATGTCTTTGCTTGTTTTGATTTTTTCCCATCTTAGGTCCATATGAGTATATAGGTCACATGAATTGTGACCCTTAATTTGCCTTTCTTTCTTTCTTTCTTTCTTTCTTTCTTTCTTTCTTTCTTTTCAGTATGGTTAGAGATATTTTATTTTATTTATTTTATTTTTATTTTATTTTGTTATTTTTTTATCATGTCCAGTTAGCCAGCATCATAAGTTTTTGTTGGTAGTGTTCAACAATTCATTAGTTGCGTCAAACACCCAGTGAACATCCAACATGTGCCCTCCTTAATACCCATCACCCGGTTACCCCATTCCCCCCCACCCCCCTCCCATTTGTAATTTGTATTTCTTGATCTGAATTTAAATTTCTAGAGATAGAGTATTTGGCCTAACCTCCATGATTTTTCTTTGGTCAGATGTCCATCCGTACCCTGGGTGCAAAATTAAGCTGTATAGTATCAGGCTTACACCTTTCTAGAAGCTGTAGGCAGGACAAATTAAATTAAAAGGGTTTTGGGATACAGCAAGCAAGTAATTTGTTGTCTGGTAATCTGTTGGTGAGGAGGAGAAGACTGCTCAAACTTACTCAGATAATGAGGGATTCAGCTGAAAGGGTATAAAGGAACCATAAAAGTGGAGAGTGTACAACACAGCTGGAGTAAGTAGGAAGTGAACAATCGTCAAGCAGATTGCATCTTTCTGTCTCAACCTGATTTTGTTCATCTCTGTTTTACTCTCTGCAGACTGGTTTTATTTGCTTGTTCAATAATATTAATTGCTCATTCATTATAGGCAAATAACTCAGGCACTAGTCTAGGTTTTCTTTGCTTATTCATGGGATCAAATCTCCATAATTTTGTCTTACCTTAATTCTGTTTCCATTGATTTAGTGATAGTTACATTGAATTTTCCAAGCACAGTCCCTCATCTCTTCTTTGCTCTGTCTACACTCATTCCCTTAGTGATCTCATCTGGTCTCATAGCTATAAATACTATATGTATTCTGACAACTTCAGATTTATGTCTTTGAACTCCAGACCCGTATATTCAGCTGCCCACTTTATATCTCAACTTGGATTTCTAACTGGCAATTCAAACTTTACATGTCCAAAATACTTCTCATTTCATCTCCCTTTCCAAACCGGTTCTGATAAGTCTGTCTCATCTTAGTTGATAACAACTCTGTATGTCCAGTTGCTCAGTCCAAAACCCTTGGTGCTATCTTTGACTATTTTCTTAGTTTCATTCCTCATATGAAGTCAGCAAGTCCTTTTGGCTCTACCTTTTAAATGTATGCATGACCCAACTACTTTTCATTACCTTCATTGCCAGCAGGCCACTCTCATTTCTCATCTGAATTATTGTAGGAGACTGATAACTAGTTTCCCTGCTTCACCTCTGGGTTTGTCTATGGTCCATTCTACTAGATTTTCCAGAGCGATCCTCATAATAAAAAGCTCAGACTATCAACTCCTCTGCTCAAAACCCTCCTTTGTTGTCCCCTCTCATGCAGAATGGAAGCCAATGTTTACAATCCTCTCAAAGGCCCTCAAAAGGTATCCTTTCTTTCTTCCTTCTGACTTTCTTAGTATTCACCTTTGTTCATTTTTGTTCTTCTCTTGTTTCACAGACCTCTTTGCTGTCCTTCAGTGAGCTAGGCAAGACAGTGCCCCAGGGCATTTGCATTTACTTCTTTTTTTTTTTTTTTGCCTTAAAATTCCTTTCTCAATCCCAAGATGTAAATTTACATTCTCTATCCTTCAAGCTTTCTTAAATGTTACCCTCAGTGCAAGGCCTTCCCTCACCACCTTATTTAAAATTGCAGCCTCTTCACCCTGCAATCCCTATCCCTATCCCTACTGTATTTCACTCCAAAGAATTTAGCAGGGTTTAACATACTATATATCTTGCTTATTGACAGCTTCTCTCCTCCTCCAGTGGAGGGCAAACTCCACAAAGGCAGATTTCTGATTGATCCATTCATTGCTGTGTCCTCAATATCTGGAAAAAAGTCTGACACTCAGTAATATATGCTGGGGTCAATGAGTGCATGTATGAATAAACAAAGAAATAGCTATTTGTCATGTTTTTGTCTGCTTGCTATATACGATATTTATGGGGGAGTGGTAACATCTAGAACATGTGAGACATCTTGAATTTTCTGATTATTTCATACAAATCTACTGTACATAGCACATGATATTCTTCCCATTTTACCAATGAGGATACTGAAATTTAGAGAGTAAAAGCAACATGCCCAAAGTAGAGTTGTGATGTGAACCCTGTTATCTCCCTGTCTGTAATCTGCGCCCCCAATAATACACGCTGCTAGAATTAGGATTCTATCTTCATCCTTATACATAACATTTCTGTTCTATCCTTTTCTTTTTCTTGCAAAAATAGCATTAGAAAAATACCTATAGATTTTATATCCTTTTGGGGTTAGCAAGTAGAAGATCAATATTCTCACAAAAGATACCAGATTTGGGAGCAGAGATTCTCCTATTGGTACAGCATTCCTTTTCTGACAGTCATTAGTGGCCCTTCACCCTTTATCCAGACATTTATCATAAGGCTCTGCCTATTTCCTTTCTCCACAACCTGCCTCTCTTCCCAGCTGAGCTATTTCCTGCTTAAAATCTTAGTCTATTCTTAGGGTCTGGTGTCATGAAAACAATATTTTTCTCCAGTGTTTCTGAGGATATTAATTATAGGTTTTCTGCAAATTTCATCTGTTCCCTACCCCACATTGTCTCCCTTTCCTTTAGATTGCTCCTTTTTCTTTTCCTCTTAAATTTTTTTTCCTATTTGATTTTTATCTTTAATGTTACAAAGGTTTCTCAGTTCTTCATTGGTTGTACATTCATATTAAAGAGTAAATGGAAGCTTTGGGTGCACACATGGGGCTTCCCCATTAAGGCGTACTAGAAGGCAATCCACTGCCAGCTGTGAACATGTCTTTTTTCTTGATCTCTCCATTTTCTTTATGTGGTCTTCTGCCTGATTGTCGCTTCCGTGAGCTAGTGTGTGAAGAAGGTTAAGCATCTCATCATTCAGTCTATAGACTTTCGTTAATTCCTAGTGTTTGGTACAGCACATCAGCTCTCCTTGAGCTATGCTTCCGGGTCTGCAGGATTAATTGCTTCCTGTACAGAGAGGCAAAGCTCCGGCTTTCCGCTTGCCCCCACCTCTGGCAGACTCCTCCCCCAAGCCCTTTCAAAAGTATGTCTTCCGTGCCTGAGTCTGAGATTCTGTGACTCAAACCAGATTAATTCTTCCAGTTTTCTTCCTTGGCAAGCACGTAGGGTGGAACTTTCTATATTTTTCTATGTCATTTACTACTCACAGCAATAGAGCAAATAGTGTTTAGGTGTCTTGACTCAGGAGATGAACTGCCTTGCTTCAAACCCTAACTCTGCCACTTATTAAGTGTATGATCTGAGTAAATTCTTCAACCTTTCAGGGCCTTCCTCACCTGTAAATTGTGGGTAATAATAGTACCTATCCCAAAGAGCTACTAAAAGAACGAAAGCATTTATAAATGTGTCTGACACACATAATAGATGCTAGAGAAGTGTTTGGATATATTATGCACTTTCATTCTTTCTACAATCTGCTGATTTCTACCAGCTACTATTGTTTCTCTTCCCATTCTTTTGTCCTTATAGATTAAGATGTCCTATTCCCTTATTATCAATTTAATAATGTTTTTGGAGCAAGTCAATATAAATACTTTATAATTATCTCAATAATGGAACTCTCCTGAATCTATTCCCCTCCTTGTGTGTTACCATGGTAAATCAATACCTGTTTTGGTAATCTGCCTGGTACTTGTGTGCCTCTGGGAAATGGCTTGCTTTCCGGGCTCTTCCTAGGGACCCGAGTCCTACTATCAAACGCCAGGCAGCCTACCAGTGCACAAGCATCTCTGATGACCAACTACTTGCTTGCTCAGATTTTCCCAGATTCCCTGTGCCTGGAGTGACCTTCACCATGCCCAACCTAAGGAGACACTTACTTCTACTTTTATGTGTTGAATTTTCATTGCTTGTGTTTTGCCCTTAGATTTACTAGTCACTGTTTTTCTTGTTGGCTGGGATCAGATTCCTTGTTTTTGAACCTTTCAGAGCCTCTCCAGTTTCAACTGGCCCATGCCTAGGTATTTACCAAAATATGACACAACTTTTCTTTCTATTTTTAAATTCTCACTTGTCATATTTTCATTTTTCTCTTTTTTCTCCTATTCCCTTCCTTCTCTGAAATTTGAAAGAACGCTTTTAATAACTTTTTAAAGTAGGACTTTTTAGCCATAGGATGACGGATATATTATATCCATCAGCAATATGTTAGAGGAGCTGTGTACACAGGAAAGAGTCAGCGATGCATTATTGTTTAGGGAGATGCAGTTGTCTTTCTCATTACTATAATATGGGCATTCTTATTTTTTATCATACATCAGCAAAACATTCCAATTTCACTCTAGTTGCACATTAGGCTTCATATTCCAAAATGAGAAACAGTAATAGGTTTTTATTCACAGTTTTCTACAGTGAAATCATTTTGTGAAAACGACATTTTCATAATCACTCCCCCTACCACTACTGTCATTACTATCAAATTAAGAAATGTACAAATATTTATTTAGAAATCTCTGAGGACATAAAGGGTTTAAGATCGTATTATATTTACTCTTCCCTCCCATGGGGTTTGAGGAGACATGGCCGTGTTGAAATGGACAAAAAATGACCTCGAATTTACAAAATGCATCTAAAATACTTAGTAATTGAAGCTACTGAGTGCTAGAGAGGGATAGAAATTAGTGTGTGTACTAATGTTAGCAAGTCAAAAGTTCTAGAACAGTGGAAGTGAGGCACTAGGTCTGGAGCGGGAAATGCCACTTGCTTCACTCTTGCTTGCAGTTTATACCATTTGCCATTGTGGATACCAGTGTGTATACTCTTCTGTCTGTGAGGAGCCAGGCATCCTACTCCCTGTGCTTTCCTTTGCAGAGCTCTGATAAAGTGGAAATCAACTTCTAGGAACAAATCTCACTGAAGGAAGGAGGGAGGAAGTAAGAGAGGGAAGGAAACTTGCCAGACTAGTTCTCATTCTAAAGCCCTACCTTAAGCATTGATTCACTGTTGCTTCTAGACAGTCAGTCTGCTAATGTCATGTATACTCATTTAGCCTATAGTGTTAAAAAGACTGCCATCTAAATATGGGAATCCTGTAGAAAGTCAGATAGCTAAGGATTGCTTCTAGCTTGAGAATAGGCTTCTTATCGGCTTTGTAAATTCTCAGTCAACATTACAGGAAACAGTTTGTAGATATTTAGTATTTTATAATAATTTAAATATAAAAATAGATACACTGAAATAAAGATAGGGATCCACCACGTTTTAGTTTTTAGTCTATGTCTGATACTGGAGAGATATGTATCATATTATATCATGTCATACCCAGTTATCGTTCAGAATTCACCTATTAGGCTCCATTCTACTATAGCAACTCAACAGCTCTATAATTTTATTTTTATAGTAATCAGCTTTTGAGAAAATTAAGAGCTCAAAAGTAGAGAATACAAACGTTCTTATTTTTTCCTCCCGTATATTTTTGTTTGCTTGTTCAGAAACTCTTCTTTTTTAGTGCTAGAGAAAAACACATCTTCTGTAATAAATAATTCTCTGCAAACAACTTGATAGGAAACGATTTTGAGTTCATGAACCCTGTAAAATTATGGGTTTATGCCTGTTTTTCATTCTGTTAATAAACTTCAAGGCTTGTTGAAAAATGACACGTTTCAGAATTAAATAAAGACACCTTACATCAAAATATTTTATTAGCCTCTCCCTTTCAAACATGCCAGGCTCAGGAATTCTACAGCTCCAAGGTAAAGATGTCCTCTCTCTGAGCCTTGTTGGTCTGCGGAGCCAGTTACAAATTACACTGGAGTGAGTTAGTTCCTGCATTTTGTCAAAATGACTACAGCTTCCCTGCAAATGTGTAAAGTGTGGTCGATGGAAGAAGACACCTTTCATTTGTTTTTATCTCCAACACTCAGAAAAGACAAGCCAAAGAGCCATAAATGTTTTTCCTATTTTGAAGATTGATTTGAATGCCATAAAATGTGTAGAGCTGAGAGTTGTGTAGACATGGTGACTTCGGAGGCAAACAAGGCTGTGAGTTCCACCCCGGTATGAGTTTTAAGTTGTACTCTTAGAGACTGTGTGTCCAACTGCATCCCTAACGGTAACTCAGTTTGCTAATTCGTGGCCCGCAGGGAAGATTGAAATTTCTGACATGTCTCCTCAGGACCTCATTTCTAAATGTTTATTATTGCTAACACACAAGAGAAAAACCTCGATTTCTAATTTTTCTTAAAAAAGCAGCAGCTCTGTGGTGTCTGGCTTGCTCGGTTGGTAGAATATCCAGACCTTGATCTGGGAGTCGTGAGTCTGAGCCCCACGTTGGCTAAAGAGATTACTTAAAAACAAACAAACAAACAAAAAACAAAAAACAGCAGCTCTGTCTGAACTTATATGCATATGCCCCACTTGAGACCAATTGGCTAAAGCAGGGAAGCTGCTCCTTCCTTTGGATGCCCCTCTGTGCCTCTCATCGTCTTTCCTCGGTCCATGCATTTTGTTTCTTTTTTTAAAAGATTTTATTTATTTATTCGACAGAGATAGAGACAGCCAGCGAGAGAGGGAACACAAGCAGAGGGAGCGGGAGAGAAAGAAGCAGGCTCATAGTGGAGAAGCCTGAGGTGGGGCTCGATCCCACAACACCGGGATCACGCCCTGAGCCGAAGGCAGACGCTTAACCGCTGTGCCACCCAGGCGCCCCCATGCATTTTGTTTCTGTCGCTGTTCACCTGCCTGGGCCCTTAACCATTGCAGGTGGCAAACATTGCTTTAGATTTGGGGTAGCTGCTAACCTATTAGGCACCGTTTGGTTTTGAAAAAGTGACTCTTTCTGACCCATGCAGAACACAAACTGGATTTCGGTCACCTCTCACTCTCTCACCTGAGTGACCTTACGTGGTAGACAAGCGGCCCAAGCTTAGACAGAATATACAACACCAGCCAAATGGACCTGGATAAAAGGGTAGTTTCTCTTTCATCCGGGGTTAGAGTGAGAGAGTATATCTGTGTCAGCACAAGTCAATCATCCTTGCTTGGTGGAAAAGGCAAAAACCAGAAACTGGAAGTCTACTGCTTTGTTTAACCAGGACAGCAATATCATTGGACCATACAAGGAACATCCGATTTATGTGGTACGAATAAAGCTTTCATAAAGATTTTCTCAATGTTGCCTTTTTTTAAAAAAAAACTTTTAAGTTCAAATCCGGTGCCTTATGTTATAAATGGGAGTTTTTTTCACAAATGACTAAACCTCATGAGTACTGTGGAGTGACTCAGGCTGATAGATCATTGCTTCATTTTTAAAGTAAGCGCTCTGAGGAGACATCTGAAAACCAGATCCATAAAATGAAGTTTATTTTGTTATGTGCGGGCATTTAAAAATATCAGCTGGGAAAAGAGAAGAGAAATTACCTTTTTCAATGTTAAGCATTGCTCGGGAGTTCCTCCGCATGCAGCAGCGTTGTGACGAGGCCTGCCAAGGCCTTCCCAGCTCTGCAGCGAGGCGGCTTTAAGAAGGAGGTTTAGGCAGTCTTGACGAGAACGCTCTGCCTGGGCTTTGCTTACTGAGGGTTCTACACAAAAGCCTGATATTGATCCGGCATCCGAAGGGACATCGGTAAATGCTTGAGGTGATGTTCTGTGAAGGATAAATTGGTAGAGTTATTTAGGAAGAAAATAATTAAGTTCAGTTTTCTATGGTGACTAATCCATAAATGCTTTTAGAGGGAAAAGCTTGGTAATCAGGTGCCTGCAGAGGCACTGGGCAAAGTTCCTCGTGTACTAGAGGCAGGGGAGCTAGACCAGATCTTTACAAGATCCTTTAGCTCGTCAGCTGCACAGCATGAGAAATGCTTGCAAGCTGGGGTTATTCCTGCAGCAAACATTCAAGACTGCTGAGAAGAAGCAGTTCTGTGTTTTGTTGAGTGTGTAGTATTCTGGGTGACGCTGGATTAGGTTTGCCTCAGACAATATGCAAAAAGTGGGGAAGTGGAGGCAGGAAAAAAGCCATCAGATATATTGGTGGTTCTGTCCTGAACCCAGGGTCAGACAATCAGATGGATGAATATTGTTCAAATTTTTGAGTAATTTGTTTTTACTTGTTTTATTACTTTAGACTCAGAAATAAACCCAACAACTTGCCAGTCCAACCAGCTGGGTCTACCTTCCAATGAGCCATGCAGTGGCTCTCTGAGCCTTTAAGGTGTAGGATGAAGCTGGGGGAAGGTGTACTTTGTAGTTTTCCATTTTAACACATCTCCCACACTTGGGACTCAGTATTTCACAGATTGGGGTTGACAAGCAAAGTTGTCTGAAGAATGTAGCCTGATCGCCACATATTACCTGTCAAGGTAATAACTCCCTTAGGGTTTTGGGGAAAAAAACCCTTCCAACCTGACATTTACAAACACTGCAGGTTTCAGCCTGTCTACTACCCCCTGTTGCAGAGACTGGTATCCAAATGCTATACCATATGCTAACATCCCACAAATACAAGACAGAATGGAGAGCATCTGACACTGTTGGACCCCCCTTCCTTCGAGAAGTCCTGGATGTCA
Source organism: Ursus arctos (assembly GCF_023065955.2). NCBI lineage: Eukaryota > Metazoa > Chordata > Mammalia > Carnivora > Ursidae > Ursus > Ursus arctos. The sequence goes on along the minus strand of NW_026622775.1, from coordinate 45,547,183 downwards.
TGAACAGGAAAAAAGAACTAATTTTCTGTGAAGTCAAGCATCCTCATTGACCCAGCTTGACTCACATTGCATCAACATGTCAGTAGTGATAGAATTTTCTGCAATAGTTAGGGAAAAATCACTGCTTGTTGTTTATCATTGTAAATGTTTCCATTGTAAATCTTTTCTGAGTTTGACTAACTATATGTGGATGATATCTTATAGTTAGAATATACATTTTAAAAGCGTATCTTTTCCCCAAGTGAAAATAATGTCTACACTTGGAAAATAATTACAACATTCTTATGAAGGGTGTGAAGCTATCAGTTAAATTCCTGCTTTGCTTCCCATGTGTCCTTACTGTATCTCCTCCTCAGTTTGGATCATAATCTTCCTGTGTGTCCACATCATCTCAAAATGAAAATTCTGAAAATCAGCATCAGTAAAATGGGTGGCCATCTCGGGGTCTCCATCTATAGCCTCTTCCTTTGCTTGATCATGAAATTACAACACCATCCTTGCTGGGATTTCCAGATCCATTTTTGCCTATTGTACAGCAAAGTCTTCATTTTCCAATAATACATTCTGTAACTTTTCCAGCATGCTTTTCTCATACATTTCTCTTTATATCATTTAGTGCGCATTCCTGTTAGCTCATGATTGGATTATTACACTCTTTTAGATGTATTCCTCACATTCAGGATTTGTATCTTTGAAACTCTATTTTTATCACAGCCTAACGTGTGTAGCCACCATCGTGATTCAAGGTATCATAGCACTCGGCTATCAGACAATTGGTACTGCTGAGATATATTTGAATTTCAAGTCATTTTAGCTTACTATTTTGGTTTCTAACTACAATTGTTTGCTTTTGTATTGGTCGCCATGACCGCCTCTCCAGGTAAGATAACATTTCTCTTTCTTTCACGTGCCACTCCTGCTGACTGTATACTCGTTTTCTCCTATGCCTCAGAAAGGCTATAAACGATTATTGTTCTTCCATTTTTCTATCTTTCTTTCCCTTCTTTCTTCCCTTCTTCCTTGCCTGTATGTCTCCCCAGCGTTCTCAGTGAATATTTAATGGTAGTGCTTCATAGAGAGAACATTAAGAACAAGCTTGCGATAGGTGAATAAAGAAAGAGAACAAGAAGTTTATAAACCAAAATACTTGTAGGCTGCTCCTATTACAAACAGCATGTGAGCTTGTATTCCATCCGCCCATACCATCTGCCACAGTTACAGTCCCCCTTCGCTAATTTGAGATTTCACTCTTTGGTAGTTTCTCTTAAGAATTAATGGCCACAACAATGTTCTCAATTCAAAATCATGATTTTACTATAGTGAATGATATATTTTAAGGAGATGGTACTGCTTCCCTAATAACTTTTTAGTTCAAGGAAGATTGTATTTTAGGGCATAAGTTGAAAGATTGATATTTTGTATACTTTCCCCTGGGTTGGGGAACAGAACTAGATTGGCAGAACACACAGCTGCTGCTACGTGAGTGGGAGTAACTTGCGACCAGAGCACGAATGCGTATTTGGAGATGGAGTTAGAGTTCAGTTAACATTCAGAGAGGTTATCCAGCCACAATTTTGAAAAATAGATGCTCCATTGGAGGTATTGCAAAGGATGCGTGAAAACCCTAGGAGGGAACACCCACCTCTAGGGATCTGGGGAGGGCATTATAGGGGAGGCTTGTGCGGGGCTAACAGGATGAGTGGAGACTTCAGTCAGAGGGGTGGTGGGCATTGCAGGAAAGGGCTGATGGGTACTGAGGCAGAGTGACAGGAACAAGTGCGGGACATTTAGGGAACTGCAAGTTGTAAGACATGAGGCCTCAGGATTTTAAGGAGAAAAGTCACTTATTCGGATTAGAGTTTTAGAAAAATCAATGTGGCAGCAAAGTAGACTGGATTAATGAGTCTCCATCCATATGCCTGAAGAATATTGGTGTAGTCAGAGCTGCTCACAGCAAGTAACAGTGGTTTAACTAGCAGGAAAATTGGTAGTTTCCTCAACTGTAAGATTTTCGCCTGTATTTTCAGTAAAAAAATATTTTATTTGCCTACAACTACCACCGATAAAAAAAACAAATATAATAAGTGGTATTGATTTAACAAAAACGAATGAATATAATAACCGAAACAGCTGTCTATGCTTCTTTTTAACTTCAGTTTTTGCAAGCATACTGCCTGTGGATGTGTTTTTATACTTCATGATATAAAATATTGTGTTTTCTGTTATGAAAAATCCCCAATTTATGTGCCGAAATAAATCTCTAAATGTTTCATGATATCCACAGAATAAAAACAGCATTCAAAGTCCCTCTGCCCAGTTTGACTGCTGCTCTGTCTTACACCCTCTTGGCTTCACCTCTGCGTTCAGCTCCTGTCACGACAGGCAGTCCCATGAAGGATTCAAGTCCCTTCATGCTGCCAGTGTCTCAGCTCAAGGTTCACATGCCTTTGCTTCCTGTTGTGTGGAGGAGCTGACATCCCTGAAGGCAATTCTCAAGGAGAGGAGCATAGGATCCACTTGTCTTCCCACTGATCCTGGGGAGGTCGATACTGAGTGATCTGTAGTCTCTGTGGTAGTTCCAGAAAGATCCAGCTCCCTGTGGGTAGTGACCGGCTTGATGACTCTGCATTAGTCTTTTCCTCCTTCCCTCACTCCTGCCCTCTGGGGATTTCCTCCCAAATAAACAGCCTGAACACAAATTTTGTCTCAGCCTCCACTTCTGAGGATAAACCTTTCTCCCTTAATGATTCTCTCTACTTCTCACTGAGTCTGAGGACCACTAAGGGACAGAAATAGTCCTAGAGGGACCAAAAGACTCTTCTGGAGGCCGTTGCTAGGACGAGGGCAAACAAAATCAAGGTACTGGTCCTACCTGACACAGTGCCAGCTGGGATGGAACACATGCATCAGTTAACATAATAAAAATGCCTTATACTTGCATAGTGCTTTATCATACTCAAAAGTCGTTTATAAACATTTTAGTTTTTAAATATTTTTTGTAAGTCCTTTAATTTTTTTTTTAAATTCAAATTTCTCTATCATTCCATTTATATAAAATCCAAAACCTATCCGACGAAGTTCTGGTGTTGGTAGTCTGGTTAATGGTGATCTTTAGGAAGAAGGAGGTAGTATGATTGGGAGGGGGCACACATCAAACCTCACATTAATGTCTTCATTATTTATGTGAAGTGTGTAGGGGAGGGATTATTTTCCTATTAGAAATGAAGAAACTTAGGTAGGCAAAGTATAAGTGATTTTTGTTTAAGGTCAGATAGCAAGTGAGGGACAGACCTGACAAAGACTTTACTTTAGATTCTAATTAAGAAACAAATATTTCTCTATGAACCCGCTGAAACCAAGCTGCTCTCTAATTGCTCTGCTGAATTATTTGTGTGGCAGGCTTAGAAAGAGGTCAGTAAATAATACCAGCTTCCTCATTCAAGTTCTGAATCAAATGAGAAATAGGATAAAGAATTGACAAATGTAGACAGAAATTTGTAAGCTTTCTGATAAAGCTGAAACTCATGAATAGGGACCCCAGAACTAGAAAGACCTGCCCACTTTGCAGCCCTAATTGTACTGCAGCTGGCTGCTATGGGAGAGGAGTAAGAAGGGGCTGGATATTGCATGCTAGGTTTGTCCTTCAGACCTCTTTAATAAGATTAAGATCCTCTTCCTCCAGAAAGGAAAGAGCAAAAGAGAAGTGAGATACCACGGGTCTTATGCTAAATGGGAATGGGGAATAAGGAATCCCTCTCGATAACGTGATCGCTGAGGATTTCATTCATTGACAATGTGTTTCAGCTACATAGTGATAGAGTGATGAGCAAGACGTCATGTTCCCTGCCTCCTGCTGCTGGTTAAAATCTGAAAAAGTAATCTCCAGCATAAAGTCAAGAGTTTATTAGTTCTTGATAAATCATAATAAATGATGAAGTGCGAATCATCTAATATAAATGAAGTTAAAACTTCAAACTATGAGTTGCATGAAAATGTATATGTACTGCTTTTTACTGCATTATGCTCTTAGAAGAGATAATCTAATATCTGCCTGTAATATCAGATAATCTAATACTGATAATCCAATATCCGAGTGGCTCTCTTTTGTTTACAGAGAAATATCAGCCACCACCTTCAAACTCTGCATCCATACCATTCTTTCTTTGAGATGGAAGAGATGTCTCTGTCACCGTAACCTGAATCTCATTCTCTCCCAGTAGTAGAAGCAATATTCTTCAACCCCCCCTTCTCTCCTTTTGATAAAGAGAAACATTTAAACTTTTCCTATCTAAAATAAGCAAAATACACACACACACACACACACACACACACACACACACACACACACACAATTATTGACTTAACACGCCTACCTGATCATCCTCTTTCCTGCTCCCTTAGCAGAAAGCTTCTAAAAGAGAGGTCAGTCTAAAATTACACATTCCTACTTCATCTGACTTGTTTCACTACCCAACAGGTACACAGTTTACTTCCTAATCTAGGCCCTGCTTCTCTTTCTTTATTGTATCTTATCATTGCTTCACAGTCACCTTGAGTAATGACTGGCTTCCCAAATGTTCCATGCTGTCATGCCTCTGTACTTTCATACGTACAATTCCCTCTCCATGAAAAGTCCTCATCCTCTTCTCTAGCTTGTGAAGTCCTTACCTTTTTAAAAATGACTCAGTCTAAGGGGTACGTGACTGGCTTAGTAGAGCATACAATTCTTTTTTTTTTTTTTAATGATTTTTTATTATATTATGTTAGTCACCATACAGTACATCCCCGGTTTCCGATGTAAGGCTCGATGATTCATTAGTTGTGTATAACACCCAGTGCACCATGCAATACGTGCCCTCCTTACTACCCATCACCAGCCTATCCCATTCCCCACCCCCCTCCCCTCTGAGGCCCTCAGTTTGTTTCTCATAGTCCATAGTCTCTCATGTTTCATTCCCCCTTCTGATTACCCCCCTTTCTTTATCCCTTTCTTCCCCTACCGATCATCCTAGTTCTTATGTTCCATAGATGAGAGAAATCATATGATAGTTGTCTTTCTCTGCTTGACTTATTTCACTTAGCATTATCTCCTCCAGTGCCGTCCATGTTGTAGCAAATGTTGAGAACTCGTTCTTTCTGATAGCTGAGTAATATTCCATTGTATGTATGGACCACAACTTCTTAATCCTGTCATCTGTTGAAGGGCATCTCGGCTCCTTCCACGATTTAGCTATTGTGGACATCGCTGCTATGAACATTGGGGTGCATATGGCCCTTCTCTTCACTACGTCTGTATCTTTGGGGTAAACACCCAGTAGTGCAATGGCTGGATCATAGGATAGCTCAGTTTTTAACTTTTTAAGGGACCTCCACACTGTTTTCCAGAGTGGCTGTACCAACTTGCATTCCCACCAACAATGTAGGAGGGATCCCCTTTCTCCACATCCTCTCCAACAATTGTTGTCTCTTGCCTTGTCTATTTTGCCATTCTAACTGGCGTAAGGTGGTATCTCAGTGTGGTTTTGATTTGAATTTCCTTGATGGCTAATGATTTTGAACATTTTTTCATGTGTCTGTTAGCCATTTGTATGTCTTCATTGGAAAAGTGTCTGTTCATATCTTCTGCCCATTTTTTGATTTGTTTATTTGTTTCTCGTGTATTGAGTTTGAGAAGTTCTTTGTAGATCTTGGATACCAGTCCTTTATCTGTAGTGTCATTTGCAAATATATTCTCCCATTCCGTGGGCTGCCTCTTAGTTTTTCTGACTGTTTCCTTGGCTGTGCAGAAACTTTTAATCTTGATGAAGTCCCATAAATTCATTTTATCTTTTGTTTCTCTTGCCTTTGGGGATGTGTCATGAAAAAGGTTGCTTTGGCTGATGTCGTAGAGGTTGCTGCCTATGTTCTCCTCTAGAATTTTGATGGATTCCTGTCTCACATCGAGGCCTTTCATCCATTTGGAGTTTATTTTTGTGTATGGTGTGAGAGAGTGGTCAAGTTTCATTCTTTTGCATGTAGCTGTCCAATTTTCCCAGCACCATTTATTGAAGAGACTGTCTTTTTCCCACCAGATGTTTTTTCCTGCTTTATCAAAGATTAGTTGCCCAAAGAGCCGAGGGTCCATTTCTGGGCTCTCTATTCTGTTCCATTGGTCTATGTGTCTGTTTTTGTGCCAGTACAATGCTGTCTTTGTGATCACAGCTTTGTAGTACAGCTCGAAATCCGGCATTGTGATGCTCCCAGCTTTGTTTTTCCTTTTCAACAGTTCCTTGGAGATTCGGGGCCTTTTCTGTTTCCATACAAATTTAAGGATTATTTGTTCCAGTTCTTTAAAAAATGTCCTCGGTATTTTGATCGGGATAGCATTGAAAGTGTAGATTGCTCTGGGTAGCATGGACATTTTAACTATGTTAATTCTTCCGATCCATGAGCATGGAATATCTTTCCATCTTTTTATGTCTTCCTCAATGTCTTTCAAGAGTGATTTATAGTTTCTAGAATATAGGTCCTTTACGTCTCTGGTTAAGTTAATTCCAAGGTAACATATGGTTTTTGGTGCTATTGTAAATGGGATGGATTCCCTAATTTCTCTTTCTTCGGTCTTGTTATTCGTGTATAGAAATGCAACTGATTTCTGAGCATTGATTTTGTATCCCGCCACGTTACTGAATTGCTCTATAACTTGTAATAGTTTGGGAGTGGCTTCTTTTGGGTTTTCCATATAGAGTATCATGTCATCTGCGAAGAGAGACATTTTGACTTCTTCTTTGCCGATTTGAATACCTTTGATCCCTTTTTGTCGTCTGATTGCTGTTGCAAGGACTTCTAGTACTATGTTGAATAATAGTGGCGAGAGTGGGCATCCTTGTCGAGTTCCTAATCTTAAGGGAAAGGCTTCCAGCTTTTCCCCATTGAGAATAATATTTGCAGTAGGCTTTTCATAGATGGCTTTTATGAGATTGAGAAATGTACCCTCTATTCCTACACTCTGAAGGGTTTTAATCAGGAAAGGATGCTGTATTTTGTCAAATGCTTTTTCGGCATCGATTGAGAGGATCATATGGTTCCTGAGTCTTTTCTTGTTGATATGATGTATCACGCTGATTGATTTGCGAATATTGAACCACGCTTGCATCCCAGGTATGAATCCCACTTGATCGTGATGGATAATCCTTTTAATGTACTTTTGGATTCTATTAGCAAGTATCTTGTTGAGGATTTTGGCGTCCATATTCATTAGGGAGATCGGTCTGTAATTCTCCTTTTTGAGGGGGTCTTTGCCTGGTTTGGGGATCAAGGTAATATTGGCCTCATAGAATGAGTTTGGTAGCTTTCCTTCTATTTCTATTTTTTGAAATAGCTTTAGGAGAATAGGTATTATTTCTTCTTTGAATGTTTGGTAGAATTCCCCAGGAAAACCGTCCGGGCCTGGAGTTTTGTTATTTGGAAGGTTGTTTATCACTGACTCAATTTCTTCATAATTAATTGGCCTGTTTAAGAAATCAATTTCTTCTGGTTTCAATCTTGGTAGTTTATAGGTTTCCAGGAAGGATTCCATCTCTTCCAGATTGCTTAGTTTATTGGCATATAGCTGTTGATAAAAATTTCTAATAATCCTTCCAATTTCAATGGTGTTCGTCGTGACCTCTCCTTTTTCATTCATAATTTTAATAATCTGGGTCCTTTCTCTTTTCTTTTGGATAAGTGTTGCCAGTGGTCTGTCAATTTTATTGATTCTCTCAAAGAACCAGCTTCTAGTCCTGTTGATCTACTCTACTGTGCTTCTGGTTTCTGCTTGATTGATTTTAGCTCTATTTTTGGTCAACTGCTTCCTTGTGCGTGGATTAGGCCTGTCCCTCTGTTGCTGTTCCAGCTTCTTGAGGTGAGAATATAAAAACTGCATTTTAGATTTTTCTATTCTTTTGAGTGAGGCTTGGATGATTGATCTTGGGGTCATGAGTTATGCCCCAGATTGGGAGTATAGCTTACTAAAAAAAAAAAATGACAAAATAAAATCCAAAAAAAAAAAAAAAGAGTCTAAGCTCCATCTCCAGGTTTACGTTCCTTTCTGACTGACTGACTTATATTTGTCCTTCTTTAGAATTCTCTGGATATCTCTCTGATTTTTATTATTATTATTTTAAATCTCTTAAGGTATGTGTTATGGTCTAGAATGTGGTCTCTCTTGGTGAAAGTTCCATGTGAGTTTTAGAAGAATGTGTATTCTGCTGTCGTTGGATGAAGTAGTCTATACATGCCCATTATATTCAGTTAATTAATGGTGTTGTTGAGTTCAGCTATGTCCTTCCTGATTTTCTTCCTGCCAGGTCTATCTCTTTCTGAGAGAGGGGTGTTAAACCTTCAGTTATGACAGTGGTTTCATCTGTTTTGACTTACAGTTCTATGAGTTCTTGCCTCACGTAGTTTGATGCTCCATTGTGAGGTGCATTCGTGCTAAGGGTTGTTTTGTCTTCTTGGAGAATTGATCTATCATTATGTAATGCCCTACTTTATATCTAATAACTTCTCTTCCTTTAAAGTCTCCTCTGTCTGAAATTTATATAGCCACTCCTGCTTTCTTTTGACTGTTAGCACGGCATGTTTTTCTCCATTTCCTTTTAGTCCATATGCTTCTTTATATTTAAAATGGGTTTCTTATAGTAGACATAGAGTTGGGTCTTGCTTTTTGATCCACTGTGATAGTCCTTGTCTTTTAATTGGTGTATTTAGAACATCGACATTCAAAGTAATTGTTGATATGGTTGGATTAACATCTACTGTGTTTGCTACTGTTTTCTGTTTGTTGCCTTTGTTCTTTGATTCTATTTTTGTCTTCCGCTCTTTTCCTGATTTTTTTTTTTGTGGTTTTCATTGAGCATTTTGTACAATTTCATTTTCTTTCCTTTCTTAGCATATCAGTTACAGTTCTTTTTAGTGATTGCCTTAGAGTTTATAATACACATTTATAAGGAATCCAAGTCCATTTTCAAGTAACACTATATCAAATGTTACTGTAAATAATACTATACTAAGTGTGAATACCTGATAACAAAATAATTCTGATTCCTCCCTCCATATGGTATCATTGCTGCCATTTATTTTCACTTACACATATGCATAATACATACATACACACACATCATTGAATATATTGTTGCTGTTACTATTTTGAACAAATCATTTTCTGTTAGATCAGTTAAGGGTAAAAGGAAAGTTTGTATTTTAACTTCACTCATTTTTTCTCAGATGCTCTTCCTTTCTTGACATAGATGTGAGTTTTTGACTTATATCATTTTCCTTCTCTAGAGAACTGAACACTGTTTGCAAAGCAGTTCTACTGGCAACAAGTTCAGTTGTGGTTGTCTGGGAAAGTCCTTATTTCACCTTCATGATTTTTTTTTGAAGATTTTAAAATTAGTTTATTTTAGAGAAAGAGAGAGAAGGGGAGGTGCAGAAGGAGAAGAAGAGAGAATCCCAAGCAACTCCATGCTGAGCTTAGAGCCCTATGTGGGGCTTGATCCCTGGACCCTAAGATCATGACCTGAGTTGAAATCAAGAGCTGGACACTCAACTGACTGAGCCACCCAGGCGCCCCCGCCCTTCATGGTTAAAGGATAATTACAGCGGATACAGAATTCTGGGTTGGTGGTTTTTTCTCTCAACACTCTAAGTCACTCTAGTGTTTTCTTGTTTGCACCTCCACAAGGAAAAGCTGGCTGTGATTGTTGTCTTTGCTTCTCCATAAGTAAGGTGTGTTTTGTTTTGTTTTTGTCTCTGACTTCTTCATTAATGTTTTTATCTTTGATTTTCCACAGTTTGAAAGTGGTAAGTATAGGTAGAGTTTTGACAATTGCCTTGCTCAGTATTGTCTGGGCTTCCTGGGTCTGTGGTTTGGTGTCTGACTTCATTTTGGAGAAATTCTATCATTAATTTTCCAGTATTTCTTCTGTTCCTTCCTCTCTCTTCTGGAACTACTGCCGTGCTTATGCTATGCCTTTTGTATTTGTCTCACAGTTCTTGGATATTTTTTCCCCCAAGACTTTATCTCCTTCTTTTTTCAGTTTCAGCAGTTTCTATTGAGACATCCTCAGACTCAGCTGTGTCCAGTGTCCTAACAAGGGCATCAAAGGCAGTCTTCATTTTTATTGTAGTGTTTTTGATCGCTGGCATTTCTTTTTAGTCCTTTCATAGGATTTCAGTCTCTCTGCTTACACTGACCATCTCTTCTTCCACGTTGCTACTTTATCCACTAGAGCCTTCAGTATATTATTATTATTTTAAATTCCTGTTCTGATAATTTAGTATCCCTGCTACATCTCAGTCTAGCTTTGATGCTTGCTTTGTCTCTCTAAATTGTGGGGGTTTTTTGACTTCTGGTACACCTTGCAATTTTTTCTTGATATACTTGATAAGAGAATTGCTATAAGTAGGCCTCTAGTAATGAGGTGGTGAGGTGTGGGGGGCGGAAAAGCATCCTATTGTCCTCCGGTTCTCAGTGAGACTGGATGCCTCTAGACTGCGGACTTCACAAGTATCTCTCAGGCTTTTTTCTCTCTGTGTTAGGTGGGACAGGATTGCTAGGGTTGGCTGGAGTTCAGTATTTTCCTTCCACCAGGTCAGTTATGCTCTGATCATGTCCGAATAGGTTAAGCTCAGTTAGCTAGCTTCTTCTGAGGGTAGGCCTTAATAAGAATGGAATGTCTTGGTGTATTTCAGAATGGTTCCCTTTCCTCTTCCCCTGTCAGAGGCACCAGGGAATTTTTCTCCCATATTTACTGTGAAACTTGGTCAAACTCCTGGAGGTAAAATTCACAAAATTGTTAGGACTCCCTATGATTGAGTTCCCTGGAGTTTTCTATTTTTTTAAAAAAAATTTAAATTATTTTTTTATTTCAATTTTTTATTTAAATTCTTGTTAGTTAACATAGTGTAATATTGGCTTCAGGAGTAGAATTTAGTGATTCATCACTTACAGACAACAGACAGTGGTCATCAACACAAGTGCCCTCTTTAATACCCATTACCTATTTAGCCCATCCCTTCCCCTCCACCTCCCCTCTAGCAACATGATACTAACTCTTTATCAGATAACTCTCTGACTTGTCCATACTGAGCCTCCAGAAGTTCACCAGCCACAATTAAGTTTTCCTACCCTGACACTGGTTTCAGTGGCTATTTCTACTGTGGAGCCTCTGTTTTAATATGCCGTGACTCCCTGTATTCTTCTTTCTGTCTCTCTTATCTTGGGGGCTTTGGTTTATCTTGTGTCGTCCTCTCTATTATATATTCTAGAAGAGTAACTGATTTTTTTTTTTTTTGGTCTGTTTAGCTTTTTGACTGTTGTTATGGTGGAGTAGGGACTTCTAAGCTTGTCAGAATCAGAAACCAGAAGTCTTGGCTATCTCTCTAATGGCACTTATGCTCCACTATAAGTACTAGTTATTTATCTCTTAGCTTCCCAGGATGTAAGCTCCCTAAGAGCACAGACTCGTGTCACTGCCTCCTATACCCAAGCCATAGCTCAGGGCCTTTCTCATAATAGGCTCAAGTAAATGTTTGTGGAATGAATGAAGGAATGATTACAAAAAATATATTCCAAGAATAGGCTCAAGTAAATGTTTGTGGAATGAGTGAAGGAATGATTACAAAAAATATATTCCAAGATGGTTACATATGTTTTTGTATCAAATAGAATATACAGAAGTGGTTGTTGTAGAGCAAGTACATTTGATGAAAAAAAAAAGATCAATCTGTTAACCTATACACAAGAAGGATCATACCGTTGAAGTGAAAAAGAGATTCTGCATCAGGCAAAAGAAACTGTACGTGACTGACGCACAGTGCATTCTGCCCATTTTCAGTGCTCACAAGTGATACGAAACAAGTGATAGATGATAGATAGATAGATGATAGATAGATAGATAGATAGATAGATGATAGATGAGAGGTATACGCAGGAAAAAAAGGACAGACACAAAGATGGAGACACAGCAAATGTATTCAATGCTAAAATAAAGCTGTTGTTTCTTCAAGTATGACTTAAGAGATAAGATTATGAAGCAAGAAGAAAAAGCCTTAGGATCCATTGAAACTGATGAAACCATAGAATATAATGATTGTCTTGTGAAAAATGAAGAAAGATAAAAACATAGCTTCCAGAATAATAATCAGTTTGGTAGGCAAAACATCCTTTCCACAATATTCTAAAATATTTTAAAGCTTTTTGAGATCTATTGTGCTCTAGAGAAATGAACAAGGCTTTTCGATGAGACCTGTATTCATACATCAGCTCCATCACTTGCTGATTGACGAACTGTAGCACTTTGGCAGGTTATTTCTTTTCTCCCTAGATTTCAGTGATCTGTCCAGTGAAGATAGTTCTTACCTTCAAAGCTGATTTCTAGATGTAGCAGTATATGTGCTAATTGATGATCAGTAAATTGCAGTTCGATTAGTATGGTATTGGTATTGGAACATTATATATAATATTTTATCACAGCATACACACGTACACATTTTTGAATGATTCCTATCTATCTGTGTGTCTAACTTTGTTCTCTCTCTGGGGTCCAAGTCCATCTTACCAGCTACCTAATGATTACAGAATCATCAGGAAATGAGCATGCCTAGAAGTAAAGTCTTGTTTTCCTCTGCAATTTGAAGCATCAACGTCGTAGCTGGATACATTTTATCAGTGAGCCAGATTGAGCATATGTGAGTGTGAGACCAAAAATTAGAGTGAAAATAGAGGACAAGCATTGTGTGAACAATTAATAATTGAGGTGCAAGCTGAGTCACGGAATGAAGGTGTAGAATTTGGGCTGCGGAAGAGGTGGGAGTGTCTGGGCTGCACAGGACATGTGCATTGGCAAGTTCACCAAAGCACAAGCACAGGACAAGCCATTAGCTAGAGCCATGGCTTTTTACTAACCCACATTGCTATTTAAGCAAATTACTGTTTGCAGTACTCTTTATTTAAGAACATCTTAATATCAAGTATTAAGTGTTTTGAGTGTTAATAGAAAAGGAACATCTGATAACCCTCTGCTAACCACTCTTGCTTGTGTTAGTTGGCTGGCTCAGGTCTTAGTGCAGTGCTGTAGGGGTGATAATAGTAGCATTCTTGTCCTCCTTCTGATTCAAAAAGGAATACTTTTAATATCACTGCATTTGGAAAATATTTATTGCAGTGATTTTTGACAGAGTCTATAACCTTTATCAGGTCAACCATTATCTTTTTAGATACCACTTACTTACCAAAACTTCACCTGTCTATGCTGAAACAAGGTAACAGGGAAAGCAGTTTGTCGTTTTCTTTTTTTAATAATGCAAGTGTTTTCAATAACACAAAGTGGAATGAACGTTTTGTGTTATTGAAATACTTATGTAATCATTGCCTAAGAGACTAAAATGAGATGAAGTCATGATTCATCTGCAACATATAAACTGGTAGGAAAAATGGCTTTGGTTTAAAAAGGCTGAACATTTTTGATGAGGAAAGGCATAAGCCCCTGAAATGAAATATTTTGCAATTCTAATTAGAGACCCATCACAGTAAATCCTTTAGTTGCCATTTTCATATTTGCATATATATTTCAGACTTACAAATATATTCAGAATAATCCCTCAAGAAATCCTTCTCTTTTCAATCCAAATAAGGCTTTCACATTTAGAACCCTAAATTACTTAAATATTAATCAGTTCTAAGATTAAATATACTATTATCAAAGGGTCATTTTTGAGATGAGTGACTATATTTTTATTCGGTTCAGTTAAATTCAAGATTATATTGTCAATTGCTGTTCGAATTTTATACTCATTCTTGGAAAGACTTTAGATACTAAACATAATTTAGTATTTATTTAAATAAAAATGTAAAGTAATTTAAATTATTTTAAATTGAAATTGGGATTTAATATTAATATAAGAAAATAAAAACTAATATGTGAAGCGATTAAGAAATGCTAGCATAAGGAGGTAGTTAGGGCATAGACTTTACAGGTTTGGTTCCTGGCTCTGGTACTTCTTTGCTGTGTGACCTTGGATAAATTGATTAACCTCTGTGCTTCAGTTTTCTTTTCTGTACAATGGAGATACTAATAATACCGCACTCAAAGAGAGGTATTATGAGAATTTTAATGTGTGAATATAATTGTCTTAGAGTATTCCAGACATGACAGACATTGTATAAATTTTGACTATCATATCATCATAATTGCCATAATGTCATGAAATGCGTGACAAATTATGATTCTTCTAGTATCTTTTTTTAAAGAATTATTTATTTATTTGAGAGAGAGAGAGAAAGAGAGTAAGCAGGGGGAGGGGCAGAAGGAGAGGGAGAGAGAGAATCCCAAATAGACTCCCCTCTGAGCTAGAAGCCCAACTTGGGGCTCAATCTCAGGACTCCAGATCATGACCTAAGCCGAAACCAAGAGTCAGTCGTTTAATTGACTGAGCCACCCAGGTGCCCCTGATTCTTCTAGTTCCTTAAGTGTAATTCATATTAATGTGGGTTTTTTTTTGCTTATATTAATGTTTTAATGAGATAGCATATATAGTTCCTATAGAAATGACAGCATGAATTTGTTGCCTTCAATGAACAAAATTTCAAGGATACTATGACATTATTATTTGTTATAGTTAAAGCAAGGGAGACACATGGAACAAGAGATTTTCCTAAGAAGACTAAAATGGTGTCTACTGTCTTTACCAGCTATGATTTCTATAAGCTAAGGTAAGTACACCCATATTTCTATACGCTTCATAACTGGCAACCCTATCATCTATCCTGTGTTAGTCTTCTTTTGGGAAAAATGCTCAAGTTCCCCATTGCCATAACAACAGACTACTCTCCCTAAAACAAGATATGCTCTGAGTCAAAGTAAAATTGTTTCCATGGAAACTGCTACACATTTAAGTACAGCAGCCTGGTTTTTAATCAGTAAAATTGTCCTTTGTCGAAAAGCAATCACATATTGCTGCTTAATATAATTATGTATATTTTGGGATACGGTAAATAAATAAAGTAAAATAGGTTCTCACAAAAATAAAAACAAAATTGATTAGTCCTTTTTAATACAGTTTCTTGTTCATGAAATAAAAATCTCCATCATATATACATGTGCTAATGCATAACACATCTCTGTACTGAATATAAAATGTTCCTATTTCTTGTATTTGGACCACATTTAAATAAAATCCTCATCACTGAAAATGAAAATGTCCCATGGTCCAAATCTGTTCCCTGGTTACTCCCTTCATTCCCATTTATTTGCTTTTCTGATGGTTCTTTCTAGTGTGGAAGGGAAAAGGGTGTTAACTATGGCTAACATTCAGGGAATTGAAATTGGAAGTGGTTGGCTTGTTTCCATTGTCAAGTAGAAAAAGGTGGAGGGCAGTTTCACTTAAGTGATATTCTGGTGAACTCTTAATTTCCTATTTACCACTGTGGCAATGTATGCAGGTAGAACTATGTTTGACTTCTGATCTGTGGTTTTCTAGCCATGTGACTTTGGGCTTAAATTTTTTCATTGTAAAGTGGTGTTAATATGCCTACCCCATGGATTATTGAGAAAAGTAGATGAGACAAGGCTGCAGGAGGCTTAACACGTGTGCTGTCTCACCTACCAATGCCTTGCACATAGAATGCACTCAGTTGCTAATAGCAGCTCTTATTATTCCCATTATCATGAATCTGTCTTGAATCCTAACAGAAAATGCAATTAAAAGTTCCTGGTATTGCATATATACAGCTCCTCAACAATAAATTTTGTTTCATTTTTTTCATCCTATTTTTATAGTATAAAGATGTGTATAAAATATAAATATATAATATAGATTACAGGTAATATAATAAAACAGTTTTTCAGCACTCAGATCAACGTTAAAATACTTAATGTGATTTAGGTTATTTTGATCACTTTTTGTTTTTACGATGAATGAATCCATATTTTACTTTTTTCTTACAATTCCCATTGCACTCAGCAGATCAGATAACTTTAGGCTGAAATATATCTCAGATTTTCTTTTTTTTTTAATGATTTTTTATTATATTATGTTAGTCACCATACAGTACATCCCCTGTTTCTGATGTAAGACTCGATGATTCATTAGTTGTGTATAACACCCAGTGCACCATGCAATACGTGCCCTCCTTACTACCCATCACCGGTCTATCCCATTCCCCCATCCCCCTCCCCTCTGAGGCCCTCAGTTTGTTTCTCATAGTCCATAGTCTCTCATGTTTCATTCCCCCTTCTGATTACCCCCCCTTTTCTTTATCCCTTTCTTCCCCTACCGATCTAGGACAGTCTTGAATTTAAATATCCTGTTTCATTGTTCCCACAGGTATAGCTGTACCTGTCAGACACTGCGTCCTGATTTTTGGGTAAAAAATGTAAACGTGAGACTTGTACAGTCCCTGACTTTGGCACTGGCAGGTAATTGTAGTCAGGATTCCAGGTCTCCGAGTGCAGATGGCACCTCAGCAGGGTCACGGTGCTGCCACAAAACACACTGGCAAAGTCCCATGACACCAGCCTACGTGACAAGAAGCTTCAGAGGACAGCAGGTGACTCCTGCTTGTCTTTTTATTTGTTTCCATGGAAAGGGCACAAAGGGCAGGTTGTCAACAACCTAAATAATTGACAGTCAAATCTCTGTTATAGCATTCCATTTTAGCACTATTATTAGGTCTGATACTGTGAATTATTTCACCGACAGTGGTCTAAAATAACACGAAGGATGGGCCTCTCTCTTCTATATGCTGCCTGTTCTTAAGGGAGAATAAAGAATCAGAACAATCACTTCCGAACAGATCATCGAGATGAAATTCAAATCCTTCTTTTGACTGGTCATAGTAAGAGAGAGGTCAAACAAGGTTGAGACCACACTCTTCATCCTCCTGGGATACTGAGCCCCTAACTTGAAAGCAGTCTTTCAGTTCCTCACCTCTCTTCCAACTCTTTCTGATTAGGGGAAAGTATTTGAAATTTCATGAAAAAATGATCTATGCATCGATACTTTCAAAAGGTTTGAGGCAAAGAGCAGACAGGATCAAGGGTGCTGGAAATGCTCTCACAGAAAAGAAAGGATTTAGACTTGGAATAGAACAGAGAAAGACTGAGAAATAGAAGGAAAATTATAGTTCTTGGGTAGGCATAAATAAAGAGCAGGCTAGATTAAAGAAGGACGTATGGAATAAGTCTCTCAGTCGGTAAAGCTCGTGTATTAGTTGCCTAGGGCTGCGTAACAAATTACCACAAACTCCAAGGCTTATAGCAATAGAAATTTATTGTCTCACTGTCCAAGGGGGCGAGAAGGCTGAAATTGAGGTGTCAGCAGGGCTGTGTTCTCTCTGAAGGTTCTATGTGTCTCTTCCTAGCTTCTGGTGATGGATGTCGGTCCTGGGTGTCCCTTGGCTCGTAGGAGCGTCACTCCAATTTCTGCCTCTGTCTTCACATGGTTTTCACTGTCTATCTCTGTTCCTGGGCTTCTTTTCTTATAAAGACACCAGTCATCCTGGATAAGAACCACCCTAATCCACTCTGACCTTATCTTAACTAGTTACCTTTCCAATGACTATATTTCCAAATGATCACATTCTGGGGTTCTGGCAGGGTCATGGGTTTTGGGAGGAGACTATTCAATCCAGGCCATCGGATGTTCTTTTATCGACTCCACATCTTATCCCCTATGGTAAAATATTAGGAAGAGCTGGAGGTAATTGCAGAGTACAAGTCAGAGGCCAGGACTCAGGATTGCATCAAAGAGCACCCTGGAGGGAGAAGGATGCCATGAAAATAATATAACCACAATTTGGTTGTGTAATTGGGGATTGGCCAGCAGCCTTGGAAGATAAATAGTAATAAATAGTTAACTCCAACAAGCTTGATTCTATTTCACAAAACACATGATGAGTGGAAGCAACACAGGCTTAGAGTAGAGAGACTTAATTTAGTATATTCTGGTTGACAACTTGCTTTTCCAAGAATTTTCATGAATACACAGGGTTAAAATTTGCCTCACTTCATTACTGTGAATGTCAAGTGAGATAACATTATGTGTGGCACCTAGCCAAGCAATTCCCATACTAATTCTTTTCCCCTTCTTTTTATATGGGTATATTAATGCATTGGTGTGGTCTGATGCCAGGGGTCTCTGCCTCCTGTAGTAGAGGTTTACATGTATTTAATCCAGGTCAGAAATAACACCTACCTCTTCTAGCCACGTAGTAAAATCGAAAGAGAACCACTTGCAATTTTTCATTCTCTTTTTCTTCATAGAAATGTCTTTTCATTTAGAAAAAAAAAACCACTTACTCTTTTAGACTATTTTGACTAAAAATGTTTGATCCTGTATTATCTATTTTTCTATTATCTATCTATTATCTATCTATCTATCTATCTATCTATCTATCTATCATCTATCATCATCTATCATCTATCTAGTATACATAAACCAAATAGCTCACTGCCTTGTGAGGATATAAATAGTTGGTATGCCAGTTTAAGCATCTAGTCTCCCTTGTATCTGCTTGTCTCTGAGCAGGTGTTTAAAACTGAGGGTCTGTCCTAAGCCTTAGAATTTAGCTGCATTGAAGTGTAGCTTCTTCATATATTCTTTGTATCCTATTCCTCCCACTGAATTCTAGAAACCAAGGATCTGTGCTGCATGGAACTGCTCTGCTATTATCAAACTGCTGAGTGGGAGGCTAGAGCAGTGCATGCAAGTAAATCTGGTAAACAGTGTTTAAAATTAGTACGTGACAAGTACAATTTTTTTTCCTTTTTCATGGCTTCCCTTGGGCATTAATTAAATACAGCATTTTCAAGCATTTTCTCATACAGAATCATTTCCTCCTGTGTATTAAAATATTCAGACTGTGAATGCAACAGACAGCAATATTAAATTCTAATGACTATTTCTGAAATAGCAGGGAGTGGGTCATACCCAGTCTGTAATAGACACCGGTAAAATTGAAATATTTTTCCATTAACATGCAGATGAGTCAAGTTTGAGGATTACTTCATTTGTGGAAGAGTTTCTTTTTTCCTAATGGGGAGTTAAAATTAGGGCATGTTGCTACTGCCCCTGGAAAATTTTTATTTCCTCCTCTCTCTGTCTCCTTCCTGCCTCCCTCCTCCTTTCTTTCTTGTTCCTTCCTCTCCCTGTTTCCTTCCTTCCATCCTCCACTCCTTCCTTCCTTTTTTCTTCCTGTTGTCTCCTCTCCCTCCTCCTCCTCTCTCCCTCTCTCTTTCTTGAATACAGATTCTTGAATTCTGCAGCTATATTGATCATAGTGTCTTATCTTTCTGTCGTGTGAGAATGAATAGCAATAACCAAAAATAATCTAAAAAGTGCATATTAGAATTGAAAAGAAAAGCCTGCCTCATTTTTATTACTATAAGAAACATTTTGTTTTATAAAAACATATTGCTATTAATAGTAACATGTAACTATTTCTATATCTTGACTTTAAATGGTCCCATAGACATGCAATTTAATTAATGTTTATTTCATGAACAACATATTTCTTCTGTGTAAGTAAATTTTTTGGCAATCAGTCCTTGACCTAAAATCATGCTTTTGTTGTTGTTATTTAGTTTTCAAAAATAGTATTTTGGAATTACATGCTGAAAAGTGCACACACACACAAGATTCATTTTGAGGAGTGCCTAAAATCTTTCAGAAACACTCCTACATCTAGAAATAAATACTAAATGGCTGGTTTTATCTACACATCCAGTTATTCTGACTATCTGAAAAATGTGCTATCTTCCACGTGCAAAACACTGACACACTGCCTTGTGTTGTAGAGACTGCAAAAATACAGTTTCTTGTTTTCATGGATTTTAAACCTGCTAGCGTATATAGCATACTAGCATATATTATACATAATTCAAGTGTAAAATTGTCCATCAGCAGAAGAAAACATAAACAATTGCAGATCAGAGGAGGTGTCTAGAATATGGCTATTTGGCACAAAAATGAGGAAAAAGAGAATTTTTTGGGGGGAAAAAGCTATGAGGCAAATGATAGATTTGTAGCAATGAAAAAGAGCCACAAATCTGCATGACCTAAAAATACAGAAAAAAAAATAGAAGACTGAGTTTCAGTTAGTGGCTGGCTGAGTGTGTTTTGATGACTGCTTGCTATGGTCTCTGCATTGTTCTGGTGGAATGGAAACAGGTGCTAGGTTACTGAGGTGTATTCTTTTACAATGATTATGAATATTTTTTGGAAAGTAATGAAGTAGGGTAAAACGGAAATGATATTTATTCTGTCATAATAGTTTAGTCTGCCAATCAAATAAAAAAGATTTATTCATAAGATAATACATTCCTCTCAAGAATCTGTTTAACTCAAAAAGTAACAGACTTTTTCTGATATCATTCCTGTGTCTGTAGAAAATTGGTTCTGATAACAAGAGATAACTAGTATAGAAAGTGTCACAAAAACCAGGAAAACACTTTGTCTTGGGATCCACACTGGAGTATAATTCTAGTGAGACTAAATGGACTGATATTAAATGGTAACTTTTCTGAAAAGTTAACACAAACACAGAACTCTTAGAGTCAACAGCAAATAAGAACAGGCTATTTTCTATGCCAAGACAATCAGATGAAAAAATATTTACGATCTTTTTATCTCTTTCTTGTTACCATCCTCACATACCCTCTTCTCAAACCATATTTTCCACCATGGATGAGCCAATCACACACATGTTTCATAGGTTGCCTGTAATAAAAGCAATTTCCACTGTTAGAATAAATCTATGGCTTAGGCGTAACTGGACCCATGTTACCTGTAGTCACTATCCATAAATAATGATATATGGTGATGATTGTGGCAATTTAAGTTTCAAGAGTAGATTGCTGTTTACAGATATTTTCTAATTGGATTCTCTCAGCCATGAGATATAGATGAGGCAGAATGTTTTGTATATCATACTGTAAAGATAAGAAAACAGTATCTTCAATTTGCTGCCCATGCTCAATTATCAAATCAGTAATAGAGCCAGGTTCAAAGGAAGATCTTACCTCTGGACTTTCTCTGTGACATCACACTGTAGGTATAATCTTCCTCTAACTCATAGCATATTGTAATTATATTATTTGTAAATATTTTTAAATGTTATGCGTCAGAATAAAGAATTAGGCCAGGGTAGATAAGTAAATAGTAACCTATAGCTAAAATTATCTCATTGGAAAAATTGTCATTGTTCTTTTGGCTACAAAATAGTGATACTTCCGTTTAGATGAAAATAATATGCTGGTTTTACTTTGCATAGTCTCAGAGTTTATCTCCAACCATAATGGTCAGCCTTGGCAGCTGGGGCACAAGGTACAGTTGAACAAGCTTTCCCATTTTCTGGATATGTTCTAATAATGAAACTTGGGGAATTAAATAGTATCAAGTGACTAGTCTAAGGTCATTCTGTAGGTAAATTGAGATTTTTAAAAATCCCAGAGCTTCTACTACATTGCCTAAGCCCCTGAATCACATTTCCCTGCTGCTACATTACTTAACAGGGCAAAGAGCTGTGGTTTTTGAATGAAAGATCATGCTGTTCTGTGATGCTCAGCATTTGTAATTAATGCACAAATCACGGTCAGTGTATCTTTCGATAAAGATTGTTTTAATTGGGCCAGTGAAACAATTAAATCTTGATTTTACTAAGTGCAGTCTATACATCGGCTATTTGAAAATTAATATAAAAAGAATCACCAGTACTTGAGTTTCCAATTTTCCACATGCGTAGTTATAACATTTTGAACTAAGCTACTTGGCAAAATATTTCATTGGAAACATTTCTTCTTCTTAATGAAGATAGGAAGGCAGATTATGGTCTTAATGAGAAACAGTTAGGTTGATGTGTTTGGATGGCATTTACTAAACTAGCCGGTTTAGACGATCTTACCTTATATGATCTACTTAAACATTAGAAGAAATTTTAAGCTATGTTATAGGACTCAAAATAATAAAAGTGTTCAAGATGCCTGTTACTTCAAGCATACTCTCAATGTGTTAGAATCATTAAATATAAATATTTTTGCTTTTGGATTTATTTTAATTAAGAGGACATTTCTATTTAATTTCTCTTTTGTTTCAAGAGAAAAAATTATATTGGGAGAGGGGTTCATTTCAGGAATACAACTATTACTTAGTATGTTCTGTACCAAAAGAAAATGGATGCATTTTTTTCATCTGTCATATGAAAACTATAATGTTTGATCAATCCTTTTTTTTTCCTAAATATTAGTAAATATTTCTCAGATATATCCAGGAGATATTTAATTCACATTGTCCCACTCTCTGTGAATAACCAACAAATAAAAAGAACATTTTAAATGAAATTACATAAGGGGAAAGAAAAACTATCTTATATTTAAAAACATAAACATTTGACTGGGAATCTTGATGGCCCATGCTACTTTTTGTCTTAGATTCAAGGCAGAATCTTTGAAAAGCAAATTAAGGGTAAAGTCAAGATGTTGGAAGGTGTTAAGTCAGACTTGCAAGGGGAGAAATTTATCATGGTGAAAACAACGGTGAAATCTCCCCAAATGAGTAGTAAAATAATTAAAATTATGAATCAAGATCCTTTTTAATTATTAATATTTTTTTAAACTTCTGTCCATTATAACTGCCCTATATGTAGTAGCATGGAAATATTGACCAAGTCTTAGTTCCTGCAAAATTCCCAGTGTGATATTAATACATACTGGGAAACATGTAGGGAGTAATGTTGTAATGATGTCAGATATATATTAAACATATCAATATTACAGTAAATTAATATATAATATGTATCACATATTATTATATGTAATTATATAGTGTATATTCTTGATATTATGTATAACATATAATAAAAACCTTAGATATGCATGTTAACTACAATGGTTATATATCACTTCTTTAATTGACATTTTAAAATATGAGATTAACAGTAATATAATTTGTTCTATATCAGATCTTCGATTTAAATTCCTAGCCCCCTACAATTGAGAGCATTTATTTATTTATTACTTTTTTTAAAAAAATTCAAGTTTTTATTTAAATTCCAGTTAACATATAGTGTAAAATTCATTTCAGGTGTTGAATTTGTGACTCATAGCTTGCCTGTAACACCCAGTGCTCATCACAACAAGTGCCCTCTTTAATACCCATCACCCATTTAGCCCATCCTCCTTACCCAGCACCTCTCCAGCAACCCCCAGTTTATTCTCTATCCATAAGAGTTTCTTAGGGGCACCTGGGTGGTTCAGTTGGTTAAGTGTTCAACTCTTGATCTCAGCTCAGGTCTTGATCTCAGTCATGAGTTCAAGCACCATGTTGGGTGTGGAAACTACCAAAAAAAAAAAAGTTTCTTATGTTTTGCTTCCATCTCTTTTTTCCCCCTTCCCCTATGTTAGTCCATTTTGTTCCTTAAATTCCACATGTGAATGAACTCGTAACAGTATTTCTTTCTCTGACTGACTTGTTTTGCTTAGCGTAATACGCTTGAGCTCCATCCACATCATGAGAGCAATCATTTAATTGCAAGTATTTTTACTTTAAGTCATATTTTCCAATATCCTTCAAGCTATTCTCAGTCAGAATTTCTGTTTAAGTTTTTGAAAGTGTAACTGAAAACTTTAACAACAAGCCAAATAAATACATAGAGATATGGCAAGCAGGGAAGAAATAAACCAAGTCACTTTCACCCATCCAATCACCGACTGGAAGATGAATTATAGGTACAAAAGCAAAAGAAATATGTGTTGCACCACTGGGTGATAAAAAAGAAATATGAAGGTAACAGAATAACGGGTCTCAGGACTGTTTTATAACGGCCACTTTTTCCTTCCAATCTTCCCCCTCTGTTCTCCCTGTCAATTCTACTGGGCAACTACATCCCAGTCACAAATAAATATGTAACCAGAGGCCATTTAGAATTGTAGGTTAAAATAAGGAGTCATCCATTATATAAGTTCCTGAATGCCATTATTCTCTCTATTATCTCCGTGGCAAATTGGTTTCGTTTAGAATAATTATAAGTTAGCAGTTCTTCATTGTGCTTGCTGTTTGCTGCTGAGTACCAACTGCAGAGTGCTGAGCTGAACCTTGTCTCCATGGAACAGGAGAGTATCAGAATGTAAATGAGGCAAAAAGAGGGCACCTTGGGGGTGTAAAGGCCAGGGGGATTAACGCTGAGCACAAATCATGGCTCCTCCGTAAATAAGCTCCATGGTTTTAATGGAGCACACCTACCACTGGGGAGCCTCAGACACTGGTGAAGTGATAGTGTTGAGAAGTGAGGACTAAAGACAATGACTGGAATCTAGTCTTGCATTTATTCCATGTGGCTTTTTTTTTTTTCCTGAAAAGATAATCCCCTAAAGAATATTGAAGCATAGGCCCTGTTCATTCTTTTTGATTTTTAGTCTATTATTTTAAAATAAAAGCAAGTTAGATGTGAGTGGATAAACTACATTGGAAAGCAGAAGGTTTTTTTTTTGTTTTTTTTTTTTTTGTTTTTCTTTCACTAAAGGGGGGTGACATGTCTGGGACAAGACGCTAAATGTGAGACAAAGGAATTGTATTATTTACAAGTGCGTTGGAAAGTGCATTGGCCTGGGTATGACAAGTAAAGGTATTATGCTTGGCCTGGGTATTATAAGTAAAGGTATTATGCTCACCCATCCCCAGTAAGCAGCTGTGAAACTTGATAAAATATGAGGCAACTCATTTCAGGCATTAGAAAACCTACTGATGTGATCCTTGAGAGAGGATATAATAGGTGAGCTACACAGTTACCTCAGTTTTTTGCCCAGAACACTTCTTTTCAGCCCTTGCACAGGGGACTGGATCCCAAGTAGAGAGTAGCAGAATTTCTGGGAAGAAGAAGCAGAGATCAGATGTCAGGGTTGCTGAGGTGTCTGGATCTGTGGGCCAAGGTACCAGAGATGAGTTAGCTCTGCAAGAAAAAGAGCCTCGAATTCTGAAAAGGTGTTTTCCTAGAGTGTTTGGCCAAATACTAAGCTGTATATACCCAGGGCAAGACTCCATGAAGCCCAGGAGAAAACAAACCACACTAGAGGGCTCTGAGCTGAGTGGAGATCTAAGAAGTCAAACAGTGCTGGGAAATACCAGTCAGAATGGAGAGATCATGGGTAACATTTCAAATATTCAAAGAAGCTCCTAGAAGAGAAGAGGGCTACTTTAGCCCCAAGGTAAGGGCTGCTCTAGACTTGTCCTTACAGATTTTTAAACGTAAAGCATTTTTTTTCTCATCTATATAATTTATTTTTAACACACAATTTATAAATAGTTTAATTGAATGCATTTCTTATTAAAGCATAATTCACTCTATGGTTAACTAACATACACAAATACAGCCCCTGCTTATATGATTTCTTTAAAAAAGCACCTTATTTTCGATAGATTAAAAAAACAGTTTACATATGACCATCAAGGACAATAATTTTAGTAAAAATGGAAATCAATCACTGCACCTTTTCTTGAGCTCTTCAAAGAATTACCTTTCAATCCTGATTTGTCTGTGTGATTGGATCATGCATGCAGCTTTTTCAGATTTGATATAAACATCAGTAAAAAATCATCAGTAAATACACTCACTGCTAGAACAAAACTCAACATTCTCTAATGGAAAAAAAAAACTGATTCTAAACAAAGCATCAGGTAGAGCATAGGGAATATAGTCAGTGGTATTATAATATAATACTATATAACATTGATTAAATTGAGAAAGCACAAATAACATTAATTCTTCCAGTTGATATTAACATAATGTCTATACTACGAGAAGTAATCTACAGATTCAGTGCAGTCCCCATTAAAATACTAATGACATTTTTCACAGAAATAGAACAATCCTAAAATTCATACGGAATCACAAAAGACACAAAATTAATCTTGAGCAAAAAGGACAAAACTGGAGGCATGCTTTCTGATTTCAAATTATATTACAAAGCTATAGTAATCCAAACCATATGGTATTGGCATAGAAACAGACACAGATCAATGGAACAAAATAGAGAGCCCAGGTATAAACCGATGTATAAATAGTCAATTAATTTGCAACAAAGGAGCTAAGAATATATAATGGGGAAAGGACAGTCTCTTCAATAAAGTGTTGGGAAAACTGGACAGCCACATGCAGAGGAATGAAACTAGACCACTATCTTAAACCATACCCAGAAATCAACTCAAAATGTATTGAAGACTTAAATGCAACACCTCAAGCCATAAAATTCCTAGAAGGAAACATAGGAAAAAAGCTCCTTGATAATCAGTCCTAGTGACAGTTTTTTGGTTGTGACAGCAAAAGCAATAAAAGTGGGACTACATTAAAGTAAAAAGCTTCACACAGCAAAAGAAAATAGTATGAAAAGGCAACCTATGGAATGGGAGACTAAATTTATAAAACATGTATCTGATGTGGGGTTAATAGCCAAAATAAAGAACTCCTACGACTCAATAGCAAACCACGTAACTCCATTAACAAATGGTAAAGGATCTGAATAGACATTCTCTCTTCCAGAGAAGACATAACAATGGCCAATAGGTACATGAAAAAGTGTTCAACACCACTGATCAAGTAAGTGCAAATCAAAACCACAATGAGTTATTACCTCATATCTGTTATGATGGCTTTTATTCTAAAATCAATAGATGAAAAGTGTCAGCAAAGGTGTTGAGAAAAAGCAACCTTTACACGATTGACATAGTGCAGCCATTGTGAGAAACAGTATGGGGGTTTCTCAAAAAATAAAAATGAACCTTCCATATGGTTTAGCAATCTCACTTCTGGGTATATGTCCAAAGGAAGCAAAATCAGAATTGCAGAGGGAACTGTCTGTACTCCCAGGGTTATTGCAGTAATCACGATACATAAGATATGAAAACAACCAGAGTGTTCGTCATGAGTGAATTAAAAAAATGTGGTATATGAATAGAATGGAATAACATTCAGCCACAAAAAGAAGGAAATCTTGCCATTTACGACAACATGGATGAACCTGGAGGACATTGTGCTAAGTGAAATAACCAGACATGAAAAGACCAATACTGTGTGATCTTGCTTATGTGTGGGATTTAAAAGAGTTGAGCTCATAGTAAGAGGAAATAGAATGGTGGTTATCAGGGGTTAGGGCATGGGGGAAAGGAGGGGATTTGACCAGGGTACAGGCTTTCCGTTACAAGATGAATAAAGTTCTGGGGACCTAACGTCCAACATGATGACTATGATTATTATTTAGTTGAAATTTGCTAAGTGAATAGATCTTGTGTGTTCTCACCACATGCACATACATCAAAGGTAATATAATGTGGATATGTTAATTAGGTTGACTGTCATTTCACTTCCTTTGTATATGTATACCAAAGCATCATGTGGTCCATGTTAAATACAATTTTTGTCAGTCATAGCTCCATAAAGCTGAAAAAGAATATGTATACTTAGCATTCATAGAATAGAAATGACAGGATAGAAAATATATATACCATGCACCTCAATCATAAGATACCCGAGGTAGCTATATTAGTATCAGATAAAATAGATTTCAAGAGAAGAACTTTACCAGGTATAAAGTGACATTTCGTAGTGGTAAAATTTCCTCAGGAAGACATAAGTGCTTTGAAGAAAGGCTAAGAATTACTTTAGTAATACAAGAGAAAAAACAGGATATTTTATTTCTTTTGTAATTTTAATACTCAGAATTGTTTCACAGACTACCTATACTTATAATTGTATATCAGTTTCAGTAATTGCCACGGCTTGCTTTTATGATTTTTATGATTATGGCAAACATCTTGGACTGCATACTAGTCATTTCCCCTGTCTTCCTTGCTGTCAGAACCCTAATTTTCTTTGGATGGCAATATGGCCTATTCCAGAGGATGAATCATGATTAGACTATCAATCAGAGCAATCCATTTCCATTTTTTTAAATGATGGAAATATTTACAGGCCTTTGTTTCTCCTCTGGCAAATAGAATATAAAAAGAATCTGCTTCTGTGAAAATTTGTCATTACATACAAGGGAGTCCCGTATAGAGAAAACTTTTTTGTCCTATGCCTTCCTACTTGGGGGCATTGTGTAATGACATGTTTAGAATTGCAGCAGACATGAGGCATTGATGAAGGCATTGCCAAATCTTTGAGTGGAATAAAAAAAAAGTATTGTGTTTAGTGAATGAACTAAACTTTAAATGACTTATCTCCAGATGTTTTGTGATATGAGCTTATTAAATGGCTTCCTTGTGTAAGTAACTAACTCTTGAGAATTCTGTTACTTTCAGCAAAGTGCTTAAAGATTAATATTTAAGAATAACATTAATAGGGCTCCACAAGATATCCAGTTATATTTTGGGCTGTATAGTCAACATGAAGAGCCTAGAGGAATAATACATCTAGATATTTCATATTCCATCCAAAGTTAAAAAGGCTGTTAAATAAAAGATTTTTTAAATTACTTTAATAATATACTTCATGTATAATATCTAATCCACTAAATATTCTTACTAATATATTTTTTAAGGTTTTATTTATTTGAGAGAGTGTGAAAGCACTAGCAGGGGGAGGGGCCGAGGTAGAGGAAAAGGGACAAAGAGACTCCCCACTGAGCATGGAGCCCCAGGCAGGGCTCAATCCCAGGACCCTGAGATCATGACCTGAGACTAAGTCAGATGCTTAGCTGACAGAGCCACCCAGGCACCCCAGCTAATTTTTTTCATATATTCATTGAAATATACATTGAAATAGTTACAAAAACTTTCCTAGTGTTTATGCCTTTTATAGTATACTATCTTCAGAATAATTTTGGCTTTTGTATTGGCTACTTTTATATTATTTTATGTTATATTAGGATTTTTACAACAGACTAAATAAAACAGGTTATTTAAATCCACTAGACCAAGATGTGACTTGCTTGAGACTGATGTGTAATGTGTGTCTAATATTCCTCTCTTTTTAACTGATTCTCAAATGGTGGATCTCTGTATTTATGCTCAACTACCTTTTCTTGGGAACTTTTCTCTGTTCTCTTAAATAAATACTTAATATTTCAACTTCTGTCTGCGTTATTTTTACCATTATAAATTCCATGCTCAGTTATCGTCAATGAATTTTCAAAAAAACTAAAAATGAACTATTTTCATCTTTCTTAAATTTTATTATATAAATTTTATATATTACTTTATATCTTTTTACACTGATAAAAATATACCATAAAGAAGTCCCAAAGTCCATATTCATTCTTTCCTTCTTTCATGTATTCATTGATTTTTAAAATTTTATTTGACAAATATTTATTGAACGTCTACTTCATTTAGTGTCCAGAGAAAACATTACAAATACCAAGGCAATTTCACATATATCATAGTTTATTTTTTATGAAGTAAACACAAAAAATGAATTAAAACAGTTAAAAGTTAGTAAGCTAAGTTAATTTTTTTTTTAAAGATTTTATTTATTTATGTGACAGAGAGACAGCCAGCGAGAGAGGGAACACAGACAGGGGGAGTGGGAGAGGAAGAAGCAGGCTCATAGCGGAGGAGCCTGATGTGGGGCTCGATACCCGAACGCCAGGATCACGCCCTGAGCCGAAGGCAGGCGCTTTAACGACTGCGCTACCCAGGCACCCCCGTAAGCTAAGTTAATTAATAGATGTTAGCAATTTAAATGCTGTAAAAGCAGTGTGTGCATGACATTATGGTAGCATTAAGGAGAGACATCTGATTTAGTATTTCTGAGGTTAAGAGTAGGAAAGATGTAAAATATTGCTACCAGTGACATTTTAGCTTTATTTTGTAGGGAATTAGTGAAAAGATGGCCAAAGGTTGCACTGGATCATTAACATCCCATAGAATGGCATCTGTGATGATGAAAATGTCCTGTATTTGCACCATCTAATAAAGCATACATTAGCCTCATGTGGCTAGTAAGCACTTTAATTGCAGCTAGTGTGACTGAGGGACTGAATTTTAAACTTACAAGTTAAATCTATATAGCCGCGTGTGGCTAGTAACCATCATGCTAGACCGTGAAGCTCTGGAAGAGGAAAATGAATAGAAAGAGGCATATAAGTTTGAGTTCTATTGATTTACGTGTGATGTGATAAGATGCTTCAGGAAAAGAGGGTCATTCTTCAAGTTACAAAGGATCATAAAACTATGCAAGAGAGTTTGAAATTTTACATTCTAAAGGCAACTGGCCCATTAAAGTCTTTCACAGGAATGGTAAAAGCCAAGTTACATTTCAAAACACCATTATGACAGGGGGGTGGGGTACTGGGATAGGCCGGTGATGGGTATTATGGGGGCACATATTGCATGGTGCACTGGGTGTTATACGCAAATAATGAATCATGGAACATTGCATCAAAAACTGGGGATGTACTGTATAGTGACTAATATAACAAAATAAAAATTATATAAAAAAAAAAGCCACCATTATGACAGCAGAGGAGGGAAGGATTAGAGTCCAAATACTGGAGACAGTCTCCACTGAGATGAATGCACATGCTACATTATGAGGGTAGGACCTAAAACAGAGGCAGTGAAACAAGAGGTCCGGGAGAGGACAGGAGAGAGGAACTGAATATATTCAATTGATATTTAGGAGGTAAACTTGATAAGACTAGGGTATATATTAAATGTAAATTGTCAGGGAGAGGACATTACTAAGGATGACCCGGGTTTGACTCAGATGAAGGTGTGTTTAATTTTACAGAGATTGGGGTTGAAATGGAACTGAACTTCAGAACAGGGTTAACCTCTTAAAATATTAAGTAACATTCTTGACTGGCTCTGAAAAATGACGGAGGGCCCCAGGACTCAGTACTACTCCTCTTCTCCCCATACTTTTCTTTCTTTCTTTCTTTCTTTCTTTCTTTCTTTCTTTCTTTCTTTCTTTCTTTCTTTCTTTCTTTCTTCCTCTTTCTTTCTTTTTTCTTTCTTTCTTTCTTTCTTTCTTTCTTTCTTTCTTTCTTTCTTTCTTTCTTTCTTTCTTTCTATGTTATGTTAGTCACAGCATATCATTAGTTTTTGATGTAGTGTTCCATGATTCATTGTTTTTGTATAACACCCAGTGCTCACTGCAACAAGTGTCCTCCTTAATACTCATCACCGGCCTACCCCATCCTCCCACCCTTCTCCCCTCTGAAACGCTCAGATTGTTTCCCGAAATCAGAAGAGGAGATGAACCCTGAGAGACTATGGACTCCCCATGCTTTTCAATCTGCGATTTTACCTATCACCTGGCTTTATAAGCTGATAACTGTTAAATATGTACTTCCACCTTGATAACTTCACTGATCTCCAAACTCATATGCTGGTTGTCTCCTTGATATCTAATTGGATGGGCAAAATGAAATTCTTGATGACCATCACCTCAACATATTTCTCCAGGCAACAGCATTTCACCCAGGTGCTCAAACTCAGAACCTGGCACTGATCCTTAATTCCTTATATTTCTTAACCTACTGTATCCAAAATCCAAGGACATTTCAGCTCTGTTCAAAAACAGATTCAGTATCTGCCCACTTTTCTGTATCTTCACTGATGCTTCCCAATTTCAAACAAACATCAGTTCTTAACTGAATTGTCATCATATCCTCCTACCTGGACTTCCAGCTCTTCTTCCCACTCTTACACATTCTGTTCTTCAGCAAGCAGGCGAATATAATGTGAAAACAGATCTAATCATTAACATTTACATGAACCAAACCTTCCTTCAGCTTCCCCACTGAGAATGAATTCCAGTCCCTACATATTTTGTCTACCACTCTCCCTCTCGTCTACAAGTTCACTCGGCTTCTTTAGGTTTCTCTGTTTTTCCACATAGCAAGCTCATTGTTCCATTAAGGCCTTTCCACTTGCTGATTTCTTTACTCAGAATGCTTTGCCTCTCATTATTTTCTTGATCAGTTACTACCTACCATGAAAATATCAGCTCAGTTTTGCCTTTTATGACAGACTGGTTGGTCTGCTTTAGTCACTGGGACATAATAGTGTGTTGGTTGGCTTGCATCATAGCACGTAAAACAAAATTATTTTATTCATTTATTTGTTTACTTCTTTATTTACTCTTTCCTCCTCCTAGCATATAATAACCGTGAATAATCCCAATTTGTAGGTTCATTTTCTAATGAACATGGAATTAGAACAAATGAGGTTCAAGGTCTTCAGTGTCGTTTCATACAGATCATCGTGATGTACATTCAAACATTTCATCTCACAAGAGAAAAAGATCGTTCCAGTAACGAGTATACTCTCGTATCAAGATTCTGCTTCTTTTCACTAGTCATGGCCAAGATGACAATTGTACTTTTCTAAACTGTGGTTCCATATATTTTCCAGCTTCCATTCTTCATCTTGCTTTTAAATATCATTAAATTAGGTAGTGGTGATTGTTCAAGTATCTACTTTCCTTTTCCGGGAAATTACAGGTCTGGTCCCAATATAAACTGATGCAGTTACTGTAGTTCTTAGTGGTCTTACTTCCTTGTTTTCAAGTCTTGAGGGATGTTTTATTATCAACTCTATATAAACTATAAATATCAATTTAAAGGGCAATCGAATATACAGATGTGGAGTTCAGGAGAGAGAAGTAATGAAAAGGAGGCTCTTAGAATTAGTGATATACCTGTCAATTGTTCCTACGCCTGTTCACTATCAGAATCATCTGAACATATTTTAAAATGTAGATTCTGGGAGCTTGTCATCAGGCATTTAATTCAGTGGATCTGGGCCAGGAACTGAGAATTTATATTTATATATATATATATAAAGAATGCATGTAAATGAGGAGAAATAAACAGGTTGGGGAGGTGGTCAGGATTTAAGGGAAGCAGCTAAACTTTAGAATAGCCATTGAGGGGAATTAGGCAAGAGACTTGACCACGTATAAATGAAGGTATAACTTGTCAATATGTTGAACCACTGTTCTAGGGAAATAAGTCTAAATTTTGAATTATTTTTCAAGTATGTCTGGAGGTAAATATGAATATACATTCTTAAATGCAATTAATCACAAATTTTCTGTTATTTTGTTAGATCTGTATTTGAACAGTAAGCCCAAAGAAATATAGATCATTTTAAAAAGTAGATTCTTTCCTTAAAATGGAATGAATTAAATTTAAATAAGCCAAATTATGCTTTATATTCATTACAGAAGCTGATTTTGTAGGAATATTTTCTTAAGCATCATTTTGTAAAGCAAAAAAAATCTTATAATCTAAATAATCACCACTTAATACATTTTTATAAATGTGGATTTTCTATAATGAGCATGTATTTTTTAAGTAGGTCATACCTGCCATGAAAAATGTTAACCAAAAGAAGCTATAGTTTTGTGTATGTGTTCGCATACTAATTCATCATTTATGTTTCTAGTTTACAGAAGCACAGGAAAGCATATAAAATCACATATCTGTATATATTTGATCTTGTCTCCAGTGTCACGAAAAACAGCATTTTTGATAGAAAAGTTATAGGACATATTTTTAGATATAATTTGCATTCAACCCACATGAAAGCTGTAGAAATCCGTTCTGTCTGAAAATTAATTATTCCTGTCCTCGATATTGCCTTTGACAAGGTAAGAAACAGTTGGATTCATTCTAATTTGCTTCAAGTAGTGGTAATTAGAGAGGGTGTGAAGAACAGCTCTCCACTCAATTCTCTCTAATTATTATAAGACACATAATAAACCCCTTAGAAAAGCAAATGCTTTGAGTCCATTACCCCCACCCCTCCAGAAATATAAAGTAACACATTCCTTATCTCTTTTGGTTTCATTTAAAGAGAAATATGTTGAGGAGCCATTGCAGATTTTCATGGGAAACCATTTTTGAAGGTTTTTAAGGTTAAGATAACGGAGCAGACTAAAATTCTCTGAAATTTTTCACAAGTTTTGCTATCACATTATATCCTCTCCATCTTGTATTATTAGAGTGGCCTTATGTTCATTCCTCATGAATTTAATTTGGTTTTTGTTCAGTATGCTAGCCTATTGAGCCATGCTTCAATCTGGATTGTTCTCATTTTTTTCATGCCCGATTTTCAGTCATTTGCAGATATGAGGAGCATATTTTGAGCATCTTCACTCTTTTTTCACTGCAAAAGCACAGAAAAAGTCCAAGCTCTATGATACTTTACTGGATTTCCTTTTATGTTGACCAGGCGTCAATAGCCAGTTTTACTGGTGTCAGTTGCACAGTGTGGTTCAGTTTCACCTAATCATAGTGTGATTGTTCCCTATTTTATTGAAGCTTATGTTCTAGGAGAGTCACCACACATTTTCAGAGTTTTCTTGTGACTAATGTCTAGAATTGGCAAAGTCCCCAAGCAAGTACTGAAAAGGCAGAGAATAAAGTTGGGGTAAGGCGAGACCAGGAACCAGGCTTTAGGTTTCAATATATATGATCTTACACAACAATGGAGTTTTGGAAGGACAAGTACATTTCCTCCTAGAATTAGGTAAATGTGGTTAGCTGAAATAATGGTCCTCTGAAGATGTTGATGCACTAATCTCTGTTACCTGTGAATATGTTAACTTACATAGCACAAGGAACTTTGAAGATATAATTGGGCTTGTGTACGTTCAAGTAGGGAAATTATCCTGGATCATTGGGATTGGCTCATTCTAATCACATGAGCCTATAGAAGCAGAGAACACTCTTTAGCTGGAAGAAGGCAGAAGAGAGATATGTCAGAAGGGGTATCAGAGAGATTCTGAGCATAAAAAGGATTTGACATGCCATTTCAGGCTGAGATGTAGGGGTTCACTTGTAAGTATAGGGGAGAGGCTACTTCTGGGAACAAGGGGGGTGGTCCCTAACTCTCACAGCTAGTGGGGAAATGGAGGCCTCAGTTCAACAACAGAAAGAATCAGATTTTCCTAACAACCTAAATGACAAAAGGAACAGATTCTTCTATGGAGCCTCTTGGGAAGAATCCAGCAGGGCAACACTTTGATTCTGGCCTTGGAATTCAACCCCAAGCACAAGAACCAATGGAACCAACACAGACTATGGTATACAGAATTGTGAAAAAAATAAATGTGTTGATTAAGGCCACTCAATTTGTGTAATCTGTGTAGCAACGATAGAAAATTAATATAGCAATTAATATATTTAATAATTTTGACATGGAGTTTAGTTGATTTTATGTAAGCAAAATGACATAGTGATTTCTTTAAGTAAAGCTTTTACTGAATCCACATCAAAATCTACTGATTGTTGTTTTTATGTTACATATTTACTAACCAAACTAAGTTTTTACTTATGATCAACATTAGATATAGGCAATGTTGCTAGGCTTCAGTTTTATGGGAAAATGTTTTCATTTACGTTATATCAAATTGTTACAGAAATTGAAGAATGAAAATGGAATACTTTGGTTTTATCACGATCAGAACAGTTTTCAGAAATAAATAACGAGCTGCAGTTAAAAGTGTTCTTCATTTGGGGCTCCTGAGTGGCTCCGTTGGTTAAGTGTTCAACTCTTGAACTCAGCTCAGGTTAGGATCTCAGGATAGTGAGATCGAGTTCTGCCTCGGGCTCAGGGTGGAGCCTGGGAAAGATTGTCTCCCTCTCTCTGTCTCTCCCCACACTTCCCTCTCTAAAAAAAAAAAAAAAAAAAAAAAAAAAAGTGTTCTTCACTGAATGTCAGGACAGCTGGGTTCTTTGATGACTGTGATTCACATCAACTAGTGTCCTTGAGCAACTCTCTTATGTCTCAGGATGCCAGCTGCATTGTCTGTAAAACAGGAGGATTCGTAAAAATGACCGGCAGGACCCTTGCCAGCACTGAGAGCCTGTGGTTTTGGGAACAGCACAATCAAGGACAGGTGGGGATCGACAATAAGAAATGGAAAAAGGGAAACTGTTCCTACTTTATCTTTTTTAAGAGAGTGGTTGTGAGGATAAAAATAATAACAAAAATATTTTCCCTTTCTACCTTCAGGTGTTTTCCATCTGGGATTAGACTTTAATTCATTTGGACTAGCCAGGTGCTCACTTACTATCCCATTGTCTTTCCTGGGCTTCAAGTCCCTCCATATGTTGTTTACTCCACCTTTCTGATTTGAAAAGTGTTTAACATTTGCTTAAAAGAACCGCAGCAAACACAAGTTTTGATATTTCCCTTCTGTCGGTCATCCATTAACATTTACTTTATTCCCAAATCAGTGAAATCTGTCCTTCAATTTTTCTATCTTCACATTGTTTTTAAAATCTTTTAAAACATTTTATTACATTTCTAAAAAAAAGGTCTTTGTTTTATTCTGGAGATAACCTACCTGAATAGTCAATAATATTTTTTAGATAGGTATTTACTGACTGTTTTTAAAATATGCCCAGTTGCACCTTATCACCAACTACACGTAGCTACGAATGGGGCTGGCAATAAATTTATGCAGTGAAAACACGACCAATATTTTAAGTTAAACAAATGGAAATAAAATTAAATTATCTCAAATGCCTGAATCACTTCAAATTTTGAAAACTATACTATTATAGAATTTTATCGATTAAATTAGTAGATTTTGTACGATATAATGGATTGCTTCCAGGGGTCTGGGCAATATTGTTAGACTTATTTAATTATTTTATATAAATTATTTAATTTATTAATTATACGGCTGTTTAAGGTTGAGCTATTGTGTTGCAGGAAGTGTGTAGATGAGGATAAATAGAGGGAATAAATCCAAAAAATTGGATTGTTTTCTAAATCTGGATTATAGGAGCCATGCTTGTGAAATGTTATTTTTTTTCTCAGGATCTTGTTTCTTGTAAAGTGTGTGTATGTGAAATGTGGGCTAAATGTTTAGTGTATTCCTCCTACAGCCGCTTGCTGTTCGAAACGTGGGAAGGACCGTCCCTTAGTACTGCTGGCTGTTGTGCTGAGCGGCATTAACGGAGGGTCGTTCCGGTGTTTCGGAAGGAGCAGTCTAGAACACACTAGGCTGCGGTCAGGTTCTTGCAGCAGCATCACCACCTCCTTGTTCATCCCTAGCATTTGACTTGGGCTTTTATTCAATATAAATTTTCCTCAACTACCTGCTAGCAAACCTTTACATGAACCCTAACAACTCCCCTGTGTATGTGGAAAAGCATCCCTTCCACATGTAGCAACCTCCCCGCCCCCCTCAGCTAACCTGTGCTTTGGAATGTCCCTTCTCACCTCTCACTACTAATTCTCTCTCCTTTCCCTAAGTTTTTCTATTCTACCTCATTGGATTTTTTTCCTCAGACATTTAAACATGCTTAAATTTCTCACATCTTTAAAAAATCCTTTCATTTCAGCTACTTCTTATTTCTCTCCTTATATCCCCAACCCCCCAATTTGATGTGTAGTTTCTATTTTTCTATTTCCCACTCCTCCTCAATCCGCTTCATTATGACTTCTAATAGCACCAGTCCCTAAGTGGTTAAATGCACCGGAAATTTTTCCAGAACTCATTTTATTTGACCTCTCAGTGGCATGGGACCCTGTTGGTAACTCATTCTTTATTGAAACTCCCTTCCCTTTTCCCAACACTATCTCCCCTGGTTTTCTCCTATTTAACCGGGTGTCTTGTCTCTTTTGACAGGGAATGCTCCTCTGGTACTCAGGTATTGAAATTTCTCAAAGCCGTGTTCTGCACTCTCTCTATTTTTCTTCCTCTGTATTCTCCCTACCTCAGACTTCAGTGACATGTGCAACATTTCCGCATGGATGTTTGAAAGGGATGTCAAATTCAGCATGCCCACGGCCCAGCCATTACTCTGTCTTCCTGCATCTGGTCCTTGACTCTGGTTTTCTACCTCAGACAATCACAACAAAAGCCATTCAGTTAGGCAAGCCAGACACAGGAGTTATTTTTGGTGCATCCCTTTGTCTCACATCCTGTGTGGTTTTTTTTCTCTCCTGAATAAATTTTTGAATCTGCCATTCTCTGTAATTTCACCAACTGCGCCCTGGTCCAAGCCTTCATTTCCTTTCTCCTGAACGACAACTTTGGCCTCCTAACAGGTAGCCCTGCAGCCATGCTGCCCACCTTCCAATTCTTTTACATATTTCAGCCAGGGTACATTTTCAAAATACACATTTTTACCACCTTTGGTCATAAAACTCTTTACTTCATGGCAGGGTAAAAAATCCACAATTTTAAATATAATTAAAGCAGATATCTCTTTATGGCCTGGTCCATGCTTACTGTGTAGGTCCTGTATCATATGATTCTAACTACTCATTCTTTCCATCCCAGGTATTTGTCCATATTTTCACTCCTGGAATGTTACAATTTTCTTGTTATAGAACAGTATCACTGAGCACATTGTTTCTCTGCCTGTTGCTTTTCTCTTCCTCTCACCCCTGTAGGTAACTCCTACTTACCCGTCAGCTCTGACGTCAAAATATCTTCCTCACTGTGCTTTCATGGAATCACATTTTTTTGTGTTGTTTTTCTCCTCATTTGGTGTGGCAGTTAATCTCAGCTTGTACTTACACAATGATTAATGTGACACTGGAATAACTTCTCCATCCCACTGGATTGTCAAGCCCACGGAAGTTGGAAATATATCAAGTTTTGCTTAAAACTGAATCTGTTGTTTCTAGGTACTCAATAAAAGTTTCTATATTGATTGAATGGTTCTTGTCATCCTTAAGCTATAACCAAAATGCAAGCTTCTCCACACCTCTGTAGTGTCTTGAATTATATTTTTAAGCTTTCTTACCCACCATTCTCCCAGCACTAACTCCTCACTCCTCCTTGTCAATGCTTCCTCATTAGCTTACATTTCCAATAAATATTCCTATACTCTTTACCCCTTCAAAAAATTTCTTCTACCTGTTTGCCTTATTGCTACTTCTTATGCATCTAGGGGCTGGAGTTTGCTATGAATAATTTTAATGCAATTAAGATAGGTCTAAAACATTGATTTTGTAGGTCTCTGTGTAAGATTCTCTGCCCTTTTGGTTAAAGATAACCAGCTACATCATCGCCTT
Organism: Ursus arctos; assembly: GCF_023065955.2. Taxonomy (NCBI): domain Eukaryota; kingdom Metazoa; phylum Chordata; class Mammalia; order Carnivora; family Ursidae; genus Ursus; species Ursus arctos. Next base: position 45,508,177 of record NW_026622775.1, on the reverse strand, counting down.
GTCTTTTCCATTGTTGTCATCTGTTGCCCTCCGGGTCATTCCCCAACATTTTCCAAAGACTTTGAATTCCATTAATTTACACATCCATGTAAAATAACTGATGAGTTATTCTCGTGCTCTGGACTCTGAGGTTGAACTATTAAACATCACATAAAAAGCCCAGCTGTTACATGGCAATGAAGTGTGGGAGAGAGAACATATGGTCAACAGACAAGAAAATTGACTAATGGGTTATTTTCAGATAGTCAAGAAACTAAGAGGGAAAATGAGGCACTGTGGTTCAGAAGAGACTGAGGGAGATACATAGTTTCGATTATTTGGATGGTCCTGAAAGCCTGAGAGGAGGTGCATGGAAACCTAATATCCTTGAGGCTAGCAACTTTCACAGTTGCATTGTGGAAGTGGTAAACTTTTAAAGCCTGAGCCCCAGTAAATGAGTCTCCAGATGACTTAAGGAGTGGGAATAGGGTATACCTCTAAGCATAGAGCTTCTGTTGTTAACATGTATTTATCTTCTTTCCTGCTCCCTGACCACTATACACAGAGATACACAAACCAGATGATTTCACCCTTCCTGATGGTTTTGCCTCTTTGAAATGAAATAACCATGGGGGAAGGAAAAGGAGCCAGAGGAAAGCTCAGATATTGTACAGTCTAAGCCCACTGGCTCAGGACAGACAATGATCTGAGTGGAGCAATGTGGCATTCTAGAAATCTTTCCCTATCTATTTCTTTTCTAAAGAGCCTGCTTTTTTTCTGCTTCTAGCATTCCATCCTTGCCCCATACAGGAGAGGAATACCACCACTTTCTGGCTCCTCAAGAGAGTTTCCTCTAAGTTCATTGTGTGTGTGTGTGTGTGTGTGTGTGTGTGCGCGCGTTGGGTATGTGGCTGAGAGTTCTATGCTTCATTACTTCCCTTTGGTTTCTCTGACATCCCTATGGTTGAATCAGAGTAGAAACCACCAGCTTGTAGTTCACTTTGTAGTTAAAAAAAAAAGTCTACCAGTTACCTAATTGCACATGAAAAACAACACAACACAACACAACACAACACAAAACAAAAACCCTTCTTAGTCCTATCTTTACTCGAGCTTGACCTCTTTGTAAGATTTGAGTCTGTTGACCACTCTACCACTTCTTAGGACTCCCTCTTCTTAAAGATTCCACTACACCATTCTCCTCTTATCAATGGTCCATCCTATGTGTTTCTAGATAAAACTCAGTGTCTTAAATATAGCACATGAAACCCTTTTAATCCTCTCCACCATGGCAGACACATTCACCACTATACCGGTACCCATGGCACAACCCTGCTTGAGTCATTAGTCAGCAATATGTGCCTTGTATCAGTCTCTTTCTTGGCTATCTCGTTTATCACATGCTGTTCCTTCGGCTTGAATTATCCCTCTCCCCACTCCCTCCATCGCCTCAGCAAACTCTTCTCTTCTAGGGAAAAACAGACAAAAGAGAAAACAATATAGATTTGTACTGCCTGCATCATCTAGCATATGCCAGAACTCTTGTCTCTGCTTCCGTATTTTGACTTCACCTTTTTTTTCGTGTTGCTCTAGTGTTCAGTTTATATCTTGTCTTGTGACTTTATGATTAAACTGTGAGCTCCTGCGTGGCATGGGCTTTGTTCCTTTAACAATTTGGGGTATATACTAGTTAGTTAATAAACATCTGTTACATTAATAATTTGAAGAACAATAAATATTTGCCATGGGCAAGGTTTTTATAAAAATAGCTACTTAGTACATTGATGAAGTAATTTTCACAGAAAAAAATAATGTGGTTTGTTTTTGTTGTTGTTGTTAAACTTTCACTTTGTAGACAACAATATTGCCAACTAATAGCAATAATATTGCTAATAGATTAGAGCCAAACTTTTCGGATTTTTCAGAAGCATAGATAATGTTAGAACAAAAAAAATTATATATCATTGCAAGGCATTTATTTTTATGAAAAATGTTTGCTATACAGATGGATTTTATATTGGCATATTATAGATACTATTTAAGTACAAATGTTCCTTGACTTACAGTGGGGTAAAGTCCTGATAAACCCATTGTAAATTGAAATATCATGAGTCAAAAATGCATTTAATACACTTAACCTACCAAACATCATAGTTTAGCCTAACGTACCTTAAATGCATTCAGAACACTTTCATTAGTCTCTAATGTAAGTTTTAGTTGGTCAAAGTCATCTACGACAAACCCTATTGAATAGAGTTAAAGAGCTGAATATCTTATGTAATTGATTAAATACTGTACTGAAGGTGAGAAACGGAATGGTTGTGTGGGTGCAGAGTGGTTTTAAGTGTATTGATTGTTTACCCTCGTGGTCACGTGGCTGACTGGGAGCTGTCACTCCCTGGGATCATAAGACAGTATTGTCCTGCATATCGCAAGCCTGGGAAAACATCAAAGTCCAAAATTGAAAGCACAGTTTCTACTGAATGTGTATTGTTTTTGCTCCATCATAAAGTCAAAAAATTGTAAGTTGAACCACACCAAGTTGGGAACTGTAGTTTCCGTTAGATGAAGTTTGAGCATATTTGTATAACTGAACAAAACAGAAGAACCCACTAAAAAGAAACATATCTGACTTTCAGCTACCTCTTCCCCTTTTAAAAAATCTCAAAAACAATTTAGAGGAAGATAAGGTGCCAATAATACTGCAGAGGAGGTCATTCATTCCTACACAGTTAAACTATTTTTCAAATGCCTTTGTGTTTGAAAAATAAAGTTGAGTACGAGAAAGTGTTTCCCGGAGGCACACTAACCAGAACATTCCTTCTCTCTCTACCAAGGTGGATGATATCCTACTGCCAGAGGGACCGTGAAGGAGGCTTAAAGTCCAAACAAACAAAAAGATCACTTACAATTACGTTAAATCCTTTCCCTCTGTCTACTTGATGTAACTTTTTTTTGTTAGTTTCTTAGGGTTTATGAAATATTAATGCTTGCCAGTACTGTTCTAAGAGGCTCTGCACACATTATTTTTTTAAAATAAGACATAATTTCCCTTTCATTAATGCCAAAAAGAATTAACTACATTTTATAATTGATTCAGGATTAATCAGTCATATTTTCTAATAGACATTTATTTTGATTAAAAGGTAAAAAAAATATTAACCTGGAATAATTCCCTCTTCATCTGAAATGCACTCTCATCATGTCAGTGAACTTAGCTATTTTGAATCCATAAAACTACTCCCACTTCAGTTTCTCTTACTCTTCTGCATATTTGACAATTAATACTTACTTCTTACCGCTACCTACGGCTGCACTAATTTTCTTGCAGATGAGGTTTGTCGGTCTTGTTCTATTTTTATCCCACTGGAGAGGGACTTACTGGTGTTTCATTTGACAAGCTTCCTGATTCTCAGCACAGTCCCGAGGTGGTTTATGAGAAGACAGAAAAGCAAACTCATTTTAAATCTGTATCCTGTTACAAAGCAATGGTTATTGCTAGGATGTTAAAGGTTCATTTTCAAATTCTTGCCCCAGATGGATATGAAGTCTATGTGGTTATGCTGATTTTGAAGGACTGGGCATATTACTGAACGATGGTGTAGTTTTTGCATCAGAAATGAAGCCTCATAAATCCTACTTGTCTAATTTATCTGTGTGGTGTTTCTGCTCAGCTTCAGTTAATATCATTAAATTCTTATCTAATTATAATGCAAGCAATCTGACTGCCAGAACCAAGTCTGTGTCAGCACTTTCTTTGCAAACTTCTAATCTCAAAGGCTTGGAATAAACCAACCCCAAAAATGATATTGGCTGATACACCTTAGAACGCTAATTCTCACAGCCAAAGTGAGTTGTGTGCCCCTGCTTATTTGGAAACATAAATAAGCCTTTACTGTGGTTGTTTTAAATACCTCAGGATAAGCTTATGCATGAGAAATACAATTATTTTGATGGCAAAGATTTCTCATGAGAGGCTGCTTTCTTTTTTAAATCTGAAAGACAACATCAGTTATTTCTATAATCGTAACACACAACCTTCTTCCTGGTGCTCCCTGTGTCTTGTTCACATCTCTCATGTCTTTTCCATGGAAGTCCTTTGCAACTTTCTGGGGGTGGCGGGAGCATTTCTAACTGAATGTGTGATAAAAGTACAAGTAAAATTGCTGTAATCCAAAAGTGCAGGTTTGTTTTGTGAGTTGGTCTAATGTCATCCATGAAAGTTTAGAACATATCGTGAGCTATATAAATTGTGCCATTTTAAACTTCACATGAAATTTTTAGAATTCTCTGATTATTTTTGTTGAGATAAATTTAGCAAAACAATTGCACAAATCTGAACTGGTCAGCACAAGGAGTTTTGTAATAGCATAGACCCGATAACCACCACTCGCAGCAACTTTCCCTTCAAAAAGTTCCTTGATGCCCCTTACCAGTCAATTATTCTCCAGTGCTCCTTCATCCATTATTCAACTTCTCTCCTGTTAAAATAATTTGTTTGTTTTATAAGTTTTATATAAATAAAATCACATAGGAAGTACTCTTTTGTGTCTAGCTTTTTGTTTCTAGCAAGTCATTGTGCTTATCATTCTTTTTATTACTGAATAATATCCTATCATACATATATAACCCTTTAGATTTTAGTCAATCTAGTTGGTATGTTAATTGTATCTCATTGTGGTTACAATTTGTATATTTTCTGGGAACTAATAGCATTAAAAACCTTTTCATATGTTTATTGTCCATTCATAGATATTCTCTTAAAAAGTGGTTAAGTATTTTGTTTCCTTTTTGTCACATTAATGTTTAAGTTATTAATTTGTGCTTTTTATATGTTCTGGAAATAAGTGCTTTGTGAGGCATATGTACTATAAATACTTTCGTAGGTTGTGGCTTGCGTATTTTCTCTTCATGAGAAGTGCAGAAATTTTTATATTTTAAACATTTGTAATCTATCAATTTTTTTTCTTCTGAAATTTGTGTTTTGTTGTTGTTGTGTTGTCGGTCTTAGAACTCTCTATCTTCCCTTAGGTTGTGAAAGTTACCTGTTTTCTTCTAGAAGATTTACAGCTTTATGCTTAGGTCCAAGATCCGTCTTGATCTAATTTTTGTGCATGAATAAGGTGAGAATTAAGTTTCATCCTCCCTGCCGCCATCAATATTCAGGTGTTCTAAGAACATCTGTTAAAAAGATTCCTTTATCTGATGAATGGACTTAAATCAATTGTCCAGGGTGTATTTTTGGACTTCCTTACATTGATCTATTTATCTATGTTTATGCCAATTAAACCGTCTGTCTTCACTATACAGGTATAGTAGTAAGTCTTGAAATAAGGTATTGCAAAACCTTTACATTTGATCTTTGTTTTTCTTTTCAAATTTCTTTTCATTATTCAAATTGTTTTGGCTGTTCAAACCCCATCTCTTCCATTAAAAAAAAATCGTTTTAGACTAGGTTTGTCAATTATTAAAAAAAAAAAACCATTCATTAGGCTTTTGGTTGAGATTGATACTAATCTGTAGATCATTTGGGGAAGATTTGACGTCAGTGATAGTTCATTTGTGTCAACTTGCCTAGGCTACACTGACCAATTATTTGGTCAAACACTGGTCGAGATACTGCTGAGAGGTATTTGTGGGTATGATTAACATTTTAAAATCAGTTAACTTTAAAAGTGAGAGTATTCTCCTTAATGTAAGTGGGCCTTATCCAACTTATATGAGGGTCTTAAGAGCAAAGTCTGAGATTTTCCAAAGAAGAAGGAATTTTGCCTTAATATTGCGGCATATAAATCTTGCCTGACACTCTAGCCTGCTGGTCTGCCCTGTGGATTCCAGATGTAAGAGCCCTCACATTATGTGAGCCAGTTCCTCAAAATAAATCTCTCTCTGTCATACACACATATACACACACCAATACATATACACATACATAAACATAAACATGCATATATATACATACATGTATATACATGTGTATATATACATATATTTGTGTGTGTATATGTATCTGTGTTTGTGTGTGTGTGTGTGTGTATATATATATATATATATATATATATATAGTTGGTTTTGTTTCTCTGGAGAGCCCTGAATAAATTAATTTTTGAATCTTATTTATTTATTTATTTATTAAGATTTTATTTATTTATTTGACAGAGATAGAGATAGCCAGCGAGAGAGGGAACACAAGCAGGGAGAGTGGGAGAGGAAGAAGCAGGCTCATAGTGGAGGAGCCTGATGTGGGGCTCGATCCCATAATGCCGGGATCACGCCCTGAGCCGAAGGCAGATGCTTAACGACTGCGCCACCTAGGCGCCCCATATTTAACTTTATTTTTTTGAGAGAGAGCGAGCAAGCATGTGTGAGCGGGGGAGGGGCAGAGAGATTGGAAGGGAGAGAATCCCAAGCAGGCTCCATGCCCAGTGCAGAGCCTGACATGGGGCTTGATCTCATGACCCTGAGACCATGACCCTGAGATCATGACCTGAGCCAAAATCAAGAGTCAGATGCTTAACCAACTGAGCCATTTGGGCACCATTTGAATTTTATTTTTTAATTGTGGGTTAAAGAGAAATTCAAATGGTTTTATGTAATGGCATTTTTTCCTTTGGTCATACTATCTTCAATTAGTAATAATAACTTGTAGATTGTTTTGAATTTTCTATGTACGCTATTTATTGTTGCAAATACCAAGAGTTTTAATCCCCCAATGTTATGCTTTTTATTATTTTGCTTTATTTTACTCATTAGAGTTTCTCCATTTATGTTCATGAGTTGTTTAGTTGTTTTTAAGCAATGTTTTTCTCTGATTTTTGTATTGGGATGATGAGTGCTAATAAAAGTACTTCTCTCTTTATTTAAAGAAAGTGGACACTATTTCTCCTTAAATATTTGTATAATTCACTGATATAGCTATTACTGTCTGCATTGTTCTTTGTTGGAAAGCATTTTAGTTTATATTCACAAATTATAATAAATGCAGAATTATTTCGATTTTTAAAATTTTTGGCAGCTTTTTAAATTAATGTTTTTCAAGAAAATTGTCCATTTTATTTAAGTCGCTAATTTTATTACCATAACATTGCTCAAAATATCTCTTAACTTTTTAATATCTGTCTCACTGTCGACTAGTCTTGCTAAGAGTTTATCAGTATTTTTTAATCTTTTCAAAGAGCCAGCTTTTATCTTTGTTAGTTTTTCCTGTTTTTTGTCTACTTTCTATTTCATTCATGTCACATTTATTTTATGATCTTATTTATTCTGCTTTATCTTCTTAAGACGGAACCTTAAATCATTGATTTTACTGTTTTAAAATACATTTTCTAATATTGGCAATATAAAACTATACATTTCACTGTAAAAACAGCATTGGCTACATTCTACAATATTATGTTGTTCCTTCGTTACCATCCAGTTCAAAATATTTTCAAATTTTACTTGTAATTTCTTTCTTTCTTTTTTTAACCTGTGGATTTGAAATGTGTTATTAACTTCCAGTTTGGGGGGAATTTCTTTTAGATATCTTCCTGCTATCTATTTCTAATTTAATTCTCTTATGGACACAGAACATAATCTGTGTAAGTTCAGTCCATTTTAATTTTATTGAGATGTATGTTATGGTCCAATTTCTGATTTATATTGGTAAATGTTCTATGTAAACTCAAAAAAAATAGTTCCCAGATTTTTAGATGTAATATTCTACAGATGTAAGTTGGATCCTACTATTCATTTTTTTCTTAATCTTTACTGCAGTTTGTCTGATTTTGCTATCAATTTCTGAGGGAGAAATGTGAAAATGTTCTATTATCATTGTGGGTTCTTTCGAATTGCTCCCTGAAGTTTTTTCAATCTTTGTTGCATGTAACTTGGAGCTCTATTAGTTGGCATATACATATTTAACATTGTTACGTATTCTTAATGAATTGATTTTTTATCACTATAACATTCCTTCTTTTATTTCTTTGTCTTGAAGTCTGTTTTGCCTTTTATTAATACATCATTCATTTTCTTAAACTAAGAATTTACATTTGTTTGTTTTTTCCCATACCTTTAGTTTCAGGGTGTACATATCTTTTTAATTAAAAAAGTAGATTCTTGCAAATTGTGTAAATGAAATCTTGTTTTTTCTATAATCCAGTTTGAGAATCTTTCGCTTTTAAATGGTCAGTCCATTTATCTTTAATGTAGTTTTTGATATGGTCGAGTTTAAGTATTCCATCATGATAGGTATTTTATAGTTAGCCCATTTGTTATTTTTCTTTATGTTTCTCAATTTCTGCTTTATTTCAGTAAATTTTTAGAAGATAAAAATATTCTATTTTATTTCCTGCATTGGTGTTTTTGACTATGCCTCTCTGTATTAGCTTCTACTGGTTGCTCTGGAGTACAATGTAAAAACCTTATACAATTACATTTACTGCTCAACCACTACGCTTGTTTTTGTTGGCATGTATTTTACTACTGTAGATGCTAAAATCCCACAATAAATTGTTTTCATTTTTTCTAGAATGTTTAATAGTCTCGGTGGTTTTTAAAGATAGCTAAGAAAAATATGTTATATATGTATATGTAACATTATATATTTATATATATTTATATGTATACATTAAATTTTTTACCTTTGCTCTATCTGATTATTGGTTACACTTTTTAACAACCTTAATGGACTTTTAATACTTCAGTTATCAAAAAAATAAACATATGTTTCATGCAAAAGCTTTTAAAAAAGTGGTATTCAATACTAAGCTGTATTGTACAAGATTACAAATGATAATGTCCTTATTTATAAATAAATATATTTGTCAGTATTCCCATTTTCATATTTATTGTGTAATCATTTGTGACGCCATGTGAGGTTCTGCCTGTTCTTTGCTTGTGAGGCTATTGTTGTTGGTTTGGTTTCGATGGACATTCAAAACCCCTACTATCTATGCTCCAAAACCTTTCCCTGCAGAGACTAGAAAGCTTAAAACTACCTGTCATGGGCCCCCTTGTAGCTAAAGTTCTTTCTGAGGCTTAGATTCTACTACTCTGTTGTATATTCAATCGATTTGGATTTGGACCTGAGTCATACGAGGAAAGACAGAATTTGTAGATCTGTTTTGCTGCTGTGAGCCACGGTGGAGGTATCAGTGTCCAGGAGGAGGCAGGTACACAGCCAACTTCCAACTTTAGCCAGCAGCTTCCTAATCCAGCAGCCTTTGGATCAAGGCAGGAACAGTGCAGTTCTGAAGCCCACAGCTTCCTAATTCAATAGCTGTCACAAGTAGCTGCTCTCTTGGCAGCAGACTTTGACATGCATGGTATTCTTTTTTTTTTTTTTTTTTAATTATGTTAGTCACCATACAGTACATCCCTGGTTTTTGATGTAAAGTTTGATGATTCATTAGTTGCGTATAACACCCAGTGCACCATGCAATACATGCCCTCCTTACGACCCATCACCAGCCTATCCCATTCCCCCACCCTTCTCCCCTCCAAAGCCCTCAGTTTGTTTCCCAGAGTCCATAGTCTTTCATGCTTCACTCCCCCCTCTGATTACCCCCCCTTTCTTTATCCCTTTCTTCTTCTACTGATCTTCCTACTTCTTATGTTCCATAGATGAGAGAAACCATATGATAATTGTCTTTCTCTGCTTGACTTATTTCACTTAGCATTATCTCCTCCAGTGATGTCCATGTTGCAGCAAATGTTGAGAACTCGTTCTTTCTGATGGCTGAGTAATATTCCATTGTATATATGGACCACAACTTCTTAATCCAGTCATCTGTTGAAGGGCATCTCTGCTCCTTCCATGATTTAGCTATTGTGGACAGAGCTGCTATGAACATTGGGGTGCCCTTCTCTTCACTACATCTGTATCTTTGGGGTAAATACCCAGTAGACGCATGGTATTCTTGATAATTCATTTTAGAGTCTGGATCTGTAGCACTTCTGAAGAATCTACACCCATTTACTATTTCCTTCTCATAGCTGGAATGGATTCTATTCTATTTAGCAAAATCCTGATCATTACTTGCAATTGGGAATTTCTTCTATGCACAACTAGTTAGAAGTTAAATAATACTTACATAATTATACTACACCAGAATACTTTGGAGACATTTTTAAAATGCCATGAGAGGCATAAAACTGAAAAAGAAAATGAGGAATTATAAATTCGGTGGAAATAGCATGAATTAGACACACATTGCTTTGTATTCTAACAGATTTATATAGCAGGCTGTATCACAGGTAGTAAAAAATAAGAAAAATTTGGGAAGTTGAAATACTTTCATTTGTATTAATTGATGAAACATCTTCCCTTAATTGGGTATATCAAATAGCTATTATGAGCCTAAGAGATTGAATAAAATATTTTACCTGCTAAGTTAGTAAGAAAAAAGAAAGGGAGGCATTAGTGGTTAAAGCACTCAGATGCAGTTAAGACCAGACCACCCTGAAGTCTGGACCTGTTAAGTGTTTCTCCTGGGTACTGACAGTCTCTTCATGCAGTTTCACAATAAACACCAGAAATGTGCGATGGTTATTTTTTATTGGCTATTTGCTCGGTAGGATCCAAATCACTAAGGGATATACGGAGGTTGTTAGAAATTTGTGGAGACTTGGGAAGCCATTCCTCTTTTTGTGTTTTCTCTTGCTTTATATAAAACTCTTAATAAATTGTCATATCATTTGCCCAGAACTGTATATGTTGGTATCTTTCTATCATTTGTATTACTGTCTGACTGTGTCATTCCAACAGATGACTATATTTCAAATGGGGAAACGATTAAAATTCTTTTCCAGTTGCAAGTTAACTAATTTGGACTTCATACTTCTCAAAGTTTGTCAATTTTCTGTATTTATTGCCATATTTTCTATACTATTAATTTCTATTGAATATCCACATTCCGTTTGTATTTTCTGCTTCCTTCATTGAAGAAATTTGTACTCAACCAAAAGCATGTTTCATTGGGGTCACCAGCATGAACGATTATCTTTAGTATTCTAAATGTCTCCAGTTATAATGAACATTGTATTATGCATTATAGACTGTTTTCCTTTTATATCCTTTATATTCAGTTATATATCTATATACATGTATGTGTGTGTGTGTGTACATATACGTATCTATACACACACACACGCACACACACATGCTTTTGTCTATTCATAGGTCTAATACCTTAAGAGCTGCTTTCCTGCATTCATATTGATTTTTATTATGTGCACTTCTTTAAAATTGTCTAAAGATCTATTGCTCTTCTTTCAGGTTTTAGATACCATTGAAGATGGATAAACAACTCTTGACTTTGCCTGGAGAACTGCACCAGTTGTATCTGGACTTTACACTATCTATATCTCCCCCTATGCTGAATGACTAAATGTGTTCACTCAAAACTCATATATTGAGATCTATTGCTCAGTGTAATGGTGTTAGGAAGTGGGGCCTTTGGGAGCTAGATAGGTCACAGTGGTGGGGCCCTCATGAATGGGATTAGTGCCCTTTATAAAAGAGGTCCTACAGAATCCTTAACCCCTTTTCCCATGTGAGTTTATAGTAATACGATAGCCATCTAGGAAGGGAGTCCTCATCAGACACCAAATCTGTGGGTTCCATGACCTTAGATTTCTCAATCTCCAGAATTAAATGTGTGAGAATTAAATGCCTATTGTTTATAAGGTATTCAGTTTGTGGCATTTTGTTACGGCAGCCCAGACAGACTGCAGACAACCTTTGAGGTATGTGATGAAGATTGGGTCAGACTAATCCTTAAGACATACCTTTTTAAGAATACTACAATTTATAAAATATTTATGTTGATGAATACTGATGTTGTTCATTCATTTTAATGGTTATATGTTATTCCAAATGAATATTTAATTTATTGGTGTTTACATTTCTTATTTTTACAAAGCTTCAATAAACTTTTTGTACATGTCTGGTAGACAACACAAGCAGGATGTTTTCTCTATGGTGTACACATTCAAGTAGAATTGCTAAGTTTTAAAGTGTGTGCATCTTCAACGTTCTAGGTTGTGACAATGTCTCTTAAAATACTTACACCACTTTATACTTTCATATGCAACGTGTGTTCCCACTAGTACTTGGTATCAGAGTTCAGTATTTGAAGGTTTTTTTTCAATCACACTTTTGTTTTAATTTGTATTTTTCCAATGCAATTGGTATGTTTTTATGTTTATTGACTATAGTTTTTTCTGTAAGATGTTTACTCAAGTCTTCCCCCCACCCCCTTTTTTTGGACTGATTTGAAGAAATTCCTTATACTCTGGATATTATTCTTTTGTTAGTTGTTGTTATTTTTTATTGTTGTTGTTGTTGTTTTTGCAAATATCTCCTCCAAATCTGTGGCTTAACATTATACTTTGTTTTGGATATCTTCTGTAATACAGACATTTTTATTGCCAAATAATGTAGTTTATAATTTGTAGATTATGTGTTTTAATAAGGAAATAATTTTCTCTCCTAAATTTACACAGACATGTTTTTTATTCTAAGCATTTTAAAGTTTGACTTTACAAACTTTAATCTAACTAGAAAGTATTATTTTGTATAAGTTAATGAAAAAATGATCTGGTTTTACCTGTTTTAAAAACAGATAATCATTTGTCTCTGGCCACTTATGGCATAATACCTCTTTTATCCACTGATTTTAGTGCCGCTTTTGTTATATTCCAAGCATGGATATTCTCTATATGTGTAAAATATTTCCCTTCTCAAGTTTTTAATACTTTAATTTAAGATATTTGCATTTAAGTTCATGGATAATATTGGCATGTAATTTTCTTTACTAAAATTGTCTTTGTTTTTCTGTGATGGCCACATCCAACATGATGTTAGATCACATAGATAAGGACCAAACATTAGAATGACAGAGAAGTGATCTGGGGCATAGCTGCTCGGCAGCCCTGAACTGCTTGAACTTTTACATTAGAGAGCAGTACAGTTTGATTTTGCTTGAGCCCTGTTTAGGGGATTTGTTCTATTTTTGGCTGAAAATCTAATCTCAAATGATCTTAGATATACTCTGTATTTTCTTGAGCTGGACTTCATATTTTTATGTAAAAGGTATATTCATTTTAAAGTTTCTAATTCATTGCTATGAGGTTGTTCACAATAATCTCTTATGATCTGTAAAATGCTCTACAATTACATGGTATTTTGCATATCGTATGTTATTTGCAAATTTGTCTTTTTTTTTTCTTAATCAGTTTTGGTTTTGTATTCATCTTTTTTTTAAGATTTTATTTATTTATTTTTTTGAAAGAGAGAGAAAGTGGGGGGAGGAGCAAAGGGAGAGGGACAAGCAAATTCTGTGCTGAGGTATTCAGAAGAGTGTAGACCATGGGGGAGGAAAGGGACTACTTTTAATGGATTTTCCTGGGGAGATATATTTTCATCATGTCCTTTATCTAGTAACTATTTAATGGCTTTTGCAGAATGTTTGGGTCCTATTTCTGTAAAAATTCTTTCTCTGTATCTCTCTGATGAGATGAAAATCATGTGAATTCACAAAGAGATCTGCTTGGGAACAGACTGCAATAATAATCAAGTCCTGATGAGTGCATTAGATAGGTGTATTGGCTCTCTGAACCCTTGAGAGATAATCATGAATAAGAATCTTGCAGTGAAACCCTGAATCTTTATTTTAGCACATTTCCCCAGGTTATTCTGATACATGGCCAGTATATCCTTCCCACTGTCTTGACACAGTAAAGTGGGTTTTTGTTGTAACAGGTAGACATTTATGTGGGATGAATGGAGTTTAACTATTTTCCAACCATATGCAAACTGGAGCTTAAAAAAGTTTCATTTTATAATCTAAGGCATTAAATGAAGTCCTAAAAAGATACAGAGCTTTGCTTCATTACATTATCTGGTCACAAGTATCTGGTAAGCCCTTGCCTAGTCACATAAAGAAAAGATGGTTCCTGAACACCAGTTAATTTGCAAATATAATGCATTTTCAATTTACAAGGAGAAAACCTTTTTTGGTATATTTGATGGATTCTAAATGTCTCAATTTTCAAGTTCCTTAATAAAAATGATTTTGGCTTTGTTAGTGTGGCAGTGTAACTCAAGGAGTGTGAGATTTGAATGACGTTTGTGAGAATCATTCATGTTCTGTCAAACTCTTCATAATTCATGCTCATTTTTGGTGGTCAATTATCTCCACCTCAGAGACCTACAGAAGTGATGTACTTATTCTCAAGGGATAGGTGTCACTTGCATTTGATCATACTAATGAGATTCCACATAGTGGCAAGCAGCCCTTGCTCATGTTGGCAGAGCTGGTCCTGCTGACTACGAGCCCTTCCGAGGCACTCCATAAATTAAGCCACATATCAGTGTCCCTGATCACCACAACTCTTGTTCTCTCACACTAATTCTGGGATGCTAGGGAGCTCAGACACATTTCATATTTTTCAATTTCTTTATTTCCATGATACAGAATTTGGAGACTATGAAAATCACATAGAACACACTGGAAATTGTATTAATATTTAAAACTCCAAGCTTTTCTCTATGATATGGTGGGCACTTATCATGTGTTTGATGAACTGTCATCTTTTGAACCCCCTTCCGATGTGGCATGATCAGTCCCTTGTTCTCAAGTTAGAAGCTAGAGCATGGTCTCTCAGCATTCCTTTTGTCTACATGGTTCTGTCATTCAGAAGTTAGGAAGAGTTTGGGGACCCCATACACAACCTCAGAGGTGTGAGCTGTAATTCTTGTGCTCAGCGACAGTGGCAGTGATGTTCTCACTGTAGCAACCCCCACGTTGTGGTTGCTGGTCTAAGCTGCTGGCACTGGTTCTCCAACCTTCTTAGAGATCATGTTAGCTGCTTAATATCCAGTCTACGGCCATACCCTGAACACGCCAGATCTCATCTAATATTCTTTAATAATGTATTAAATGTTATTTAGAATGGATTCTCAACTCTGCAATAAAGAACTCTGAACTCGCACATTCTTTCACACTTGCGAACCACTTTCTGGACTTTTTGATTTTCTTTTTGTCTTTCCAAAAATGCCATTTATCCCCACCTTAGGGTTCTTCATTTGATGTTCCTTCTGCCCCACATACAGATATACTCAGAGTTGGCACTTTTCATTTTTAGACTTCTGCTCTAACACCACCTTTTCAAAGGCTTTCAAAGAAGCCATCCTGGCCATTCTTCGCCTATCTACTGGTCTCTACTATGTCCCTCATTTAGTTGGTTGATGTATCTGTATGTCTTCCTTACAACATGAGAACAGAACCTTAGTTTGTTTTATTTACTAAAGTGTTCTCAGAATCTGAAATACAGCCTTGGAAAATAGCTAACATTCATGTCTTATGAATGAATGGATGATGAGTGAATGAATAAATGAATGAATGAATATGCCTAATGTATTCTCTCATTTTAAAGAGCCTTTTAAGGACAGGATTAAGAATCATAGGTTTGTATTTTGGCCTGGTAGGAGAAAAAATTGAGAAACTCAAAGAAGAATTGAGCTAAAGGCAGGGAGAATGTGGAGAAAAGTGAAACTTTTCAAAGGGAAAAATGGTGAAGCCAAAGATAAAACCAAAGTATAGTGATTTGAGGAAATTATCACATGTACATTCCTAGCAGCTATATACTCAGAACCTCATGAGAAACTGCAATGGATAAAAGAAAATCCAAGAAGTCTAAGATGTCCCTGGTGTTTTCATGCTCTGGAATAGTTAGGGAAAAAGAAGAACCATTTATAGAAACAGAAAAGGGAAAGACAGAAACGTGAGTGACGCAGTCCTAACATTGTTGGAAATAAGTTTCCCTAAGAGTTTACGTTGCTCTGAGTGAAAAATCTGAAGCCATGATTTAGGGATAGGTTCTTCATAATCAGAAATAATTGTTGAGGGTTTGTGTTCTAAAATTCGTTCCCATGAAACAGGTGATGAAGCACTAATAATTTTTGAGAGAAAATTAATCTCTAAACGTTAATATGCAATAGCAAAATACTGATTTCTAATACTGACAAACTTGCAAATTTACTTTGTCAATCACTTTTCTAATTAGCGGGTAGACATCTTCAAGTACTGTGATCATTTACATTTTAATTGTCAGACAGTGTCATCTACAGTTACTCCTTATGTCCTAATAAAAAAAAAAAGAAAAAAAAGAACCATTATGCGAAGATAGCAACTATAGTTTTGATGGTTGTAGATCATGGTTAATTGGGTAATGGGCATGATTCAGTTCTATTGCTTATCCAGCCAAAACAATTATGATTGTATTATCCACTATACCATGAGCATATATATGTTTTTCTCTCCAAAACAATCTTAGTGTGTAATGTAAATAAGTACATAAAGTTTCTCTCTCAAGAGAAATTACATTTCACAGATTACATTTTAATTCACTTAAAAGATATTCAGAAAAGTTATTAAAACATGCGAAGTGAATACATACTCACTAGCATACATAACAAAATTTATATAGTGTGGCAATAATAGTGGGCATTTATTGAGCCCATATTATGTGCAGGAAGCTCTTACCAAGTATACCAACATATATTAACATGTTTAATCCTCACCATTTTCTTTTGAGACAGGTTCTTTATTATTCCCATGTTATATATGAGAAATATAGTTTTTAGGAAGATCAAATGACTTTTCAAACTTAAACAATGAACGAATGAATGACAGGGTCAGGGTTTTCACTCAGTAATCCTGCTACCAAGTCCGTGTCCTTAACCAGAGAACAATACTGCCTTGATAGTGGGAACAATTGGAGTTTTGAGTTAGCCCAGCTCAAATTTGGGCTCAAATTTCAGTGCTGACTATGACTTGAAGACTATTCCTCAACCTCTCTCAAATTTAAAGTCTTTGTTTGTAATAAGCAAACAAATAATAAGTAAACAAATAAAAATCATGAAACCAATCCATAAAAATACCTCCGGAGAAGGTTTGAAACTAACGTAGTGTTTGAAGGTAAGGTAGTGTGTAAAAGTACCTGGCAGATTATGCTATGTTCTCGGCTATCAGTGGTACTTTTCTTCCTGTGTTAGAAAATTACCAAAATAAACCAGAAATCTTTTCTCTTGCTATTTTCTCCATTTTGCAATTTGAACGGGAGAGGGCGGCTATTGGGAGGTCCCCCCAAATCCTGGCCCTGACACACACCAGAATGGATGTGATTGTCAGGCTAGTGCATGCAGTGGAAACTCTTATTTCCTCCTATTCTAGAAGCCTGAACATTATCATTTCCAATTTTGTGATTTGCCTCTGTTATTATGTTCACTTCTTGGCTAATTTTTAAATGCAGTGTTTAAGAAGAAAAATCTCTCCTACCTGGCATAGCTGCTTCTTTTATTTTAAAGATTTTATATATGCATTTATTTATTTTAGGGAGAGAGAGAGTGAGAGAGCGAGTGAGCACAGGGAAGGGAAGGGCAGGGGAGAGAGAGGGAGGGAGAGAATCTCAAGCAGACTCCACGCTGAGTGAGGGGTCTCAAGGTGGGGCTCGAGGTGGGGTTTGATCTAATGAATCTGATATCATGACCCTGAGACCATGAGACTATGACCTGATTGGAAACCAAGAGTCTGACGCTTAACCAGCTGAGCCACTCAGGTGCCCCTACCTGCTATACCTGCTTCTTAACGTCAATGCTGTTGGAGGTAAGTATCTGTCTCTGAAAAACTAACAAACTGAGTTCTTTCCTTCTGTTTTTTTTCTTTTTTTTTTTTCATTTGGGTACAATTTTCTTTTAATTTATTAATTTCAGGCTTCTGGATGATGGTAATAAATTTTCAAATATAAAAGCGGACTTCTAATAGACCTATCATTTTATGATTTTCAGAAATTCACAAAAAGCCCCCAGTTGGGGATTCCTTTAGTTTAACAAATAAAATCATTTTAAACCTCCCAGTAGTGATGTTTTCTCTCTTTGATTCATATTATTGGAAGTAGTCTGTAGAACTGAAAATACTTCCCCAAATCAAGATTTATAATACTTCCAAAAAAAAAAAAAAAAAGACTGTGAGGAATTAGACTTAAGAACCTTATAGTCTTGGATTATCATTCTTTTTCTGTTACTACTGATTACTATGGCTTACTTCCATTTTTAATACTCAAGTGTAGATCATATAATTAAAAGTACCATTAACAGCTGACCACACCACATTACTGAAGAGACCAGAAAAGGAGGCCATTTAAATAAATCTAACATTAAAAAAGACTGGTCTATATGGGTTCTAGTTTGAGATAAAGTAGTGTATCTCATATCACTTTCAGGGAGATGTCTGAGAGCTGAATTGTCAAGAAATAGGAGCCTTTTTACACAGATGTGGCATTAGGGTCTCCTATATGGTGTGACATAAGAAGAGCCACGAGACAATTTCTGACTCTTTTTTCATGTTAACCTTACTTTCTTGCAATGTTTGTTTCACTTTAGCACATTTCCTAACCAACCAAGAGAAATAAATTTGTGTTAACAAATAAATTGTTGGTGTACAAATAAGATTAAGTAAGTTACAGACGCCCAGGTGGCTCAGCCGGTTAAGCATCGCCTTTGGCTCAGGTCATGATTCCAGGGTCCTGGGATCAAGTACTGCATCTGGCTCCCTGCTCAGTGAGGAGCCTGCTTCTCCCTCTGCCTCCGTCTCTTTCTCTGTTTCTCATGAATAAATAAATAAAATCTTAAAAAAAAAAGATTAAGTAAGTTACCAGTCAACTATGGCATATTATGTTGTTTTGTTGAGAAAACAATATTTTTAATATGTGGTTGATAACACATGCTCTAGTGAAAAAGAGGAGAGCCACAAGCAAGTGGAAATTTGGGAGTGATTTTATGATATTATGAGAGGAATTCAGAGAAACAGAAGAACAATGAGAACACTGGGGTATTAAAGAGACAATGGGGCAGCAAGCATGAGCAGAATGGTTTAAAAGGGGAATTAGTTAAACATATATCTCAGTTTCTTCCTGGGCTATCTGTTCTGTTTCATACACTTATTTTTTATATCTTTTTGACAATATCACACTGTGAGACTACTTCAGGGTAAAATAAGTCCTGAAATGAGATAATATCAGTCCTCTAATGGATATCGATGTGGCCAATTGTCCAATCAAGTATTTTGTCCCCCTTTTATCAGCCCTTTGTCCTTCTACTGTTGATTTGTATTAGCTCTGTATATTTTCTGGACAAAAATTCTTTGTTGGTTATACAAATTGCAAATATCTTACTCCTTGGTTTGCCCATTCATTTTTTTTAAATGACATCTTGAGACAGAGAATATTTCTTTTGATAAATTTTGTTCTTTTCTGATTAGTGACTTATGCATCTATCTAAGAAATCTTTGCTTCCCTGAATGGCTTGAAGATATTCTCTTATCACTTCTTTTAGATGATTGATAATTTTAGCTTTTGTGTTTAGGCCTACAATCCATCTTGCAGGTATTTACTGAAAAGAAATGAAAATATATGTCAACATAAAATCTTTGACAAGAATATGCACAGCAACCTTATTCATAATAACCCCATGACAGAAACCAAATTACTATGAAGAAGAAATGGATAACAAATCCTATTGGATTCACACAATGAATACTACTGGGCAATGAAAAAAGAATGTTCTACTGATATACTCACAGTTCAGATGAATCTCATAAATGTTATGTTGCACAAAGGAACCAGACACAAAAGAATACATTTCTATGATTCCAAGTGTATGACATTCAAGAATGAACAAAATAATTTTAAGGTCATAAAAATCAGAAAGTGGTTAATTTTGTTACCAAGGTGGTGGTAAGGTAGGTTCTGACTTTCTGATAATGAGCAGGAGATGACAGAAAAGTTCTATATCTTGTTTTGGATGGTGGTTATAAGATGTATACAACTGTCAAAGCCTATCAAAATGAACACTTGACATCTGTACATTTTATTGTACGTACCTTATACATCAATACTTTTTTTAAAAAAATAGAGTTAGAAGGATTTTAAGAGTAATAATGGCATTTTATCAATGACAGCTATAATGTGAACAGTCATTTAATAAATAGTATGCCTCTTGGAGTGGTGCTGTCTACAAACTGTGACTGTGTCCAGTGGCCACAGCAACCTACACACAAATTTCCAGGAGCAGCATTACCCTGACTTGATGTAATATACAGTGTCCATTTAACAACAGCCATTATTTTATGCTTGCTTACTTTAAGCACTTCGCAGCTATTATTTCAATTAATTGATCATTAGAGGCCACAGTAATTTTTATTATCAACTGACTATGCAGCTTTTCTTTGCCCCTTGCTAATGAGGTCAGTAACGTAAGCCTATGACTTTAAAATGGTGAAAATTCATCAAAAGCCAATGTGTGTACGAAGAGATGGTAAAGAAGAAAAATATTCCTGAACTGGCAAAGTGTTAATGTCAGGTTGTTTTAATGCCCAGCTCTAGCTCTAGGGAAGTGTTTTAATAGGGAAGTTTATCTTCAGTATCTCATGAACCCTTTTTCTAAAATAATTACAACACTTCAATAAAAATCACATCGCTTTCACTGATGTCCCAAACACTACATTTCACCTCATGGGGTTTACCTAGAGCTCCTTTTTGGGTTCAGTACATATTTGCTATGTTTCTATGCACATTGCTTGTATGGAATCATTCATTCCTCACAGTAAGCTTATTTGGTAAGTACACTTATTTCTTCATTTGACATAAGATGAAACTGATACACAAATGTTAAGTAACTTCCCAGAAACTACATAGCTTATAAGTAAGAGATTCTGTATTGGAGTCAATGCTGTTTGATGTCAGAGCCTGCACCCTCGGTCACCATACTCTGTGTATCTCTCATATGTCCCTTCATTCTTATACTATTTGCCTCTAAAACCTATGGGTTTGGGGGCGCCTGGGTGGCTCAGTCAGTTAAACATCTGCTTTCAGCTCAGATCATGATCCCAGGGTCCTGGGATTGAACCCCGCATTGGGTACCCTGGTCCCTTCTCCTTCTCCCTCTGCCCCCTGCCCCCACTCATGCTCTCATTCTCGCTCTGTTCTCTCTCTCTCAAATAAATAAATAAATAAATAAAATCTTAAAAAATTTAAAAAAACCATATCGGTCTAAATTGCCTCTTATAAAAACTCTAATTTCTTCAAAAGTGCACTCTGCCTTACCCACAGGAATACAAGATGACATTCAGACACTGACCAGCTAGTAGAGGAGATGATTTTATTTATCAAGTCCCTTTAGTACAAATTATTCATGGGCAACCATTTTCTCTAACTATTGATTCAACATGTATTTATTAAACTCTTACTTTATGTTGGGAACACTTGTTGACCCTGAGGTTTCAGATACTATAGAAGGACACTCTGGGAAGATACTCTCAAATTTCAGACATTTCAGGAGGGGTAATATTCTCTGATGCTGGTGTTGCTGCTCTCCTGGAA
Source organism: Ursus arctos (assembly GCF_023065955.2). Taxonomy (NCBI): domain Eukaryota; kingdom Metazoa; phylum Chordata; class Mammalia; order Carnivora; family Ursidae; genus Ursus; species Ursus arctos. The sequence continues at coordinate 45,486,775 of NW_026622775.1, read as the reverse complement.
ACAACTCAGTGTTGTCACCTTAAAAACCAATACCACCAATACTGTCTTCCACTAATTAGAATTCCAAGCCATGAAGACCACAAAACAGAGACAGCTAGGGCTTAGAACAGGATGTGAAATATAAAGGTTGGAGTACTTTCTACAGGCTGTGACCACTGCCACCGTGACAGCCAACAGACTCAGGTGGAAGTGGTGCTGCCCATTCAGACCTGAAAAATGTCTGAAAATTCCAGTGACAGTGATTCATCTTGTGGTTGGACTGTTATCAATCATGAGGGGTCTGATAAAGAGCTGGTGAATTCTGAACATGGTACAGCCAGTGACAGCTGTGAGCTTTCTCCAGAATATACTGGAAAGAAGACTTTCTAGTTCAGGCTCTGAGAAATGGCTACTCCGCGAACAAGAAACCAAAGCTCTAGGGAGTTATGTAAATGCCAGTTCAGCAGTGTTCTCAATAAGTGTGTTATACTTGTTTTGGTGACTGCAATTGGCATGGTATTTGGACATTTCTATGGCACAATTCAGATTCAGAAGTGTCAACAGTCAGAAAGATACATGAAGATGAACTGAATGATATGAAGGATTATCTTTTTCAATGTCAACAGGAACAAGAATCTTTTATAGATTATAAGTCATTGAGGGGAAATCTTGCAAGATGTTGGGCCCTTACTGAAGAAGAGAAGATGTCCTTTGAAACTCAGAAAAAGAATCTTGATACAGAAAATCAGAATTTAAACGTATATCTGGAAAAGGAAGAAAAAGGCTTATCTTCATTACAGGAAGAGTTAAGGAAACTGAGAGAACAGATTAGAATATCAAAAGATAAAGGGACAGGTACTGCATTAGTTACAGAAAATCAGAAACTTAAGCAGGATCTAGAAGAAAAGCTGAAGACACACAACTTCCTTAATCAGAGAAAGATTCTTTTGGCGAAGCAAAGATGCTAAGGAGGGAACTAGAGAGAGAACGACTGGTAACCATGGCTTTAAAGGTGGAACTCCAGCAGTAGAGCTCTAGTGAGTCATATGGCAACCCAGACTCTCCCAATGTATTGACTGGAAAAAAAAAAAAAAAAGGAAATAGAAATCTTACAGGAAAGTCTCACTGAGCTGGAGCAGAAGCTAAGCTTCGAACAACAGCATTCTGATTTGTGGGAAAGACTGTATATTGAAGCAGAAGATCAAAATGTAAAGCAAGAAACTGATGGAAAAAAGAAAAGGAGCAGAAGCCACCACAGGGCTAAAAATAAGTCAAAGGAAATATTTTGGGGTTCAGTGAAGGAAACACTGGATGCCATGAAGAATTCCACGAAGGAGTTTGTGAGGCATCATAAAGGAAAAATTAAACAGGCTAAAGAAAACTGTGAAATAAAATCTGAAAAAAATTTCAGAGTCAGTTAAATCCATTTTCAGGCATTTCAAAGATACACCAAGAATATCTTTGATGAAGAGGGCAATAAAAGATTTGGGGACACAAAAGTAGAAACAGCTAAAAAACCAACAACAGTCTTTAGTGAATATTTGCATCCACAGTGTAAGGCACGTACCCAAACCCAGAATAATAGAGGCCCTACTATGCAAAGAAAGGGAAGGAAAGAAAAGCCAATTCACTGAAGAATTTAGAAAAAATACAAATTCACAGAAATGCAGTGCTGAGCATGACTGTAGTGACAATTACGATTCTTTCAGAAAGTCTTGTTCTGGTGTATTTGAATGTGTTCAACAGGAATCCGTTAATCTTTTTAATATGAAAGTGTTGAATCCTGTAAAGACAGATGAATTTAAACAGTTAATTGAAATGTATTTATTGGAAAAACTGGATAGTTTTCATCATTGAAGAGAACTCGATCAATTCACCAATAAATTTTTCCTGAATAGTGTTTTTACACATGTTCAGAAGCTCTTCACTGACTTTGGTAATGATGTTAAGGGTGAGCTTAAAGATACGAAGGGCTATCAAGTAGATACTGATGGGGTATTTGATAAGTTGGATGGATACATATATATAGACACTTCTTTGATCACACTCTTTCCCCTCCATATGGACTGAGTCGGCCATATAAAAAGCAATGTATGGTAAATATTGAAAACTCCAGGCATGGAAAAACAAAAGAAAAAGCACCCTCAGCCACAACCTTATAAAACGGAAGGTAAATGGCATAAATATGGTCACACAAATGGAAGACACATAGAAAATCTTGAAATAGAATTGGGGCAGTTACCTTGGGACCCCTAAAGTTTGATTATCATGATTAAGTTAAAATAGAAAATGGTAACAGAAACATGGATGCTTTCTGCAATGTTTGGTGTTAAAACTAAAGTGAATTATCAAAATAGTGTCTTTCTATCATTTCTAAGTATCAGCTTGATGACTTCACATTATTACTCAGAAGCATCAAGCAAAAGCGTACTAACTTGGGTTTTGCTGTAGCTTTGCCGAATTTTTTTGGCGCTGGAAATGTTCAACTGCAATTTTAAGGAAGCCAGGCATGCAACAGATTCTGTGCATGAAAGGAGTCTTCTTTTCAGTGCATGAGCTTAAAGCAAGCTCAAATCATATGACAAAGTGCAATTAACGTCGATAGTTGTGTTAAATTTGCGGTAGAGCTAGAAAAAAGTACATTGTGATGGAATTTTATCTTTAACATTTTATAATCTTACACTTGCTTCCTGTCTTTTTGTGGGTTCAAGAGTTGGTTGACTTGTGAAGAATTTGCTGCCTTTTTAGGAGCTTGCTGACTTGTCTTCTTGTGAAATTTCTTGCACATTTGAATATTGTGGAAGAAACAATAAAACTACACCATGAGGAAAACTAAAGGTCTTTATTTAAAATCTGGCATTTGTATTAATATATGATTTTATACTTTGTGATATTTTTCAGACATTTCCTCGGTAGTGATATTTGGTAAAGCAGCTCAGTGGTTTTTTGCTAGTGTTTACAGGCATTTTTATACAGCATCTGGGTATTTCTACCCGCAATGTCTATTTCTCTAAGAGAGATTTAAACACAGTTCAGAATTTCATCTTCTGTTGAGTTTCCCTTTTAATTTAATTCATAGACATATAGGTGACTTCTAGTTTGACCTTTTGGCAAGTGAGCGTAGAAGAACACAGTGGTTCTCTCGTAGTTGCTTGAAATTAGGAAAGCACTTACTTCCTAGAAGCAAATAAGTGTTTAAGTAAATAAAGGCTACAGTTTACTGAAAAAAAAAAAAAAAAAAAAACTTTGCCCGTCTATTCTTATGTCTATTTGTTTCCTATTATGGCTGTAATGAACTACTACAAATTTGTTAGCTTAAAAAAAAAAAGCAAATTTATTATCTTACAGTTCTAGAGTGCCAAGTCTGAAGTGGGTTTCACCAGGTTAAACCCAAGGTGTTGGCAGAGCTGCGTTCTTTCTGGAGCTTCTAGTGGAGAATCTGTTATAATACTGTATGTTAACTATGCTGGAGTTAGAGTAAAAAGGAAATGAACAAAAGCAATCCCCAAAACCAGCAGTGCATAGCATCTTTACATTTCCCTCTGACCTCCTGCTTCCCTTTCAATTTGTAAGGACCCCTGAGATTTCTTTAGGCCCTTCTGGATAATTCTGGATTATCTCTCCATCTCAAGATTCTTAATTTCATCACAACTGTAAAGTCCTTTTTGCCATGTAAACTAACATATTCATGGGTTCTAGGGATTAAGACATGGACATCTTGGAGCGGGGGACATTTTCTGCCTATCACATTATAGGAACATTTTCTTACAGTTACGTATTCCATAAAAACTCTCTATATTGGAAATGTAGCTATCCATAAATCATATAATTAGTAGGCACGATATAGGTTATGCCTGAAGTAAATTACTTTTTAGACTCCACCAGAAGTGTCTCAGAAGAAAAACAAAATATTCTGTAAACATTCTTAATTGACACAAAAAATCACTCCACAGAAAGCTAGATAATAGACATATATATATTTTAACAGCCCCTTCTCTTTCCTTCCTCCTTCCCTCTCCCCAATCTTGTCCTTCTTCCTCTCCTTCTCCTTCTCCATATTCCTGTACCTCTTCTTTTCTTCCTCCCTCTCCTCCTCCCCCTCCCCCTTTCTCCCTCCCTTTTGGCTCTCTCTCTTTCCTTCTCCTCCAGTCCTGTTTCTTTCAACCACACGTGCATGTGCACACATTTAAATCATCTCTACTTGTTACTAAGGACAAATGCACAATGATAAAGAAAATATCTAGTTCAGAATAATATTTTTGCTTGGTCTTAAATAAAAAGCACTCATATAAGGAGAAAATATTTAAAATGTCCAGGGGATTGCTTGAGGGGTGTGAAACATCCTTCCCAGGAGAAATAATCTCATAGTTTAAGCTAAATTTATGGCAGGAATTTGACAGGTTGGCTCAGTCCTCTGGTGCCTTTGGGACATAATGCAATGTGCCGGACTTGGCAGACGAGTCAGAAAGCAAGAATTCATATGGAACTTGCTTCTGAGAAGGAAAAAAAAAAAAAACTCTTTAATGAGTGCTTTGGAAAGGTTCCTTGAGCTATAACCTTGGTAGATGGTGGATTCAGGATCATTAACCACCCAAGATAAACACAGTCCGTGGGAGGTAGTGTTCTTGCCATATGTGGGTTGCAAATGGACTAGATGTTTACAATAGCTGCAGTAAAATGAGAAAAAGTTAAGTAGTGATGAGTCAACTATGCAAACCTCTTCCTCTAAAAGTGCAAGGAAAAATAACATCAATTTCCAAATTTGAAAATGACTCAGAAATATACAATTTATTCAATTCAAACAAATTGCCAGTGAATTATTTAGCATGATTAGCAGAAAGAATGATTGGATTAGATTTCCAAATCCACTCCTTAGTAGTTGGGAGACTTTGCTTAATAATTACTTAACCTCAACATGTTTCAGGTTTTTAACTTTTAAAATGAGGGGGACAATACATTTGCCCAGCCTGCATTGCAGTGTTGTGATGACCTGAAAGAATACTTAGGAAATCACTGGGCAGTATGATCTCAAGCAATAAAACTCTATACCAGCTTTATTAAACATTCATACTTGTAAAGCATTTATAACAATGCCTGACAAGTGAGTTTATTAATTATTACCAAATGTTAGTTCAAGATATGAAATGTAGTAACAAATGAAGCTTCCGATTTTTAGTCTCCTTTTGTCAGCGTTAGAATAATCAATATCCAGTTACAGTGTGCAATTCAATGAGTTCTGACACGTGTATACACTTGTAAAATCACGCTCCCGATCAAGAGAAATAATAATTGCATCACCTTTAAAAGTTCCCTCAGACCCGTTAATGGTATGAACATAGATTATTTTGAACTTTTCAGAATTTCATATAAATAGAATCATGAAGTATATACTCCGTGATGCCTAGCCCCTTTTCCTCAGCATAACATTTTTGACTTCTTGATGCCCAATATTGTTATATGTTTCCTTGGTTCCTTTTTGTTGCTGAGAAGTATTCCATTGTGCTGCATATAATAATATCCATTTCCCTGCTAATCAACATTTGAATTGCTTTCAGTTTTTAACTATTATAAATAAAGTTACTATGAGGAGATATGTGTATATATATATTATTTTATTTTATTTTATTTTATTTTATTTTATTTTATTTTGAGAGAAAGAGAGAGAGCATCTGCATGAGCGAGGTTTGGGTGGTGGGTAGAGGGAGAGAGAGAATCTTAAGCAGGCTCCATGCTTAGTGCAGAGCCTGACATGGGGCTTGATCTCACAAATGTGAGCTCATGACCTGAGCCAAAATCAAGAGTTGGGTGTTTAACTGACTGAGCACCCAGGGGTCCTGCTATGAGTATTTTTATATGTCTTTGTGAGGACATAAGTTTTCATTTCTCTTGGGTAAATCTCAAGGAGTGAAATTTCTGGGTCATATGTAAATGTGTGTTTGTCTTTATGAGAAACTGCCCAACTGTTTTTGCAAAATGGTTGGGTCATTATATTTCCCCGCCAGCTATGTAGTTTTTCCACATTACTGACAACACTCATTCTCATCATTTGTCATTGTAGTCATTTGTATGCATATAGTTGCATTTCATTGAAGTTTTACTTTACTTTTCCAACTAATGATGTTCATTAACATTTCATATATCTTAAGAATTATTCTTGAAACTAATATCACACTTTTTATTAACTAATTGGAATTTAAAAAAAACTTAAAAAAGAATTATTCTTAAATTTTTACTAAATTTTAAAATTGTATTACTCATTGAGTTCTAAGGTTCTTTATGCATTCTAGATACAACTCTATCTATATGTAAATCTATACATATATATGTGTTTGTGGTTTGCATGTAACTTCACTTCGCTTAACTTTAGAAGGGTAATTTTTTATATTGATAGAGTTCAGTTTATTATTATTTTTCTTTTTTGTTTCATGCTTCTGATATCCCATCTAAGAAATTTTTGGTTATCTATTACTTTGAAAATGTTCTCATCTTTTTTTTCCCCTAGAAATTTGATAATTTAACTTTCAACATTTAGTTCTAGGCTTATTTCAAAATAATTTTCGGGTATGATGTGAATGAATTTAAGTTTTATTTTTTATGGTGCAGGTGTCCGTTGTTGAAGCCTCATTTCTTTTTTCTTTTTATTTGCTTGGAAAAATACATTTTTCTTTTTTAATTTTATTTTATTTTCTTTGGCTTTTAAGTTTTTATTTTAATTCCAGTTAGTTAAAATACACTGTTATATTAGTTCCATGTGTACAATATAGTGATCCAACAATTCTGTACATCACCCGATGCTCATCAGGACAAGTGCTGTCCTTAGTCCCCATCTCCTATTTCACCGCCCCACCCATCCCCACCACCCACCTCCCTTCTAGTAACCATCAGATTTCTCTAGTTAAGAGTCTGTTTCTTGATTTGTCTCTCTCTCCCTCTCTTTTCCCCTCTTTGCTCATTTGCTTTGTTTCTTAAATTCATATGACTGAAATCATATGGTGTTTGTCTTTCTCTGACTTATTTTACTTAGCATTATACTCTTTAGCTCCACCCATGTCATTGCAAATGGCAAGATTTCATTCTTTTTTGTGGCTGAATAAGATTCCATTGTATATATAAAGCACCTCTTTTTTATCCATCCATCAATATGTGGACATTTGGGCTGCTTCCATAATTTGGCTATTACATTTGTAGATTGTTTTGGGTAGTATAGACTTTTAACAATATTTGTCCTTCCAATCCATGAGCATGGAATGTCTTTCCATTTCTTCCTGTCATCTTCAATTTCTTTCATCAGTGTTTTTAGTTTTCAGAGTACACGTCTTTCACCACTTGGGTTAGATTTATTCTTGGATATCTTATCATTTTGGGTGCAATTGTAAATGGGATTGTTTTAATAATTTCTCTTTCTACTGCTTCATTATTGGTGTATAGAAATGCAAGAGATTTCCATACATTGATTTTGTATCCTGCAACTTTACTGAATTCATTTATCAATTCCAGCAGTTTTTTGGTGGAGTCATTTGGGTTTTCTATATAGAGTATCATGAGAGAGTGGACATCCCTGTCTTGTTCCTAACCTTAGAGGAAAAAACTGTCAGTTTAGGAACAAGACAGGGACAGTTTTTCCCCATTAAGGATGATGTTGGCTGTGGGTTTTTCGTATATCACCTTCATCCTGTTGAGATATGTTCCCTCTAAGCTTACTTTGTTGAGGCTGTATCCTTCAGGCCAGTCACCTGCAGAGGTTTTCTTTGACTGTTGTGGGCAGTGTTTGGTGCGTGGCCTGAATGTGGTGTGTTTTAACTAGGTGTTAAACTATGTTTTAACTATGGGGGGAGGCTTGTTGTAAGCACGTTAGGTAGCCGTAAGGACTGTCTAGGGAGTGCTGTGCTGGTTCCTGCAGGTGGCACTGTGCTTATGCTGAGGGGCGGGTGAGGGAAATGGTGCCGGCCAGTTCCTTGGTTCCCGAAGGGGTCTCTCCATAAATGCCTTCTCTGTGGGATGCGCTCTGAGATGAGCAAATAACCTCAGCACTGCACATTCCAGATGCAATTCAGATCACTGTTTCCATGCTTTACGTCCACGGGTTATTTGTCCGCCTTCTCTCCAAGAGCAGCACAGTGCCCTCCAGGCTCTATCCCAGACAAGCCCACTGATCTTTTAAAACTCCAGCTTTCAAACCCCACTGGTGGCAAGAACTCATGAAATTCAGCCGCTCTCACTTTCCAAGCAAGTTCATCTCCCTGTGCACTCCCCCGTGTGCTAGTCTGTTACTCACCTTTTCTCTGAGACTGCGGCTCCCTCCCCACTGCAGTGGTCAAGATCTGTTATCTCTCCCACCCCTGCATCTCCCCGCACCTCCTACTTTCTTCAGTGTGGCCTCTTCTCTACCTTTAGTTGTGAAGTTTGTTCTGCCAGTCTTCAGGTCAATTTCTGGGATTTTTAGGATGACTTGATAGTTATCTAGTTGGATTTGTGGGTCAAGGTGAGACTAAGGACCTCCTACTCTGCCACCATCTTCCAACCTCCTTTTGAAGCCTCATTTCTTGAAATTATTTCCTTTCATCTCTGAATTACCTTCACCCATTTCTCAGAATTCAATAGGCCATAATGTGTATATGTTTATTTCTGGACTTCCAGTTCTGTTCTATTGAGCTATATGTCTGTCTCTTTGTTTATGCTATCTTGATTATTATAACTTTACAGAAAGATTTGAAATAAAGTAAATCAATTTTTCCATCTTTATTTTTCCTTTTCAAGATTGCTTTGGCCGTTCTAGGTCATTTGCATTTTCATGTGAGTTTTATAATAAGAGTCAAAATTCACAAAGATATTTGCTATATTGGATTTGTGTTGCGTCTGTAGATTAACTTAGGATAAACTGGTATCCTAACAATATTGAAGATTTTTATTCATGATCATGGTTTATATCTTCATTTACTTAAGATCCTCTTTTATTTCTTTCAGCATAATTTTGTAGTTTTGTACTTATTTTGTTAAAATATCCCTAAGCATTTCGTATTTTTGGTTGTTATTTTTAATTGAATTGGATTTTTTTATTTTAGTTAGAACTTTTGTTGCTCTCATATAAAAATTTCTATATATTAATTTTTTACATTATAGTCTTGCTAAATACATTTATTATTTTTAGTACTTTTTCATGGATGTCTTAGGATTTTTTATATAATACAATTGTGCATTTATGAAAAATGACCATTTTGCTTTTTCCTTCCAATCTGTAAAATTTTTGTCTTTTTGCTTGCCTCACTGCACTGGCTAAGAACTCCAATATATGATCAAAAATGGTGGCAAGTGTGGTCAACTTAGCCTTGTTCCAGTCTCAGGGTGAAAGCACTCAGTCTTCTATCATTATGTACCATGGTAGCTGTAATTTTCCTCATTAGTCATCTTAGGGAAATCCTTCTCTGTCTAGTTTGTTCTGGGTTTTTATCTTGAGTAATGACTTCTGTAAAACATTTTTTTACATTTATTTACATTATCAAGTGTTTTTCCCCTGCTCTATTCGGTTATTAGAATAAATGACATTGATTAATTTTTCTGGATGTGTTAAGTCACCCTGGAATATCTGAGGTAAATCTGGCATCATAACTGTATATTACCCTTACTGTATGTGACTATAATCTTGTAAATAGTTTTTAAAGAATCTATGTGTGTATACTCAAGAGGAATATTGGCCTATAGTTTTTGTTTTTCATCCTTTTTTTTTTTTTTTTTGTAATAGAACATTGATTTTTTTTTTTATCAGACAGGGAAGGAAAGAAGGAATATTCATAGAAATAGAAAGGATTCAGGATCATCCAAAATGTTATCATATAATTCCCACAATACAGAAAACTTATATGTATCTTTCTCATTAGATTTAACCAACCTCAAGAATAAAATTCCCTTACTCATCTTACAGCTTAGTTGAAGGCTTTGTTACTAATTTGGTAAATGTGGTTATTGTTTGGTAAATATAAGCTTTTACTTCCTCTATTTAAAGGATAGATCTTCCTCCCCATTGGTATTGAACTTCATATGTGATTTGCCTTGATCAATAGAATATGGATGGGGTGATGAGGCTGAGGGCCATTTTTAAGTCTAGGCCTTAAGAAACGCTGCATTTTTCTGTTTGCTCATTTGAATATTTCCAACCTTGGCATTGGGAGAAGAACATACTTTAGACAGCTGCTACTCCTACAGTCTAAGCCCAGAATGAAACATTGGGAACAGACCTGAGTTTGACTTGCATCCCAAAAGTGGAGCTGTTCTAGATAACATGAAACCTTGTAAATAAGCAGTAAGAGTTTATTGCTGCATGCCACTGGTATTTTTGTGGTTGCTTGTGTGCAGAGAAGCTGACATATACTTATATAGACTTAAAAATTAATTAACATGGATATGGAATTTTTCTTATGGTTACGGCTGAGTAGCTTCCATTGAGACAACCCTCCCACGAATCACATCATTAGGCTGTGGACAACATACACGAAGGATAATTGTCTGAAATGCTGAAAAGCAACCAAAAGCAACTAGATACCGGAGAGTGGGGATGTGGTCAAAACTTGGAATCAAGGAATGGGACATTGTGAGTTTTCTGGATTTTTTTGAGGAATTGTGTCTTGAGACTAGACAGCAGTCAGTACCATGAAGAGTAACTAGAACCCAGATAGGGAAAAAAAACAGAGTTGAGAGTGAAAGGCAGCTATTATACCTAGAAAGTGAAGAGGAATATCTCAGGAAAGAGAAGAGAGACCCCAAGTTTCTGTGCACAAATGCTGACTCTATAGTTGTACAGTGCTTTTAATAAGAAGATCACCTAGGAGTAAAAAGAACCGAACTGAGACATCATAGTTTGAGATTTGAGAACAGCTAAGTTAACTATTTGCTAATACTAAAAAATCATTGCTCTTTAGAAGGACAAAAAATAATTCAGGACTTCTAAAACATATCATCGGTAAGGTCTTAGCATAAAAATCACTAAACATATAAAGAAACTGGAAAATATGATCTAATATCAAAAGAAAAGGTGACTAACCCAGATGTTGGAATTAACAGACAAGAAAGTTAAAACAGCTGTCATAACTAACTACATTCAAGGACATAAAGTAAAATATGCTCATAACAAATGAGAAAATATGAAATCTCAGCAAAGAAATAGAAATTTTTAAAAAGAACAAAATGAAAATTCTAGAACTAAGGGTATATCTGAACATATGTATATATACAAACACATACACACACTAGCTGGGTTTATCAGCAATTTGGAAATGAGACAAAAAAATCTTACTGAAGTTAAAGATAGACGAATAGATGTAGTGAATAGAAAAGAGGAAAAATTTAAGATACGAAATGAAATACGGTATGAATTAATGTGTGATATGAAAACAACCTAAGGGACTGATGTGACAATATCATAATCTCTGGCATGTGTGTAATTAGGATTCCAGAAAAAGGACAAAGAGTGAAAAAGAGTGTTTGAAAAAATAACGTTGAAAAGCTCTCTAATTTGATAAAAAAAAATACAAATGTTTATATTCAAGAATTTCAGCAAATTACAATTATGGTAATAGCAAAAAAAACACATCATTTGAAATTATTGAAAACCAAAGATAAAGAGAAAATTGTCATAATGACCCTAGAAAATGATAAATTGCACTCAAAGGAACAGTTATTTGAAATAACTTTGACTTTGTGTCAGAAACAATGGAGGCCAGAGAATAGCAGGAAAAACTAAAATACTGAAACAAGATAACTGTTTAATCAGAATTCTACATCCTGCAAAAATATCTTTCAAGAGTGAAGGTATAACAATACTTTCAGATGAAAAAAAAAAAAAAAAAACTAAGGAATTTGTCACCAGCAGACCTCCATTAAAGAAATGCAGAAGAAAGTATTTTATGTTGAAGGATGATTACAAAGAAAGAAAACTTGAAACTTAGAATAGTGATGAACGTTGGAAATGATGATTTGAGAGTCTTATAGGGAACACAAACAAGCATGAATAACTGAAATTAAAAAGAGCCAGTCAGGGGCCACCTGGGTGGCTTGGTGATTTGAGTGGCGGACTCTTGATCTTAGCTCAGGTCATGATCTCAAGATGGTGAGATGGAGCCCCATGTCGGCTCTGTGCTCAGTGTGGAGTTGGCTTAAGATTTTCTCCCCCTCCCTCTCCCCCTCCCCCAAATTGTGTGCATTCGCTCTCTCTCTAAAAAAATATTATGAAAATTAAAAATAAATAAATAAAAGAGGCCAGTAGAATATTTAACCTTAGCAGTAATGATGAATGATACATTCTGAAATGGGAAAGTATGAAGGTAGGAGAAAAAAACATGTAAAAATAAAAACAATAACACATCCTAATCTAAAGTAAAAGAACAGAATGACACATCCTAATCTAAAGTAAAAAAAGACAGATATGGTCAACAGTAATTTGTGGCAATTACGTTCTGTAAGTTCACCTCGAAACACTAAATTGGGAAATATAGAACATTTTCTCCTAGGGAGAAATGCCGAGTTAGTTTCCAGTAAGCCTCTGGTCACAACATTTTCATCAGCCAATACCTAACCTTGTTTTATTTTAGTTTCTGTTTAAAGACAACTCTTTTAATATACATTTCTCATTAATAATTTACTATATGGCTTTTGAATGATTTAAAGCCAGGGACGATGGAGGCCATTGCATTATATAGGTTCGTTTGCCAGTGTCCTTGTAAAACAAGCCAGACCCCAGTTTCATCAGTATTGAAAACTTACTCTCCCACATAACACTTTTTCACTTAGCAAGTAATTTTTAAAAATTTCCCAGAGGCTCCCGACTTGCAGAATTCTTCAATGAAACATGAGAGCCTGCCAGCAGTAGCCAAGAAGGGTTTAATATTTTGTTGAGCATGGGTCAGTATTTGCATCTCACCACAATGCTATTTATTGTACTTAAAAATTATATATAAATATATATGTTTATATATTTATATATATCTGTTTTCATTTCATTAACCTACTGATTGAGCCACTTTTCCATCTTATCCATAACTTCATCACACACTACAGATGTTACTTCAGCACTTTTCTTGAGTGGCCTCATGTACAGGTTGGCAAATTTCCTCTTTCTTTTTCTGGTTGTGGCATACTGTTGATTCATTATCATTGAACTTGCAGTCAACAGCACTGTAACTCATGCTTGAGTGAAGCTTATCTAACACATTTTCTCCATAAGGCACATCATAGCCTTTTTGTGCTAAGGACCACAAGACAGAACTTCAGCACTATGCTTGGGGGCCATTTTAAACAGCTCAATCACCCACAAAAAGCATGAAAATGAGAAAAACATGGCAATAAGTAGACCACGAAAAGAACACTGGCTTACAGGGTGAGAGCTGAAACAAGAAGGCGGAGCATTGCCTTGTTAGGTCTCAGTTGAAAAGGTCAGTGACTCAAAAATATTGCGACTCTGCACATGTCCACAAATGACTGTGAAAACACCATTGTGTATGGGGGTTACAAATAAATTTTAACGAGTAGGTGATTCACAGTTAATTGAGTCCCAAAATAATGAGGATTGACTGTTCTTATATTTGCTTCTCAGGAAATCTCTCCCTGTTGACAAATTTATATTAGAAAATAATTTAAAATCCAAATTGGTGAGGAAAAACAAAGTAAATGATTTAGATGAATTCATGGTTAGTGTAGAGCTAGTGGGTTCTGGGACATTCTTTATAATCATGGAGTTTGAAATAAAAGATGGAGAGTAATAATCACTAATTCTTATTGAGTATATTTGTGAAACACTATTTTAAGTGCTTGACCTTTAATTGTCCAGGAGCTCCAGAAGGTAGGTACTAGCATTGCACTTATTTTACAGACCAGAAAACTGAAGGACAGGAAGTTTTAGTAATGGTATATTTTTAAAAAATTGTGTCAGGCTATTATTTCCCTACTCAAGGTAGAGATAGTTCCTAATATGTGTTGTTCCACTTCATTTTAAAATTAAAGGTAACTATCACCTTGTGAATATATTGTTATAATCCCAAAATAAGAAAAAAGGAAAAAAAAGTATATTTTATGCACACATACATATATAGTATTCACCCATGCATAGAAACAGGTCTTTTAAAATTCATGTTTGTTTATTTTGTGGTGCAGTATTGTAATGCCCTCTCTTTTCCAGAAATTTTAACTAAATCTGCTTATGTAAAGACTGTTTGGAAGCAATCAAGGAAGCAAGGATGTGCTGAAGTTCTGATTCAGTGTGGAGAGGGATGGTGCCTGAGTAGACTTCAGTATTCAGTAGGAATGGGATCTTAGAGTAACAGAAAAGCCTGACAAGTAGAGCCCTTGAAATCTTGTGATGAAATGGGTCTCTGGTCAAAGAATGGACTAGCTTTCATTAATAAATATCATTCCATACTAGGCATACCCTTTTTTCACAAGTGCATTTTTAACTTAGTGATACTTTCCTGAACCTTGAAACACACTAAACATAATCATTTCTTTCATATTTTCTAAGTGGAAAAAAATGACTTGTTTCTATTCACAATTAATAGGTTACTTGTAAGGTGGAGTTATTATTATTTTTTTTTAATTTAAACATGTTTATCAGCTATTAATGGAAGAAATCCTAAACAAGTCAGGTCTACACACAAATATAACTAAAACTTTAAGATTGGAAGAACTATTAGATATTTGTCAAATATAAGACTTATCATATAAATGGCAGTTTTTACACTTTTGATTAGGTTAAGAACAAAAAAATACATATCTAGCATTAAGTAGAATAAGGATTCTCAGTATAGACCGATTGCTCTCAAAGCAGAATGCGTATCACAACCACCTGGAGGACTTTTAATAAATGTAGCCTCCAGGTTCCCATATTTAGAAAATCTCGTATGTGACCTAGTATTTGTATTAAAAATCTTCTCAGGTACTTTTAATGTTCCACGAAAATTGAAAACTTCTATTCCAAACTATATCCATAGCCAACATACAAAAATTTTGTTTATCGAAATCATCTAGAACAATCTTCTTAGTCTTTATTCTACAATCTTCTTTAGTTTGGTGGCAAGTCTATCACTATTACTGCAATTATCACCACATCAAATTACATCTTTGGCTGACATTTTAGACAAATTATTTCTACTTTTTAAGAAGAAGAAGCATCCTTAGAAGCACAACATTTGACTGAATCTCATAGTTGGGCTCTTTAAGAGAGTGGAGGCCTTCTTCAACCATCAAGGAGTAAAAGGGTAGTAAAACTCAGCTGACCATTTTCCAGTAGTGCTCAATATCAAGGGCTCAGGAAAAGGAGGTAGTGTAGACTTCTAAGCTCCCTCTGAATCATTGCTTAATGTTTGTCTTCTTTTTATATGTAGTGAGCACCTAGAAAGTAATTTTTATCTCTTTAAGTGTATTAACTCATTCTTAGCCAAGTACAATGATATTTTTAAAAAATTTCAGGACTTTTGATTACACTTCTGTTTTCAGTGGCATTAATAATTGTCAAGTGGCTGCCTCGACTAACTTCCTAACTTTAAGACCAGTCTCTTAGACTATATGAAAAGTGGAGCACCATTCTCTTCAATCCATTGGTGTAACTTCTCAAGGGAAAATAAAATACTGCAGCAAAAATGGCCGTTATATTTCTGTTTCTTAATCTGTTACTTGCCTTCAGTGCTGTCACCTAGGTTCTAACTAGGTCTTTGTGAAGGTTTCTGAGCACTGGAGACAGATTGTTCTATTTTTCTTTGGCCTGCTAAGTACCGCCAAGCAGGCATGAAAGATGATTCTGCCCTCCTTCTCTCAGACCTACTTTCCTTTTACATCTTTAGAAAATAATATTTTTGCTTTTGTCATTTGTAATATCCTGGGTGTGCTGGTAGTTATGCACCTTGGGATGTTTGTATTATTAATGGGTGGGGTTCACTCTGGCTTCCCAGTGAACCCTGTTAATGTTCTAAGTTATTCTTTAAAAAGGGGAAAACAATTTTTTCTGTTATGTTGTTTTTAAGTGTGTCTGATATGAGTTTACAATACCAAAAATGAAAAATAAATATACATCAACAGAATAGTTTGTGGGTCTGTTTGACAAAATGAAATTGTACATTGAGGTAGTCTCATATAAGCATAAATTGTATTCTCAGAGACTACAATATGTGAGTATAACAGTGTTGACATTTTTTTCTAGTTCAAACTTTTCTTGGCTTTCAAGAATAACTAAAGAGCTATTTATACAGCTTTATGCAACTATATTAAATATAATAATATCTAAATTGGAGAGTAATCCTAAGATAGCTCAATTTTTCATACTCAAAGTATTCTAAGTCACCAAGAAGAAAAAGTAAAAAATTGTGATACAAATAAAAAAAAATCACTTGGTGAATTTTATCTGGATGAATAAACAATACTGTTTAGTATGAAAAAGTTAGGTTTATATCACCTATCTACCTTCCCTTTCCACCCCCAGTACCGCCATTATGAAACTGGAAAACAAGGAATTGATATTACACTCCAAATTTTTATGACATTTTTTATATCATAAAAGGTAAGGCATATGTTCAATTTGGGAAATTGCAATGAGAAGCTTATAGTCTTTTTTAAATATTAATATTTATCAAACTTATTTTTAGGAATTATATATGTTCCTTAAAAAATAATCATCTCAGTGGTTTTCTGAGGTTTTCACTTGCTTTGTTTGACTTAGACCACATTTCCCTGTCTAGACTCCCTTTACATTAAGCAACATGGAATTGGTAGCCATAATTAAAATTATGCTGTTTGCAAACTCATGTAGAGGGCCAGAGGAGTGAGTACTATAGTCAGCTGCTGCTATTCCTTCTGCCTGTAGAACTTCTAGTTCCCAGTGTTTTATCATGTCAATGCAGAATGTTGTTTTTCAAAGACAAGGCCAAGGAAAAGCATTTTTGTTTACATTTTATTTTATTTTTTTCCAGTTTACCATTCTGCACTGAAAGCCCCTTTGCAAACTGTTTTTATAACCTTCCATCTTTCAAACCTGTGCTGTCAAAATTTTGGAAACCTGGTGTGATAATTTCTACAATCTTCAGAAATAGCTGGAAAATTCCCTGGAAAATATGTCATTTGCCCAATTCTAAAACAAAACTCATCTTAGAACAAACACCTTGTTACAGGATTTTGAAAATAAAAAGGATTCACTCCCTTCAAAATACTTGTGTCTTTTCCATCCCACCAAAATGCCTCAAAAATTTTAAAATCCTAAAAATATATAAAAAGTGGAGCTTCTATAAATATGACTCAATAAACTGAATGGAACTTATGTATCAGTCATATTATAATGTATGTCCTTAGTAGGAATCTGAATAATTTTTAAAACATTAACTGGTTTACATCTTTTTTTTTACTAAACACACACACACATACACACACAAGCACACATTCAAATCAATTTGTTGAGCGCTGTTTCACCGTAATGAGCCAGAATCCTATGACTCACAGGTATTTCATTCTCTCCATCCAAAATGTTAAATATATCATTATTCTATATTGGAATGAAATGCTTCCAGTTTAGTCATTTCTATGATTTGAGTGAAAGCAGGCAACATTTCTAAGATGACGGCCAGTTTGCTCCCACATACTTCAAAAACTCCGCAACTAGCATTCAATTACAGAAAAGTTCCAGTGAAAAGCAAAGTGCATACACTATATCTTCTGGGGTAAAAAATATTTTTGGTCCCTCATGCTTTCTTTAAAATTAAACTGAAAGCTAAAGTAACAGACTTGCCCAGAAAAGTTTAACAATTATAAAATTCATTAAGAGGCAAAAAAAATAAGGAACAAGCATTCAATTTCATACAAAACAACAATCATATCTTGCCGAGTCATCTTCAGATAGCACTTAACTCAACAAAACATGTAAGCTGCTGGCTATGAATATTGGCAGTGGTATTCTAACAACCTTTTTCATTAGCTCAAAATGTTTGCATTATGTTCTTTTCTTTTCTTAAGAAAATGCGATTGCATCATGGCAATAATAAAAATAGTGGAACATTGGTTATTATTAGAAATAGCTATGTTACCATTTAGCTATAAAATTGTATTTCAAGTACCTAAGAAATAAAAGAATGATCCCTGACAAACCAATAAACATGCGTAGCCAGAACATAGGCAATGTCTGAGATTCTACCCCTTTAGAAAGACATTTCCCAAGAATGGGATGTTTTAATGGCACCATAAAGCTGAGTAATCTCTAACATGAACCAGGAAATCACTAATATTGAAACACAAATATTGTAATATTCCAAATCCAATATTACCCCTAGGAATTTGGACAGGAACAAACCACAATGTCCACGTCTATATCCATCTCCCCCCATTTTTCTTTTTTCTTTTTTTCAAGATTTTATTTATTTATTTAGAGAGTGTGAGTGGGGGGAAGGGCAGAGGAGAAGGACAGAGAGAATCTCAACCGGACTCCACGCTCAGTGCAGAGCCTGACACAGGGCTTGATCTCACAGCCCGGAGATCATGACCTGAGCCGAAATTAAGAGTTGGAAGCTGAACAGACTGAGCCACCCAGGCACCCTACTCCCCATTTTTCTTAAAGAATAAATGAATTGTGATCCTGGAGTGCTGAGATTTTTTTCAATGACTCTACCATTGGATGATAAAAATAACTGATCATAGTAATTACTATCTATAAGGTTTCAGCCACTGTGCTAAGTTTTTTACATACTGTCACACTTAATGCTAAAATAATCCTGATGTAGTCCCACTGCCTAGGCCAGTGCCTGCTAAGCAGGCACTCAATAAACATTCAGTAACAAATGTGAAAGCCTGTGATGGAGGTATTATAACCCTTACATTACAGATGAGAACACTGAGGCTAAGAAAATGGAGTACTTATTCCATTTTATACTACCAGCAAGAAGCAGAGGAAGGATTTGAAGACAGATCCATCTAATGGACTCCAACATTTATGCTTTGATTCACCATGCACAAAGTTTCATGAGAATTCTCTGAGCCAAGTTTATTATTAAGAAAATAAAAGGGTATATCATGTGATTTCTAAGGTCCTTTCCAAATTAAATAAAAGTATATTTAAGAAATCCATGACCAATCTTGACATTAACAACAAATTAACATCAAACACAGACTTGAGAAGCAGTTATGGAAACTGAGAGTTGATCTGTTTTTTCCACCTTGGAAAAGTTGGCAATTTTTCTGGATTTAAGGCTGAGTGTAAAAAGGGAGCCTCGGGTCTTTCCTTCTACAGATCTATATATTCTCTTATCTGTAGTTCTAAAAGCCAAACAACCCTGAAAACCAAAGCTTCTCAAACGTAGTTGGCTGCAACATCTGGCCCGACTTGAACTTGGCTGCAAATACTAACCTGAACTGATGTGAGACCTTTTCCAGTCTTTATTTATCGTACTTGTGAATACTCATTTGCTTTACTGCCAAAATACTAGTGTACTTGGCTGAGAGGTGCTGCATTGACTTCTTGAGGTGAAGGGGGTAGAATGTTACAACATTACACAATTTATGCAGTATTACCTGCCTATAAATCTAAAATAAACTGAATTATAAAGCATGTCTGGTCAAGAGGTTTTGGGATAAGGGATAGTGGATTTGCTCATGCTCTAACGATTAAAGCTGCAGCCACTGGAGGAAGAGAGAGCTAGGGACAAAACAAACTTTAAGTTTTAAGCATGCTAATTTCAAGATATCTAAGGCATCCACTCTAGAATTGGGTTTTCTTATTTGTGAAAAGAGGCCCACTGGAGATTGCAAAATAGTTCAGACAGAAATATTACTAACCAGGATGGAGTGCCCTTCATGAAATAGTCTGGCATTTTAGAGGGCAGAGATACAAGATAGAGTCTCTAGGAGTTACACATTCATTCTAGCAAATCTTAAAACAGTAAAACTACAGTACCTCAAACCATTTAATACATACGCAGCTAGGCTTTCACATATCCACATTCTTTTTCTAACTTTTATTTGTATTTTACTCATCCTTGTCCTAGTTTGAGAGCAATCAGAGCATTTCAAGGTGGCATAATAAGAAGAGAAGGAGAGAGAGAAAAAAATAAAAGAAAACAAGATGCTTTGCACCTATATACTATCTCCTGGCTTTAAAGTTGTTGTTGTTGCTGTTGTTGTTGTTGTTGTTGTTGTTGTTGTTGT
The DNA here is from genome assembly GCF_023065955.2 of Ursus arctos. Taxonomy (NCBI): domain Eukaryota; kingdom Metazoa; phylum Chordata; class Mammalia; order Carnivora; family Ursidae; genus Ursus; species Ursus arctos. Next base: position 45,466,639 of record NW_026622775.1, on the reverse strand, counting down.
TGTTTTGCCTGACATTATCTTATTGAGTATTTACATAAGACAAGTAGAGAAGAAAGTAAAGGGGTTACTATGGCCTCCATTTAACAGGTGGCAAAACTAGAGATTAAGTGACTGATCATTGTCACACAGGTATTTAGTGACAGCTGAGGGATTAGACTCTAGAATACAGATTCTTAGCTGAGTGATTTTTCCACTATATGACAGTGACTCTGCAAAGTAACTGTCATCATTTGACTAGGCTACCCCTAGGATAATTTCTTTTTAAATAGATGTTATATAAAAACCATGCCTGGTATTCCACAAATATCATGTCAACAAGTAAGAAAAAAATTATATAAAATGATAGTGCAGTATGACTCACAGGAGTTCTTGATTGCTTTCCAACGTGTTTTTCCTTGTCTATTCAAGACACAGGACAAAGTTCCTAAAATGGCACTGTTAAAACTCCTCTATATCTTCTTTGAGAATCTGGAGACTGGCCAAGCATCATTTTGATACTGCTGGAACTAATGCTGTACTTTATAAATTGGGTCACAGCATGCTCCTGAGATGGCTTAAAGAGGCTGTGGGCTTTAACTTGGGTGAGCAGAACTGGTTCTTGTACACTGGCTGACTTCAGCGGTCCCTTGTCAAACTTCACATGGGGATTCACATAGCAGACAGACTGAAGTAATTGTGTGTCTATACTTCAGGATAATCTAATACGTAGCTGCTTTTAATCTTCCTTTGTAAATGATTAGTCTCCTTCCTTCCTTATTTTTACTGACAATACAGAAATGCAGCAATTTTGGTATCTTTTTGGTTAGGCTATGCTTTGACTGAATTATGTCCTCTCCAAATTTATATGTTGAGGACCGAATCCCTGATGTGATGATTTTTGAAGATAGGACCTTTGGGGGATAATTAGGTTTAGATGGGGCTGTGAGGGTGGGGCCTTTATGATGGGATTAGTGCCCTTGTAAAAAGATGCACCAAGGAACTTGCTGTCTCTCTTTCTCTGCATCTTGTAAGGACTTAGCAAGAAAGTGGCTATCTACAGGCCAGGAAGAGGGTCGTTACCAGAGATAGATTACACTGGAACCCTGAATCTGGACTTCCCAGCCTCCTCAACTGTGAGAAAATAAATTTCTGTTGTTTAAGCCATATAGTCTATGGTATTTTATATGTCAGCTCGAGCTGACTAAGACAAGATAGTATGACACTGTAACTATCGTCTCACTGGACTCATTGACAATAATGCCTTTATACTCCTTGAAATTGGAATAGTACTTCTCTCTAGTTTAATAATAAGTATATACTGGATATAATTTAAAAAATAACTTGTGGCAGGTTGAAAATGAACATGTTGCTAAAGTTTTCTACAGAAAAATGTTTTGGATTCTTCCAAATTATATGGTCTCTTTTTGGATAAATATTTAGTCAATTAAAAATCAAGCTCCCTCTCCAATTGTTTTCCTCCTCCTCTACTTTCTAAGATGATATCTGGATTTGGGTAACTCCTGCATCCTCATTGGTGTTGAGGAGGGATCCTTCAATCTACGTTTAAGCAGGTGGATGCCTGTCATTGTATCTTATCACTGGGCATCTCCTATACATTTGCTGCTAATGCCCTGGCAGGTGGACTTGTGCATCTACTCTGTAGACGGTCAGGGTTAGTTGGCAACTCCTTGTTGACTTGGTCTCCATTCATTTTTCCTGAGTCTGCCACATCCATCAATGGCCAAGCACAACAATCCCATTGCAGGCATCTGGCTTTCAATCCCACAAGAGGTCTCCTGGAAGAAACAAGCCAAACCTGCCTTCATTCTGTTCAATGTGACAGGGTACTGATTAAACCATTGAAAGGAGGTAATGAGAAAGAGGAGATGATTTGAAATGTTCTGGCTAAAGAATATTTAAAAAATAGTTAGATGATGGAGCGCCTGGGTGGCTCAGTTGCGTGAGCATCTAACTCTTGATTTCAGCTCAGGTCAGGATCTCAGCGTCCTGGGACTGAACACCGTCTCAGGCTCTGTGCTCATGGGGGTGGTCTGCTTGAGGATTATCTCTCTCTCTGCCTTTGCCCCTCCCTCTGCTCATGCTCGCTCTCTCTGTCTCTAAAATAAATAAATAAATCTTTAAAAAATAGTTTGATGATAACCTCAAATCGTTTTCATTAGGCTAAAACACATGATGGGAATGCTAATGCAATGAAGTACTCGGTGAATATGTAAAATTTAGGATCTTCTATATGGATGTATGTTTTGTTAGATATCAATGAATATTTTCCTTCTGCAAATGACTGTTACAACAAGCCCCAAAAATATAATATCATCAGAAACATGTTTTTTTTTTTTAAGATTTTATTTATTTATTTGACAGAGATAGAGACAGCCAGTGAGAGAGGGAACACAAGCAGGGGGAGTGGGAGAGGTAGAAGCAGGCTCATAGCGGAGGAGCCTGACGTGGGGCTCGATCCCATAACGCCGGGATCACGCCCTGAGCCGAAGGCAGACGCTTAACCGCTGTGCCACCCAGGTGCCCCTAGAAACATGTTTTGGTACCCTCTTGTCAACTGTATTTAAGAAGCCCCAAGCAGTTCTGAAGAAGCTAAATAATCCTTGCCTTCCTAACATCATAAGCTAAGTCTTTCATATTTGAGTCACATCGTTGTACTGGATCTACTTTGCTCTGACAGTTAGTCATGAATAAAACTTGTGTAGAGTCTTATAATAATCCTAGACGAGCTTGCTCTAAATAGGAAAATAACAATACCAGCTGAAATGATGGATAAGTTTGTCATAAGTGAGGCCAGTGTCTCCAGTTGGGCTTGTGCTATAATTTTCTTCGTTTCCTTCCCTTGGTTTCCAGCAGGTTGCTGCTTGTGTGAACACTGAACTTCAAGTTCCCTATCTCAATAATATGTTGAGAGTGAGCTTCATTTTCTTTCTTTTAGCTTGATTTTAATCAATATTATCCCTGTTAAACTATCTCCAACAACAGCAACAAAAAAAGCTTTGTCTGAACAAGATAATTCTAGAGCTGGAACAAATCCTGAGATTGTGCAGTTGATATTTGGGGATGAGAAAACTAAAACTCTGAGATATTAAACAAATGATTCATTGTCAATCAGATGCTAGAAGCAACAGGAAAAGAACTAGGTTTTTTACCTCATGGTCCAATACTTTTGCTTTATAATCCTTAAAGATCACTTTTGAATGTAGTCTTACAAATACTGATAAATCCTTTTTATAATGATATTCCCATGTTTTTGGATTTGAAAATTATTTTTTGTTGTAATTCATCCCATTCATTATGTATTGAGTAAGTGTTATAGGTCAGTCACTGTGGAAAGCACTTGTTGTAGATTAACTCATTTCCTTCTCAGAGCAACTCACTAATAGTTTCATTGCTATTATTTCTACTCGATAGATGAAGAATCAGAGGCACAGGTAGGTAAACTGACATGTCCAAAGTTACCTCACTGGTGAATGACAAAGCAGAATTTGAACCCAGATTGCTGCCTCCGAAGCACGTTGCCTTTATAGTAGATGTTCAAATTAGCCACAGCTGTCCCATTTGTTTGTTTTGCTCCTGGAAATTCTGTAATTTACCCTCTTCCTTTCCTAAACTGCTTATTAAATAAACCTAGAACCATAATTGTGACTCACCTGTACTAAATTAAACTATTTTCTGGATTTATTTTTCCATACTATACTCCTGGCTCCAAACTGTTTTCCTGTTTTTGCCTCCACCTGTCCCCTTTTGTCACCATTCTCCTTTTTAATATATTTTATCTTGTATGCATCTTTACACACATCTTTATGTATGTGTATTGTATGCATCTTTACAAGTCACCTTACAACCTTTTTATGTAAGAAAGCAGGGTACAAATAAATAAAAAACAAATTATTAAATAAACAAACTAGTCAACCTCAAGTCACTCTACTAGAAAGCTAGAATAACATTGGCTAATTATTCATGAATGTGGGGCTAGCTGTGCACAGTCTAATCGCAAATGTTGAAAAAGCCCAAGTACATCCAATCATGAAGTTCTACAAGATGGAAAGTATAAATAGAGTTTATTGCAAAGAGGAACAGAACAGTCCAGGGTCAGTCCATTAAGTGTCTGGTGGCTCAAGCAGTTAAGTGTCTCCACCTGAGTAGCTCAGTCGGTTATATGTTTGCCTTCTGCTCTGGTCATGATCCTGGAGTCCTGGGATCGAGTCCCACATCAGGCTCCTTGCTCAGCAGGGAGCCTGCTTCTCCCTCTGCCCACCACTCCCCCTGCTTTTGTTCTCTCTCTCTCTCTCTCTCAAATAAATAAATAAAACTTAAAAAAAGAAAAAAAAAAGAACAGTCCAGGGTCATTCATAGAGGCTCACTCTAGCAGGCATGAGCTCTCTCACAACAGCATGAATTAGACATTGATTTTTGAAGGCTTTTCTGGTCTGCTGTTTAGTTTTGCTTAATACAAGAACTCATATCAGAAACCCAAATGAAAAACATTGGTTAACTCAGGTAAAAAAATAATTGTAATTTCTCATCTTGTACAGAGAGAACTCTGTCAAATGAAAATTATATTTTTCTTTTGGTTGGGATCCCTTGTGGGTTCTGTCTGAATTTTTCTTCTTCATAATTTGGAATCACTGGCAAATATCCTTAGAAATATAGAAAAGCAGACTAAATTATTACATGGGTATCACTATACCAGTACAAAAAAAAGAGATCCCATGTTTCATTATAAATAGCTTATATTTAATGCCACCTGTAGATATTTAAGAAGGAGATAACTTTCCAAAATTTTATTTACCAAAACAGTATTAAAAATGAATTTTTGTAAACTGCATTCTGTTGCATTTTTTTCTTGCTAAGAATCTGTCTAAAATTGATGAATAAGAAACTCCTCATAATGAAATTAGCCTCTCTAGATTCCCATTTTGAGATTTCCCCAGGTAATTTTATTCTTCATTTGAGCAATTGATACATTTTTAGAACTTTACTTTTAGAACTTCTGGGTAAATTTGGAAATTCAGCAGAATTTATGACACCAAAATATTTTGTCAATGTTTGTTTTAAAAATTGTCTAAAACAAATAGCAAATGTAACCCTTACAATTCCAGGTTTTTGTGTAGAAATAGAAATTGTTTTAGCCTAAATTTGATTAAAAATTATTTGTTAGGGAAGATTTAACTCTATCTTTGAAAACAAGTACTTCCCATTTTGAATAATGATATGTTAATTAAATTAAAATTGATTGAATCTGACAACATTATATATTTGCTAGTACTTCACTTTTAGCCAGGAGAAGAATGTATATGCCTTAGTATTCAAATGCCACCTTCATGTTTAAATTCATTGCTGTGCTGTGGAAAGAGAAACAACAGAAGCAGCTGTCTGCTTCCTCCACAGTTAGCCAGGAGTTCAGTAACTCCCAGAACAGGCAGGATTAGATACTGTCAAACACAGTTGCCCAATTCTGTGCTGCAGATTCTTTTTTAATATTCCACTTTAGAATTGTAAAATGTCGAAATATGTAAAATATGCAAACATTTCCATTTGCAAGTTGCAAAAAAATATAGAAGATAAACAGGGTCTATTTAGCTTTGTAGATTTCCTAGTTGAACTCAACTCATTTACTACAGATATGATCTTTATTAATAATGGAATCAGAATTTATTAACCAAAACAAGTTTTCAAACATAGTACTTACAGTACTCACTTTTAATCAGTGAAGAAATTTTGCTAACATTTTCACCACTAATTGGACATTGTGTCTTCTTTTTTAGATTATGCCAACAGACCACAGTTGTCTTTTAGACGTTGAGTCCAAACGGATTATGCAGTTAAACCTTTAGTTAGCATTGCTAGACCAGAAGCATGCTTACAAATATTACATTAGAAATATCCTGACAGTCATAATTTCAGGGCAATTTGGAAACTATTTTTAGCTCAGATCCAAAACTGAAAATTAGCCTTCTTAACAAAAAGTTAAATTTTAGAACACTCTTCTGATCAGCAGAGCATGGGTCAAAAAACAGACAATGGAAAGAGGATATAGGACAGAGAGAAAGGAGCCAGATAAATGAAAAAGAGAGGTTGTATTGGGCTATTATCAATATTATCAATAGCCCAATACAAATACTATTTCCCAAAACAAATATTATTTACAAATATTATGACACATAGAGTATCTTCTTTCTTTTTTTTTTTTTAAAGATTTTATTTATTTATTCGACAGAGATAGAGACAGCCAGCGAGAGAGGGAACACAAGCAAGGGGAGTGGGAGAGGAAGAAGCAGACTCATAGCAGAGGAGCCTGATGTGGGGCTCAATCCCATAACGCCGGGACCACGCCCTGAGCCGAAGGCAGATGCTTAACCGCTGTGCCACCCAGGCACCCCAAAATATCTTCTTTCTTAACACTCATCTTTTTTACTCACTTTTTAAAGGGACACAAAACAATGTTAAAAAGTCCTGTAAACTGTCTAATATGCAATCTTAACATTAGAAATATGTGAACTATATCTTAAGAAGTCTTATTGAATGCAGCTTGGTGGTTCTGAATAACCTCTGTACTTTTTAGAACTTTTGTGCAGGCTTAGCCTGAATTATAGTAAGGGGAAGAAGGGGTGGATATGAAATTTTATTTTTCTATCAGTTTTTGAGTAACTGTTCCTCCCGCTGCACACACAATCAGGCTGAATTTGTGTACACATCAAACCTGTACCTAGAAGAAACATTGTCTCTGTGCAATGAGCAGTGTAGAAATTAGAGTAACTAGATAACCCTTTGCAATGGTTGCTCATTCCCAGGAACAGCCTCAGGAGGGAGCTAGGGGGAAAGAGGGCTATAAATGTTCTCCTAGACACAAAGGCAAGGAACAAATAAATGCAAAGGAAATTTTGCTCTTTTGTTAATTAGTTTCAAATCTAGGGCATTATAGGTAGCCATGTGATAAACGAATGACAGTAAAAGGAAAATGCTGGGGAGTTTAACAGAGTACAGCATCAGCTATTATTAATCTGATGAACTTTTCACTTGTAACCTTTGAAAATATATTACCATAAAGTGAAGCATGGGGAAAAAATTCCTGTAGAAGACATTTTTAGGATTTAAAATGTACAAACATGGGCAACATTAACAATTTGAAGCCCTATTAAATATTTCATGGGTAAGTATTTTTAATGAATTATATTATGGTTAAATTGACATTCATAGTTACTTTTAAAAATAGATAAAATGTACTCCTGAAAGGTTTTATAAATTGTATTTAAAAAATATTGTTGTATTAAGGAACTTTATAGAAATCACTTTGGTAGGGTACTTGTAACTCCTGTTAATTTAGTTTCTTTTCTACTTCCAAGCCTTATTTTAGTATTTGCTTATGCAAGGCTAACATTTGTATAGGAACAGATATTTTAACAATACTATACACAACATCTGAGGAAGAATAAAGCTGATACAAAGATTCTTGGAAGATTTCTGCCTCTGAACATGATGGAGTAATTGGGACCAGGCTTGCCATTCTCCGATGAATTTCTACACAATTAAGCATAGTAGATGACACATCTATGCCCAAATATGAAACAACAGGTAGCATGAACTATGGTTCCTAAGATAAAGGAAACAAACATGATGAGTCCTATAATTGCCCCAACTTTCTGCCTAGAGGCATGGTCCAGACCACAGTGCAGAAAGGAAAAACAAAACAAAGCATAACAGTAATACTGAGTAAAAGACACAGAGGGCGGAGCTTGGGGAGGCTGAGGTGGCTGTAATTTAGAGAGCATAGTATCGGAGAAAAGGGAGCTATGCAGAGATAGAGCTCCCAAAATCCATAAAAGTGTCCCCTTGAGCCTGTTGTTAAATACTAAACAAAACTTATGTAAGGATGAACTCCATGAGTTCAGGCAGTGTTCAAGAACCTGTAAACTAAACAATTCCCAGAGCTCATTCAGGTCTGGGAGGTGGTGAAGTCGACCACTCAGACTTCAGAGTCTTCATTGAACACTGGGGACATTCTGGATATATGTAACAAGTTATGCCTTAACAGCAGGGATGTGCTAATATTCTAAGATACTCCCCATGATCCACTCTTCCAGGGATTCATGATCTTCTTTTCTTAAGTGTGAGCAGGACATAGTGAGTTGCCTATAATTAATAGAATAGAGCAAAAACTGGTGAGATGTTACTTCTTAGATTAAATTAGAAAAAAAAAATACTGGCTTAAATCTTACTTGCCTTCTCTCTTGCTTTCTTTCTGGCTTACTCGAATGGAAGCCAGTTGCCATTGTGAGCTGTGTTATGGATAAGACCATGTGGCAAGGAAATAAGAGAGAGCTCCAGCCAATACCTCATGAGCAACTAAATCTTGTGAACAACCACTTGAGAGAGCTGAGAAGAGGGTTTTCCCACAGACAAGTTTTGAGATGACTGCACCCCTGGCTGAAACTTGAATTATAGCCTTATGAGAGGCAGTAAGCCAGGAACTTGTGCTGGGATGCCCATCCAGTGGACACTGCAGGGTAATGAATGTGTATTCTTTAAAGCTGTAGTGCTTTGAGACAATTCTTTATAGAGAATAGATAACTACCTGGTAGTGGGAAGCTACCATAATAAATACCGAAGCACAGATAATTAATACAAGGGGTAAGCTAGCCTTAGAGTAAAAGCTACTATAGACTGTTAGCAGAGCTTAAAACAAGCCTTGAAAGGATCAAACTGATTAGCAATAACTTACACATCAGCAGATTAAAGTCCAATTTTCCTTAAAGGAAGTCAACAAAAGCTAGCAGTCAACCGTGTAAATTTCACAATATCCAACTTCTGATTAGGAATTTCTAACTATTTGAAAACATAGGAAAATGTGATCCATAAAAGGAAGAAATTTCAGTGAACAGAAACAGACCCAACAGTGACAGCAATCATAGAATTACTAGATAGGACTTTAAAACAATTAAAAAAAAAAAAAAAGCTCAAGTGTTTAAAGGAAAACATGAACATCATAACGACAGAATCAGAGATCTACATAAAAGGGCCAAATGGAACATCTGGAGCTTTGTATATCTTATACGCTATATGACATTAAAACTTCATTAGATAGCTTCAACAGCAGACATGGCACTGCAGTGAGAAGATCTGTGAACTTGAACTTGAAGACATGGAAGTAAAATTTCTCTGACATCACCCCCCGCCATGCAGGGAAAAATGTAAAAAGACTAAAAAATATATAAACAGTGCCCTTGGGACCTGTTATACTGCCTCAGTGTCTCAGGTATCAGTGATACCAAACTGTCTAACAAATGTGTAATTGGAGTTCCAGGAAGAGTATTGGGAAGCAGATAAAAATTAAGGGAACAATGGCCAAAATTTTACCAAATTTGGTAAATAACGGATATATATCACATCCTGGAAGTTCGGGAATGAGTCCTGATTGGGCTAAACACCAAGGAAAAAAATGCTGCCTAGCCACATCATATTCAAATTGTTAAATACCAGCAATAAATGAAAATCCCTTACACAAGTCAGAGCAAAAGTCAAATTATTTAGAGGGACAAAGATCACAGAGGCCAGAAAAAATGGACTAACATCTTCAAAGTGCTAAGAAAAATTTGTCAATGCAGAATTCTATACCCAGCAAAAATGTACCTCAAAAAGAAAGGTAAAATGAAGATTTTTTAAACAAACAAAAACAGACTTTATCACTACCTGACTTGCACTACAGGAAGTGTTTAAGGGAGTTCTTCAGGTGAAAGAACAACGATGACAGAGGGAAACTTGGTTTTACTCAAAGTAATGATGTTGGGAATAGTAAATATATGAGTAAATACAATGCTGAGTCAATATGCTCTTTTTATTTTAAATATCTATAAACATATATGACTTTTAAAACAAAAATAATGAAAATATGTTGTGGAGTTTGTCATATATATGCAGCATATCTTATAAATCACATGTATAAAAACTAAAGTAGAAAGAATGAGAGGGTGTAATTATATTATTGTAATTTTTTTTTACATTTTATGTGAAGTAGTATAACATTATCTGAAGGCAGAGTGCAACCAGTTAAAGACACATACAAAAAACCCTACAATATCAGCAAAAAATAAAAGAGAAAGCCATTGCTATAAAGCAACAGAAAAAATGAAAAGAAACATGAAAAAAACAATAAGAAGTCAAGCATAGAAGAGGAAAAATAGCAGAGGTACAAATACAAAACAAACAACAAAATGATAGCTTTTAACCTAATGATATCTATAATCAGCTTAAGGAAAATGATATAAAGACTCCAAGTAAAAGGGAGAGATTATCAGACATAAAATAGCAAGACCCAATCATATCCTTCCTATAAGAAATGTATTTCAAATGTCAAGACACATTTAAATTTTATAATAAATACACAATAAATAGGGGCACCTGGGTGGCTCAGTTTAGGTTAAGTGTCTGATTCTTGATTTCAGCCCACGTTATGATCTCAGGGTCCTGACATGCAGCTCCATGCTCAGCAGGGAGTCTGCTTATCTCCTTCTCTCTCTCTCCCTTTCCTTCTGTCCCTCCCCTCTTTCTACTTGCCTCCTCTCTGTCTCTCTCAAATAAATAAATAAATACGCAATATCTAAAATCTAAAAAAAAAACACAATAAATATAAATATATATCTATACATCATATATCACTAATAATAAGAAAGCAGACATACCTATACTGATACCAGAGAAAGTAAACTTTAGGACAAGGAATTATACCTGGAAAAGGATATTTCAAGGGATAAAGCAGGAAATTAATTAAAGTATTACAATCCTAAGTGTGCATATTTCGAATAAGAGAACTTCAAAATGCACAAAGCAAAAGCTCACTGAACTGAAGAGCAAAATAGAAAAACCTAGAATTATATGTGGAACCTAGAATTCTTTTTCTGTAACTGTAAAGAAGACTTAATTAATGGTACTAACCAACAGGAGTTAATTGATATTTGTGGAATTTTCTATTCAGCAATAGCAGAATAAATATTCTCAATAGCTATTGACCATTCACCAAGACATGTCTTAATAAAACTAAGAACTGAAACTATAAAGATCATATTTGCATTTAATAGAATTAAATTTTTAATTGACTGCAGAAATCTATCTACAAAATTTCCCCAAGCAAGGACATTAATCAACACACTTATAAATAACCACAAGTTAAGGGGGAGTCACAAAGATATTAAAAAATATCCCCATTTGAATAAAAATAAAAATATAACATGTCAAAATTTGTGAGATACAGCTAACAAAACACTTAGAAAAAAAAGGTCTAAAATAATCGATACTAACACCTAAAGAATTGAGGAAAAGAAATAAGAAATTCAAAGTTAATAGAAAGAAGAAAATAATCAAAATAATAATAAAAATAAGTGTGGAAATCAATGAAATAGAACACAAGTAATTTCTTTTTAATTTTACTGTTTTATTTGAGAGTGAGAGAGAGAACAACGAGTGGGGTGAGGGGCAGAGGGAGAGCAGGCTCTCCACCAAGCAGGGATCTAGACACGGGACTCGATCCTGGGATTCTGGGAGCATAACCCCAGCCGGAGGCAGACACTTAACTGACTGAGCCACCCAGGTGTCCCTAGAAGACAAGTAATTCATAGAGAAAAACCGATAAAACCAATTTTTTAAAAGGTCAAAATCAATAAACTTCTGGCTAGACTGATAAAAAACAAAAGAATAAAGACAAATTATTAATGTTAGGAATGAAAGAGGGAGCTTCAGATTTTACAGATATCAGCAAGACAGTAGGTAATGCTATGAACGACTTTGTGCCAATAAATATGACAACTATATAAAATTATTAGAAAGGCATAAATTATCCAAATGGTAAACCTCTAAATGATTTATTAGTACGATATAATTAATATATTCTGTATGATGTTGCATCATGGAAAAATAGTGAAAAGTCAAAATATTTTTTGGCATTGCTACCTATGATTAATTTCCTTGCCCTATGTTAATATTCTTAGGTTGTATTTACTAACTTTCTAGGAAGAATAATGTATATGCTATTACACACATAATTGGTGCTCAACGTCATTATATATTAAGAATATAAAGTACAACCATTATAGGATACCAATACACAGCCAGTCGAATGGTTGTAATGAGAAAGACTGGCAATACCATGTATTGGAGAAGACATGGAACAACTGCAATTCTCATGCATTGCTGGTGGAAGAGAATGCAGTAAAACCACTATGGAATCCAATTTGGCAACGTATGCTTAACATGCAATCTAACCATTCCACTCCTAGGTTTATACACAAGTGAAATGATAACATATGTTTGCACACATGTTTTATCCAGAACTGGAAAGCAACAGTTGAATGGATTAACCATTTTATTCATATTAACCCCAAAATAAAAACAAGCCAAATATCCATCAATAAGTGAATGGATAAATTATTATACAGACGATGGATAAACAAATGGTGATTATGTAGTGAAATACTACTCACAAATAAAAAGAGAATAACTATTGATAAACACAACAATATACGCAACTTAAAAATGTTATGCCAAGAAAAAAGAGGCTGACACGAGTACGCATAGTTTATAAGTTCTTTTGTATGAAATTCTATAACATGGAAAAGTAATCTATAGTGACAGAACGGTGGTGCTAACCTGGAGCCAGGGTTATAGGGTGAGGATATTTACCACCAAAGAGGATAAGAGAAGTGTTCTGCATCTTGATTGTGGTGTATTCAGTGTTAAACCCATCCATCCGTACACTTAAAATGAATGTATTTTATTTTGTATAAAGTAGGCCTCAACAGAATGAAGTTAAAAAAAAAAATCACTGGAAGATTTTTCTCAGTATTCAAATGTTTTAAAAAATCAAAAAAACGAGATACTAACTTTAAGAATAAAGAATATGAAATCTACATTCTGAAGACAAGGTTGTGGCATCTGAGTGGCTCAGTGCATTTAGCTTCTGACTCTTGATTTGGGCTGAAGTCACAATCTCAGGGTTGGGAAATCCAGCCCTGTGTCACGCTCCACACTTAGTATAAGATTCTCTATCTCTTTCCCTGTGAAGATCCTCCAATCCCCCCACAGCGCACGCTCGCACGTGCTCTCTCTCTCTCAGAAATAAATAAATAAATAAATAAATAAACAAACAAATAAATAAAATAAAGACATTGGATATCCTTAAAAAAATAAAGACAAGGTCATTAAAACCTAAATCTATTTGAGTTTACACTATAACAGATGTAAGGATCAGAATATATTTCCTTTGCTGTTGTCAAATACCATATAAAAAAAATGAAAACTCAGTAAACATGACTTTGTCTTCCACCCAAAAATGAAGCAATGGATAAAAGAAATAAAGGGAAACGAGTGAGATGAAATGAGTGAAATGAAGAAATAAGGTTGTGTTCTATGGTTATAGTGTCTACCATAGATGATACACTGCTCTGAGTTCTGTGGAAATAAGAACAGAGACCACTTCTTGGATCAGTGGCCTAAGGTAAAACACTGATTTTCAAATTGTGTTATGTTACCCAGTGCCCATACTTGAAAATGCCTGTATTTGTCTCATGTATGCCTTTGGGGTAGTCTCCAAAGACAGAATAATTTAGTCAGAAGAAGTCACATGTAGCATATCTAGCCTTATGGAGATATTTGGAACAATGTTCCCCCAAGTGGGATACAGACCTGTAGGGAGATGGAGGTGATACACTGAGGTCTGAAAAGAAATATGGAAACTTTATATCCAGTTGTTCTAAAATTTTCAAGTCAGGTTTTTAACAATATGCTGATTGAGATTTTTTTTTTTTTCCAAATATGAATGGTTTTAGGTAGGTCACTACAGTAACCACTACTTCCAGAATTATATGACACTGATGTTGCAGTTGCATTCTGAGGGAGACCATGAATTTTTCTAGCCTCACAAAGAAGGAAAGGAATTTTTTTTCCACATGCAAAGATTTCCCTCTATGGAGCACTCATTCAAAAGCCAAACATAGCTCTTTGAGCCAGGACTGGTGAGTTGAGGGAACTGGGTGAGCACACTCATGGTGATAATAGCATCTCCTATGTGATTTTTAAGGTCAATATAGGAGATTCTTCCCATGGGGCTCCAACTTTCTGAGTAGTAGCTCCTTCAGCTTCCCCAGTGGGGGAGTCTATCTTCCCACCCCAGTGACAAGGAATGCCCTAGACATGAGCTTACTGCACAAGAAAACAAGAAGAACGAAATCATTCTCTAGAATTACAAAATTTTTCAGAAAATGAAGCAAGTAAAAAAAATATATTTTAAAATGACAGTGAATTATTCAATTAAAATATGTACAAATCTGTAAAAATTCCATTTGCTACCTCAGTTTATTTTGAATTGCAGTCAATGTTCTTAAGTGTATCAGCATCCTGACTTTGGAGTTTCTCGAAAGAAATCATTTAGTAGAATCAGAAAGCACATTTCTGTGTTCAATAGCTGTTTACTTAAATGCACACTGCAGTTTTCAGAAGTGGTTTTCCCTCATTGCCTGTATTTGCATAATGTTTACTGCCAGGAAGGTTATTTAAGAGCAGTGAAATTTGAAGTTTAGAGTGTGCTCTTTAATCAAGGCAGTGGTTACTGCATCTGGAATCATTTGATTATTTAGAAAAGTCTAATTTGGTGTATGATTCTGTAACTTTTTGCCAATGTTATTTCTAAAAAATGAAGAACACAGGTTTTGGAATAATGCTACTTTTAGTTTGTAGTATAATGAATTCTTAGACCATTGCTTATCTGATTCAACGATGGTTATATAATTGGAGTATGTTTTTCTGCAGAAGGATGTTGTCATCTTGTCAAGCAGAGGAAGTAAGAGATTTGGAATCATGAATAAAAGACATTTTATTCCTGGCTCTACATTTACTCTTTGGAAAATCTTAGGCAAATATATCATTTCCTTTTCCATCTATAATCTAAAATGCAAATAGAGCAATGATATTTTTCATCAGACTTGAAAGAGGATTTATCTTGCATTAGTTTGTTTCTCTGAAAATGAAAACACCATGCAGGGTTTTAAATAGACCCTTGTGACTTCTAATCTGTCTCTTCCTACACATAGAAAGAATTCAACTATTGTCTCCTTTTTAAATATTTTCATTCATTTTTATTTGTAAAGATATAACATCTTACATCACGTTGCACTGATAATAAAATTCTAAAATTAGGATTATGTACATTTACTTAAATGTCAAATTTATTTCCTGAGTCTGGAGAACGGAGAAATCCACTCTACAATTCTCACAATTGTTCATCAAACTCCCTTCTCTCCATGACGTAATGGAGCTTCTATTTGTAATGCAGTACTCCAACTGGCACCAAGGACTGCAGAGTCTGTTAGAAAGGAAGCTGATTGACCATATTTTAAGAAGAAATTTTCCTTTTTACAAATGATGAAAAGATTAGTGATTGTAAATAACAATTTTAACCTTTATTTTTATTTCCAGAATCCTCAGGTCTATATCTGGTAAATTTCCTTAAATTTTCCTATTGAGTGGTCTTCATAAAGTGTTTCAGTAGATACCACAGTCATGCTCTATGAGGTTTTTTGTTCTGTATCTGTTTACTTTGCTCATAATAGACCCAGAAAATAAAAATTTATCATCTATATGATTTCTTACTTCCAAAGCTAAGAACTTTTTTTGAATCCCAAATCTGTAAATGCACACACACACACACACACACACACACACAATCTCTCATATGGGAATTATATTCCTGAGCTACCAAGCCGCCTCAAATTTCAACTTGCCATAAAATGTCCTTATTTTTCATCTAAATCAATCAGCAAATATTTATTGCATGCACATATATATTCAAGGTTTTAAGTTAGATTTAGGGGGTATATTACTTTGATTTTAAGTGAACAAATACAACTTTCTACCAAAAATATACTTTTCTATATAAAATATAATCTCAAAGTAATAAGTAAACAGTCTAGAGTAGAAGACTCTTCAGAGATATCTATGCAAATTATAAAAAATCTTTTTTTTAAGGGGCCACCAGAAGCTCAACTTTGTAATGAATAGATACAGTATAATTATAGTCTTTACGTAAATTTTATAAGTAGTAAGTAAATATTTTCTAACTTCTCTTTGCTTTACAAGTAAAGGATAATGGATACCTTAGTTCTTGCAGTCAATATCAACAATTTTTTTTTAACTCAGATATTACCATTAACTGTATTTAGAATTGAGGCCTATATTTTCATTTTTTAAATTAATTAATTTATTTCAGAGAGAGAAAGAAAGAGGAGAGCATGAGTTGTGAGAGGGGCAGATGGAGAGAATCTTTAAGCAGATTCCCTGCTGAGTGTGGAGCCCCAAGTAGGGCATCCCACAACCCATGAGATCATGACCTGGGCTGAAACCAAGAGTTGGGTGTTAAGCCATTGAGCTACTCAGGCCCACCGAGCTCTATATTTTCAATTAAAGTTTTAACTAAAGTTTTATTAACATATCTGAGATTTTTTTTTATTTCCACAATTGTCCTTGATGAATAGAAAGGATTTTGATAAGCAGGAACGGAGGAAAGAATCTCACTTAAACAAACAAACCATTTTAAGTTCTATTGCTTTCTCCAAAATTGGCCTCTTAATAGTATTGATTCCTACCAATTATCATGGCTATCGAGGAGTTCGATCCTTTCCAATCCCGACACTAAAATGATCCAGTAGTTCTCTGAAATAAGAAGGAAAACACCCTTGCAGTCCTGGGAATAGTGTGACTTGTAGTAGGCATGTATGCATGATATATATATATGTATATATATGTATATATATATATATATATATATATATATATACATATATATGACTTATATGAATGTGTGTGTACATATATACATATATACATGACAGTAGTTATTAACAAGTGCAGTTATTATTCAAATACCAGCTTCATACATATGCATATTCTTTCTTCCCTTCTGCCAAAGTCCTGTTGTGAAGTCCAGTTCTCTGTTTCATTCTTAAGAGTGATTTCTCTCTTACAACTCACATTATATGCTGTGAAAATTTGATTGTGTCCATAGGACTTCCTAGTCTCTCAGGCATATCTTTGGGTACATGAAACCTCAATGAAATAGAATTCACAGATTTTTGTCTTTGATTGTCTTCTGCTTGTTTTAAATATTAGTAGAGTTTAATCTTTCTATTTTTATTAGTGATAAGGTGTTTTCATCAGTCCAGTTATAATCTTCTTTGGCATATTTTAAGGTTATAAATTAGAGTCAAGATTAAGTTTGACTCTGAAATATGTTTAAACGTTGACTTATTACCATAATTAAACTAAACAAAAAATCTTTTTCAACCCATACTGTTCATTAGTATCAGTTGGGAAGCTTTTAAAGCCCAACTCCCACCTTTTGTGGAGTTGGGGCTCAACATTTTTTCAGTTTCCCAGGTGGCCTCAACATAAAACCACAATCAAGGACCAGTAAAGTAATAAGCTTTACTGGTTAATCTACTGTGGGAAAGATACCAACCATTGGAATGTGATTCATCTCCCTTAATGTGATCACTTAAGTTGGTCCATATAACACTTATTGGTCATCTCTCAAGTTGGAATTACTCTGCTCATTTCTGAAGAGGCAAAGACAAACAAGGCATGGTTTCTAGCAACAAAGAAAGAATATTCTCAATGTTTCTGCAGAAGTAATGTTTTCTGTTTCATTTCCTTCAAAATACATACTCATACCCAACTTCAAGTTTTGTATTTACTTCTACATGAATTCTAAGGGCAAGCAACATTATTTCAGATGATATGTAGCATTCTGAGATATGTTTGTCATTCACCATTGTAATAATACTATTTGCCTACTTGAACTATTTTATGGTTGACAAATACGGTTATATGGTTGACAGGAGTAAAACCCAGAAACTTTTGGACTCCGGCTTATCTGTAGTGATTAGACTGAGCAAGCAACTATAGTTGGCAGCAGTCTTTCCAAAGATAATGTCAGAAATCATCTCTCCAGCAGGTGAGTAACAATATAGAGAACTTGCGCTAGATTCTCTGTAAACTGCTTTTAACACTAAAGTTCTATGATTCGAAGAATGTAAGTTATGTGTGGTCTAGGCCTGACCATCCAATGCGGTAATCACTAGCCACAGGTAGGTGTTTAAGTCAAATAAAATTAAATATAATTTAAAAATCAGTTTCTCAGTTGCACTTGCTAGATTTCAAGTGCTCGTTAGGCACAAGGGACTAGTGGTTATATGTATATTGGATTATGCAGATTATAGAACATTTCCCCCATTACAAAAAGCTCTATTGCACAGCACTGGTCTACACAGATTTTTTATAGCTAAGTAAAATGAGTAGCAAAGCATGAGAGAAATTCACATGGAAGACTCAATAATCCAGGATACATGATACCATATACAAGAAGGAGAATATGATTACTTGACCCCTTTTTAAATTATTGCAATTTATATTCCTTTTGATGGGACTTCCTAGAACACATTTACTATTTCATTACCTTTAACCATGAGGTAATCCTTGAGAAGTGTCAAAATTTGCTAATATGAAGGAGGCACATACTTTTTAAATTTACCTATATAATCTAGACCTTAGTGTTGTTGATTTCATTTTTATTAGAAACATCCACCAAAAAATTGTTACTGGGGCCAGAAGCAATGGTTCAGGAGGTGACAAAGTGCTTTTGCTAGGTCTGACCCATAACGAAGAGGCTATAATAATCACTTAAGATCTATTTATATTGTGCCTGAAGTTTCCATTTAACCTGTTCCAAGCATTTGATAAATGGCAGCTCTAACCACAGAAGCAGCACTCTTGTCTACAGAGTTGCTCGCAGCCCGACAGTCAGGTCAGGGCCTGGGCAGTGGTAAGTAACATTGATGAAGAAGAGTCTGATGAAGAGTGAGCAATGACTGTTCAATTAGAAGATCAATAAGTCACTTCCCATATACATAAATGGTTGCAAATGAGAAATTCGTGGTTGCTTATCTTGTTTTTTTTTAACAGATTTCAACCAAAACAAAATCAATGGATACACGCTGAGCCAAAGGAGACCGAATTTAAAAGAAGGTGATAGTGACATCTATCAGGCAATTCTTCTAAATAAAGCACACACCCACCCTCAGGTCTGTAGCTAGTTGATTCTCTGTACAGAGGGTTTGGGCCTACCTATCATTTTTTATTCAATCTTATTGTTGGGAAGCTGCTGACTACGGATATAAAACTGTAAATGCAAAAGCAATTGATCATTTTCATCCCTAATTCCTGTGATTCTACCATCCTACTGAAAGGCCAAAAGATTAAACACTAGATGAATCACTCTTTAGTCTTCCTGTACAAGAAAGGCATCCAGGCGGCAGTGGGTGTAAGTACCATTTTAAAGGAAGGAGTGTGAGTGGGAGAGCAACATAATTTCACTGAAGATGAAGCAGTCTTTGGAACTGCACCTGTCAACAGAATCTGTTTTAAAATGCGCTTGCAGACCAAGTTTAAATGGTTGCGCCAGTACCAAGAGAGGTGTTATTAACCGTAGATAACGGGAAATGATCTTTGAAAAGTATTTGCTCCTCTCCTTGATATGTACTCTGTGCAGCATCCAACCAGAGTGGGCATTTTAGAATTCTCATGCCCTCATAATTTAATTATCTTGTATATTTACAGAGTTTACCAAAGGACTTTATGATGTATTCAGAATGTTTTGCAAGGGAGGAGATTTTGATTTGTTCTAGTTTATTTGCAGTAAAGAAAAAAATTACATTACGAATAAATTTCTCTACATAGAATAAACAAATAGAGGCACAGACTGAATAATGTATCAGTCAAGCTAGGCTCGTTTGTGCTATAGCAAAAAAATGGCTTGTAGGTCTCATTGACACAGAACATTGAACAATCAGTTGCATGTTTATTACTGTTCAGGGCCTTGTTCAGAGTCACCATCACCTGAGACCTAGATTGTAGGATCAGCCCCGTTGGGGACACTGTCAAGCTCAAGGGAAAGGGGAAAATAACAAGGTGGAGAACCATGTGATGGCTTGTAAATCATCTGTTTGGAAATGTCACATGTCAATTTCCATCATCCATTTACCAAAGCCTAAAGTCAATGAGGTGGAAAGGTGCAGATAGTCCTTGACTTAGAATGGGGTAATGTCCCAGTAAACCCACTGTAAGTTGGAAATATCCTTAAGTCAAAAATGCATCTAGTACATCTAACTTACCCAACATCATAGATTAGCCCACTCTTCCTGAAGTGTACTCAGAATACTTACATGAGCTTAGAGTTGGGTGAAATCATCTAACGAAGCTTATTTTATAATAAAGTGTTGACTGTCTCATGTTATTTATTGAATACTGCACTGAAAGTGATAAACAGAATGGTTATACGGATATGGAGTGGTTGTAGCTATACTGGTTGTTACCCTCCTGATCGTGTGGCTGACTGGGAGGTAGGTTCACTGCCACCACTCAGCATTGTAACAGAATATCCTACTGCTTATTCATAGCCTAGAAAAGATCAAAATTCAATGTGTGCTTTCTACTGAATGCTTTTTGTTTTGCATCATTGTAAATTTGAAAAATTGTAAGTCAAATCATCATAAGTTGGGGACCATATCTATAGCATATGGTCTTATAGGTCCATAGCAAGGGGACCTATAAGAGGAGCAGCAGATATTTTGAACAGAAAATACCATCCTCCACACTGGTCCAAAGCTTGGCTGCTGGAGTCAGACAAACTTGAATTCAAATCCCAGATCAACAGATCAACACCTATGTGACAAGTAAATGAAGCTTTCTAAGTCTCAATAATTTTTCTATCCTATGGTACTTATTTCATAGAGTTATTGTAATATTTAAACAAGCTAAGGCATGTAAAAGACTTAGCATAGTTTCTGACACTTATAAATACCCAGTGTTAGTTTTATTATAGTGAAGCTCTGTTTAAAGTTTTTTTGATGCTTTCAGTTTCTTTAACATTATAATAAAATTCTTTAATATATTTGAAAAACAAAGTAGTTCTAAGTATTTCCTGGTGGCTAATGGAAAATGATAGAAGCTATTAGTTTTAAACACTTAATAGCAATTAACATAATACCCCTCTACTTTTCATATTTTAGCTGGAACAAAGAAAGGGATTTGGAAAAAAGGTAGCATGCAGTGTCTTTTTTTTAATAGTGGAAGCAAAAGAAAAACTATAAGTCATTAATTATAATAAATTCTAATTCATGGGGTGCCTGTGTGGCTCAGGTGGTTAAGTGTCCGACTCTTTATTTCGACTCTGGTCATGATCTAGGAGTCATGAGATCCAGCTCCTGATGGGCTCCATGCTGGGCATGGAGCCTGCTTAAAATTCTCTCTCTCCCTCTGCCCCTCCCTGCCCCTTTCTCTCTTTAGGAAAAAAAAAAAAAGTTAATTGAATAGGAAGAAAGCAAGCAAGCGAGCTAGCTTGTGGCCACACACATTTACTTCACAACTTCGTAAAAATTCTGTGATTAAATTTCTTTCTTCTATTCTACACTGACTAATTTTTTTCAGATATTTGCTCCCAATCCAAATTCATTATGTATGGTACCATATTAATAAAACAATATTTAAAAATAATTCCAAAAGAAAACGTATGATAAAAGAACCTAGAGAATACACCTGGAAGTTTTGTTAAATGTCATGAAATTAGTTCTAGAAATTACTTTAGTATTGGCAAATGGTAAAATTTTAATGATCAATATTCATAAGTTCCCTCTGTCTGAATTTGACTAATTCAAACAACTGAAAAGTCTTTGTCTGAAATATTAAAGGTTATAGTAATCATAAAGGTGAAAGAGAATAGAATGTTTTTAAAAACCAAAAGACATTATCCTCACATTTAAAATTCATAAGCAAGATTTTCATAAAACCTGGCATTTCTCTCTGTTGACATTTGAGTTGGAGTTTAACCTTATTTCAAGATCACTGGCTAAATGTTTAATGTGAAAAAGTTTTATAAATCAAAATAAGGCAAATACAATACTAATGAATACAATCACCTTTCTTTAAAACAGTCTTTCGTGTCCCTTGAACCCCTTCCCCAACACAGCAGCAATCAAAGAAAAGAAAGATTTAGTTTAGGTTTTAAAGAAAGCAGACATTTAAAAGCCTAGTATTTCAAAACAAAGCTAATTAGCATGCAAAAAAGAAAGAAAAAACAGCAATGGTGACAGTTTTATTTAAACCATCATCATTCAGTTACTCAAGCTTTGAGAAACATACACCAGAATTTACACCTCTTTGCATTTAAGATGCTGTGCAACCTGTAAGGTGTGAAGTCATCTCTTCTACTCTATAGTACACTTCTTCCTTACGGCACTCTTCCCTTCCATGTTTTCCCTGGCATGTCAGTTTGAATGGTGTCACTTTCCAAAGCTTACTTCTTACAGACTCTGGCAGCCGCAAAGTTGTAGGATGCAAATGCCTATGCAAATGCCCCACAGACCTAGAATTCCCCGCTCCCTCCCCTGCCCTAAACTCCCCTCTCTTATCTCTCTTTTCTTCACCCCTGTTCAGCTTTTCCCTTTTATTCCTATCTGCATGTCTCCTTTCTATGTATCTTTGGATATAAGAATTGAAGTGAAGTCAAGAAAAGTCCACTGACATAGAAACAGTGAGATGGGGGAATTGTCACTAACAGTCATAGGGACACAAGGGAGGAAAGAACAGAAAGGATCTTTTCATCCAGTGAATTGTGTAATTATCACAGCACCATGAGCTGGACTTCATTCAGGCTTCCTATACTGCATAGTGGTGAGGAGCTTTGAAATTTTTTAATGCCTGCTTTCTCTCCCAAATGCAAAAATAAATAAGTAAATGAATGAATAAAATCACAAAAGAGTGATCAAACACCAATACATCTTGCTTATTGAATATCAAATTCTATGCTGGGATCCGGCCACAGAAATGTGAATAAAGCATGTTTTTATACTAAAAGACTTCTTAACTGTGGCAAGAAAGATAAATAAGAACAGCACTACTATAATGAATGTGCTGAACATTTTAAGAGAGGCATGAACAGGATCATAAGAACATACAAGCGGGATAACTCATTCGTTTTTATGATTTTCATGTAGCATTTGTAAATAATACATGCGAGGCTTAATGTGTTCTTTCTTGGATAGTCTGATCCTGAAATAAAGTAATTTCTGTCCTCATGGATCCTATGTTTCAGTAGGAGAACACAGACAAAAAAAAAAGGAAAATACTTAGATATATAGTGTATTGAGTAGTACTAAGACCAATGGAGAAAAATAAAAACAAGGGAGGCAGCTAAAGAATGCATATGTGGGGGCACCTGTGTGGCTCAGTTAAAGGCCTGCCTTCAGCTCAGGTCATGGTTTCAGGGCCCTGGGATCAAGCCCCACTTGGGGCTCCCTGCTGAGCGGGGACTCTGCTTCTCCCTCTGCTCCTCCCCCACTCATGCTCTCTCTCTCTCTATGTCAAATAAATAATAAAAATCTTTTAAAAAAATTAAAAAAAAGAATGTATATGCATTTACATGAAGGATTGTATTCCAGGCAGAGGAAACAGCAAGTGCAAAGGCTCTGAGGCAGGAGCAAGCAAGCCAGAGGCGGACCAGGAAAAGCGAGGACAGTATGCCTGGAGCAGAGGAAGTAAGACAGCCCTAGGAGATGAGATCAGAGAGTTAATGGGCAGCCAGATGGGAAAGTGCTTTGTAAGCCATGGTGAAGAATTTGGTTCATTCTGAACCAGTGAGAGGTAGAGATGAAGGTAATAAGAAGATGGTTCTGAAGATGGTTCTTTGAAGAGTTTGGAATACCTTGTAATCCCTAGGAGAAGGGATCAGGAGTCAGTGGTGGCGCTTCTGCAAGAGAAGGGTGGTAGTCTGAAGCTAATGAAATGCCAGAGCTTTTTAGTAAGTATGGATGCGGCTTGTGTGACTTTGTTCTAATTGCTGGAGTTTCCCAGGAGCAGGATTTTAAGACTTAAGTGATTGTTACTATTGGGCCTCTAGGAAAAGTCTTGTTTTGTTGCTGAGAAGTGTGCCTCTAGTGGCTGGAGTGTATACTACAAGCCCAGAGGTAAATGTTGGGATGGGTCCAGTGGGCAGGATGTAACTTTTACTGATGATTTTTCAGGGGAGATTTCTTACGAGGAGGTGTTACATGTTATGGAAAGATATCCTGAAAACGTTCCCGTAAAAAGTGATTCTGTGGAGTTTAACAGAAACTGAGAAAAAATAAAAAAAACAAAAAACAAAAAACCCTGAGAGAATTTTGCCTGGGGTTTAACATAAGCTGACAGCTCTCAACAGAATCACTTCAGTTGCTCTGCCTGTTTTAGACTGAAAGGTAGGCAAGAGTAGAAGCAAGTAGAGAGTGAGAGGTCATTGCAATAATTCTGATGACAGATGATGGTGGCCTGGATTGTGGCAGAAACAGTTCAAGTGGTGAGCAGATCTTGCATTCTGGATATATATTAAAGTTATTAATGTTCAATCAAAATAATATTTTGATGATATACTTCTGTGACACATAAATATAGTGATACTTGATCTAATTAAGCCAATTAAAACTGTCAATCTTAGCAGTTATATATTTAAATACTTTTAATGACCAAACTGGGCTCATAATATGTGAATCAACCCAATGTTCCATATTGGTGTGTTCTATGTATTCATAGGAAGACTCTCTGATATTTTTACTTCAGAGAGTGGGCATGGATAACCAGTAGGAAAGTGAGTGTATCTGGTGAGAATCAAAACCATCTATAACAGATTACTACCTACATTTATATGACTTTACTATTTGACTGCATCTTCATATAACATGTCTTCTCTTGCACTATTTTTATCAACATGACTGCTGTTCCAGGAAATAATTGCACAGGAAAATATATATATGCACAGACACCATCAAACAACTGTTTGTCAACACTGTCTATGAGAGTCTTGCCTCAAAATCTTCATCTTTCTGTGACTACCAATCCTACACTATTATATCATGATCTTTACCATTCTAATTAAACCCCCACATTGAAAAATCTACTTTATACCCGAAAGCTGCCCTACTAACCCAATTTTTCTCATTTTTCTGAGATGCTACTAATCCTCTCAATGCAGGGTTCTTCCTCACGGCAGGAAGGAATAATCCCAGCTTTGCCTTATCAGCCAGTTATTTTGGTGGTGCTTTCAGGAGGCCAACATTTAATAATCTTTCATCTGGTAACAGTGGTAGTGGCACAAAGAGAATCTTCTTAATTTTCTGGTTTTCCCACGGACATTTATAGTTTAAACCCATTGTATACTTATAAAATATGGGAAAGCCACTGAGAGATTTTGGCCATGGTATAATATAATTTGACAGTTTTCAACAGGATCACTTTAGCTGCTGTTTGGAGAAAGACTTAAGGGCCTAGGAAAGAAAGAGACTAAGATTTTTGTTCTGATCACATAGAAGAGTAGTTATTCAAGTGCAGAAGATTGTCAGAGCAGCAGGTTTGGGGAAATTAAGATGAGCTCAGTTTTAGATGTGGAAAGTTTAAGATACTGAGTTGACACCCAGGTAGAGAAGACAGTTGGATATTGGAGTCCAAGGAGAGATATTGGGACTAGAGACAAGCTTTGATGCTTTAAGAGTATGCTGCTGCTGCTTCTGCTTCTTCTTCTTCTTCTTCTTCTTCTTCTTCTTCTTCATCCCCCTCTTCCACCTCCTTGTCCTCCTTCTCTTCCTCCTTTTCCTTCCTTCTTCCCTCTTCCGTATTTAGATGATTTTACCTTCTGAACATTTTCTCTATTTTTATACTTATTACATTATAAATTTTATTTCTACAATAAAAACATAATACTATTTTTATTTTGAAAAAAGATTTGAAATACTGCAAAGATTATAAACAGTAATTGTTCGCAGAGTGGGATTACAAAAGTTGTTCTCTCATCTATATATATGGTCATTATATATATATATATATATTTATATATATATATATGATAAACTGAAGGGAGGGCAAGGTATATATATAAAATTATATATAATATATTAAATTATACATGTTACGCATATATAATAAATATATTTAAATACAAATATTTAATGGATGGCATCACCAAGCTACTACATATATGTAGAAAACAGAAGAGAGAATCCCAAGGGACTCCAATGTTTAACAGCCAGGTAAGTAATAACAGACAAGAAGAAGAAAACACAACTAGGATAAAGGAAGAAAACCCGACAGTATATCTTCTGGGAAGTACAAAAAGAGTTTCAGGAGGATAGAGTAATCAACTCTGACAACATTGCTTATAGATCAAGGAAAATGAGTCTGGAGAATTGAACACTGATTTGGCAATCGAATGATCATAGATGATGCTGATCAGAGTTTTGTAGTAGAAGTAGAGGTAAAAACCTGATTGGGCTTGTCAAAGGTAACGGATTCAGCAGATATAGACAAATATTTTTTATACATATAAACAAATATCGGGCTTCTTTTGAAACCTGAGGAAATAAAAGGGAGAAGTTGGAGGGAAGAGTGGATTCACCACTTAAAATGAGAAATGAAAGCATGGTTTGTATGCTAATGAAGAGAAAGCCCGAGAAGGAAATAGTGATAATGGCGGAGAAATAAGGGGTCTTTATGAGAGCTAAGTCTGAGCAGGTGAGGCAAAGTGTGATCTAGCCCAGGTAAAGCACTGACCTAGGTTACAGGAGCAAAGGAGTCATAAATGCAAGGACGTGTGCAGGTGCATTTATTAGATTTTTTTTCTTGAAGTTTTCTTCGGATTGCTTCAGTAAATAGAAGGCAAGATCACCTGCTGTAAGAATAAACAAAGAGGTTTTGGAAATCTGAAGAAAAAGAAGACACATAATAGTCACGAGGAAACATAGGAGGATGAAAAGAGCATGGAAATATACTGTAATCTATTTGAGATCAGTGACCTCGACTTTAAAGTAAGGTTGGCCAGCTGGGTGACAAGTTCATCCCAGCTTCTTTCAAGGTTAAGAGTTAGATTTAACCAGGCTCTATTTGAATCAAGTGAAAATAGGGACAGAAGAGAAGACCAAGAGGTAGATATACACAACCATGAAACACAGCGATTGCTTCCAAGGAACTAGCAAAATGCAGTTGACTCTTGAACAACATGGGTTTGAACTGTGTGGGTCTACTTATACGTGGATATATAGTAGTACTATACATGTATTTTCTCTTGCTAATGAGTTTCTTAATGACATTTTATTTTCTCTATCTTACTTTATTGTAAAAATATAGTATGCAATACATGTAACATAAAAATATATATTTACGTTATTGGTAAAGTTTCCAGGCAATGACAGATGATTAGTAGTTAAATTTTGGGGGAGACAAAAGTTATACAATGATTCTCAACTGCATGGGGATCAG